>NC_057396.1:70430026-70730026 GCF_019320065.1 Cervus canadensis
CTCATCATGTCACCCTGTCACATCTCACCCTGTCACCCCATCACATCTCATCATGTCACCCCGTCACATCTCACCCTGTCACCCCATCACATGTCATCATGTCACCCTGTCACATCTCACCCTGTCGCATCTCACCCTGTCGCATCTCGTCACCCTGTCACATCTCATCCTGTAGCCATGTCACCCTGTCACATCTCATCCTGTCACATCCTGCCACATCTCACCCTGTCACCCCATCACATCTCATCATGTCACCCCATCACATCTCACCCTGTCACATCTCACCCTGTCACCCCATCACATGTCATCATGTCACCCTGTCACATCTCACCCTGTCACATCTCACTCTGTCGCATCTCGTCACCCTGTCACATCTCATCCTGTAGCCATGTCACCCTGTCACATCTCACCCTGTCACCCCATCACATCTCATCATGTCACCCTGTCACATCTCACCCTGTCGCATCTCGTCACCCTGTCACATCTCATCCTGTAGCCATGTCACCCTGTCACATCTCATCCTGTCACATCCTGCCACATCTCACCCTGTCACCCCATCACATCTCATCATGTCACCCCATCACATCTCACCCTGTCACATCTCACCCTGTCACCCCATCACATGTCATCATGTCACCCTGTCACATCTCACCCTGTCACATCTCACTCTGTCGCATCTCGTCACCCTGTCACATCTCATCCTGTAGCCATGTCACCCTGTCACATCTCACCCTGTCACCCCATCACATCTCATCATGTCACCCTGTCACATCTCACCCTGTCGCATCTCGTCACCCTGTCACATCTCATCCTGTAGCCATGTCACCCTGTCACATCTCATCCTGTCACATCCTGCCACATCTCACCCTGTCACCCCATCACATCTCATCATGTCACCCTGTCACATATCCTGTCACATCTCATGTCACCCTCTCACATCTCATGTCACCTGTCACATCTCATGTCACTGACATCTAGTGATGTCACCCCGTCACATCTCATGTCACCCCATCACATCTCATCCTGTCATCCCGTCACATCTCATCCTGTCACATCTCATGTCACCCTGTCATCTCGTGATGTCACCTTGTCACATCTCATCCTGTCACATCCGATCACATCTCACCCTGTCGCATCTCATGTCACCCTGTCATCCCGTGATGTCACCCTGTCACATCTGCTCTGTTTGCAGGTCACTGCCAGGGGACGCTGCGCCCCCTACAGGTGAGGCCTCTCCCTGCAGGGCCCCTGCTTTCTCCCTGGTCAGAGGACCCAGGCTCAGTGGGGTGGGGTGGGGCCAGGTGGAGCCCATACACAGCCTCACACCAACATAGCTATAGTCACGTTTGCCACAGCCATCGGCACACGTGCCCCTCAGGCCCGCTTTGCACAATAATACATCACACACGTCTTCACGCACTGACGTGAGCCAAGGCCTCCCATGCCAGAGTGTAACAGGCTGGTGTTCCGAGCAGGTGAAGAGCTCATCGAGGCTGCCAAGAGGAACGATTTCTGTAAGGTAGCAGTGCCAGGCTCGGGCTTCTTCCCCTTGGCAGCCCTAGCAGGGCCCAGGAAGTGGGGCCTCTGGCTGGGCCGGGAGCTCCTCGGTCGAGGTGCAGTCATCTGTCATGACCTGGCCCTCTGTGGGAGGGGGTCTCCATGTGATTGTCCCAATCTGCCCTGCCCCGCCCCACCCACAATCATTGTCCCTCCATAGGGGCTTCCTAGCTCAGTCCGTCTGTCCCCAGAACTGCGAAAGGAGCAAATCTTAGAGGAACCACTGGCTTCAAGGCTCCCAGGGAATCGAGGGGCACCTGGGATGAGAGATGCCCAATGTCTCTCCCTTGCATTCCCAGAAGACCCCCGTAGACCTCAGGGAGCCTGGGGCCTGTGTGAGTTGGAGGGGCATTTCTGTGGTTGGAAGGAGGGTGGTCTCGAGGCGCCCCAGCTTTGCCCTGCCTCCTGCCCTCAGCTCCAGGAGCTGCACCGAGCTGGGGGCGACCTCATGCACCGTGACGAGCGGAGCCGCACGCTCCTGCACCACGCGGTCAGCACTGGCAGCAAGGAGGTGGTCCGCTACCTGCTGGACCATGGTGAGCTGTGCCCCGGGGGCTCCCGGGGCTGGGGGGAGGCTGCCGGGCCTCTCTGACCTCCCCCTCCCTCTTCCCCAGCGCCAACTGAGATCCTTGATGCCGTGGAGGAAAAGTGAGTATCTGGGCAGGGCAGGGCAGGACCCGTTACCCTGGAAACCACCCAGGTTCCATCTAGCCCTTCTGTGTGGATCCTGTCAGAGCCCGTAAAACTGTTCCTGGCCACATCTGTCGCCCTCTGGGCCACCCCCCCACCCCCCCCCCCGACCTTGCCCCAGGACCCCACACGTCCTGCCCCTTCTGATGGCCCCTGCGGAGACAGGAGGGCCCAGAGGACTGGATGGGGTCCACAGCCAGCCCCTGTCCCCCAGCGGGGAGACCTGCCTGCACCAGGCAGCGGCCCTGGGCCAGCGCACCATCTGCCACTACATCGTGGAGGCCGGGGCCTCGCTCATGAAGACCGACCAGCAGGTGAGCAGAGGGACAGGGCGGGCACGGAGGAATCCACGCAGACACAGAGCTACCCTTCCCCAAACTCCGCCCGTGGGAGAGGGGGCTCCAGGGGAGGGCAGCCTCAGGGGATTCAGAGCTGGCCTTCAGCACAGCCCGGACCCCAAGCCTGAGCCAGAAGAAGGCGGCTCCTCGCGAGGGAAGCGCCCTGTCTTCTAGTCTGTCAGGGCCAACAGGCTCCTGAGGTGACGGCAGCTACCCCCACACACACCCCCATCCAGGGCGACACTCCCCGGCAGAGGGCTGAGAAAGCTCAGGACACGGAACTGGCCGCCTACCTGGAAAACCGGCAGCATTACCAGATGATCCAGCGGGAGGACCAGGAGACGGCGGTGTGAGGGCCGGCCAGCCCCCTCCTGGCCACCACACTGCTGCATTCCAGTCAGATGGCCGCAGAGGGACCCGGGCCCCAGGGAAGGAGCCGCGTGCTGCTCCCTGAGGAGCTGCCCAGACCTAGGGCTGGACTCTAAGGAGCTGGGGAAGTCCCACCCCGTCCCCTGAGGCCGCAGCCTAACCCGGAGGGAGGCTCACAGGGGACCAGGAAACTGGACTGGGCTGGGCAGGCCCGGGGCAGGGGGGATGGGGGTGGCATTGGGGGCCCTGGGGTTCAGGGGCCGCAGCCGCGAGGGCAGAGGCCCCGTGAGGGAGCCCCCAGGAAGAGGCTTCTTAAGCCTCCCAGCCCTTTGGGACTGTCACTCTGAGGCTCCTGGGAGCTCAGCCCCCTCTCCTGCCCTGACCCCCCACCCACCCGGGGTCTTTTGCTGCATCTGCCTGCCCGCCGCCCTGCTTAGCACCTCCCCTGTGACCCTCCTCCCAAACACAGTCATTTCACCTCCGACTCTGTGGCCTGGGGGTTGGGATGGGGCTCTCTCGTGGTGACATGTTTACAGCTGGGTGTGACTCAGTAAAGTGTATTTTTTTTCTTTTCTGCTTTTCTTTTTTGGGGGGCGGAGTGGGGGGTGTTCCTGAAGCAGTGGGATCTGCTGGGTTATCCGCAGGGTGGGGTACTGGACGCGTGAACGCAGACCCATTTCAGGGGGTCCTGATTCCCGTTCGGGGGTGGGGTCTGAGGGCCTGCCGGGGACCTGACCTCGGCCAGGCTGCCGGGCTCGCAGGGGCCGGGGGAGGAGCCGATTTCTTCCTGCTTCCCGCTTCCCGCTGGGATGATAACAATGAAAGTGAAAGAGGTGGGGCAGGGGCCAGGCCTGGTTTCTTGGGCCCGGTGGCCCGGTGGCTGGGCAAGCCCCCTCCCCCCTGGCCTCCACCGCTCTGGCTCCTACGGGGACCTGAAGAGGCGATGCCCGAGGTCCCGGCTCACAAGGGGTGGGCATTTGCAGCCGCTGCCGGGCCGGATCTGGAACTTCTCAGACGACTCCTGTCTGCTCTTAAGTCTTAACCAAACCCCGGCCTGCGGGCTCCTCCTTCCTCAACTCCCCCCGCCCCCCGCGCGCCCCCTCCAACCTGCGCTCCGAGAAAAGCGCAGCGGCCTCCGCGCTCCTCCCCCACCAACCCGGGCGCTGTTCTGGGGTTCCCCTGCGAACCCCTCCGCAACACGGAGCAGAGCATCTCCCTGCGCACTTGGTGAAGCCAGCCGAGGCGGGGGCTGGTGCTCCTTCCCCAGCATCTAAGGGCCGCTGAGAGTCCAGCGGGTCCAGGGAGATGGAGGGGGGACTAGGGGTTCATCACTGCACCCACCCGGGGCTCGGCGGACAGAGCCGCACACCGGCTCGAACGCGGGACCCACGCCGGGACCTGTGACACACCCGGGGCTCCGTACCCACTCCTGGTCTCCACCTAAGGCTCCGTGGCCGTGGAGGGAAGCGGGCGTCCAGAGGGAAAAGGGGACGGCAAACCGGGGCTGGGGCCGAGGGAGCGCCAGATTGGGGCATGGGGAATGGAGTGCGAGGACCCGACGGAGGCCCGGGGCCGGGAGAGCCCGGGATCGGAGGATGGGGGGCCCAGGAGGGCCGGGCGTCTGAGAGCTGAGGGCAGAGGCCGGGTGAGGCGAGGGTGTGGGGCGAGCGGCGGGAAGAGGGGGGTAGGGGCGCGGGGAGGGAGGGGAGGCGGGGACGCCGGGGTCGGGGGGCGGTGCGGGTTTGAGGGGAGGGGGCGGGGCAGGTCCTTCCTCGGTGGGGGGGAGGGGGCGGGGGCCCATGTGACCGGCTCAGACCGGTTCTGGAGACAAAAGGGGCCGCGGCGGCCGGAGCGGGACGGCCCGGCGCGGGAGGGAGCGAAGCCGCGCGCGCGGGCAGCGAGCGAGTGAGCGTGCGGGGCCCCGGAGGGCGCGCGGCGGCTTCGGGCCCCCCAGCCGCTGCCCATCTGGGATCCGGAGGCGGGGAGGGGGTCCGAGCTGCGTCCCGGGCTCCAGAAGGCCCCCGGGGAGATTCCTCCTTCTGTGCGCCCGGGCTGGCGGCGAGAGGCCAGACCCCCCAAGTCCGCCGCCACCGCAGTAGCAGCCCGACCCTTTGGGCCTGGCCTGGGAACTGGGGCAAAGCGGGGAGGGGGGGCTGGTCTACGCCGGCGGCCTCCGGGGGGGGACTCTGACCCGTGCTCTCCCCTCAGGATGCAGCGCCGAAGCTTCCTCCTCCTCGCCCTCCTCGCCCTCCTGGCGCTCACCTCCGCGGTGGCCAAAAAGAAAGGTGATTCGGCGGGGGCGGGGGGCTGGGGGGGCCGGAGCCCAGGAAGGGTGAGTCCTAGTCCGGGTCCTGAGCTCTGCTCCCCTGCGTTGCAGACAAAGTGAAGAAGGGAGGCCCGGGGAGCGAGTGCGCCGAGTGGACCTGGGGGCCCTGCACCCCCAGCAGCAAGGACTGCGGCGTGGGATTCCGCGAGGGCACCTGCGGGGCCCAGACGCAGCGCATCCGGTGCCGGGTGCCCTGTAACTGGAAGAAGGAATTTGGAGGTGAGGTGGGGTGCCCGCGGAGGGTAGGCAAGGGGCCCAGCTTCACGGGCCCCCTCACAGGCTGCCCAGCCCTGACCTCCCCCGCGCTCTCCCGCCAGCCGACTGCAAGTACAAGTTTGAGACCTGGGGGGCGTGTGATGGCACAGGCACCAAAGCCCGCCAGGGGACCCTGAAGAAGGCGCGGTACAATGCCCAGTGCCAGGAGACCATCCGGGTGACCAAGCCCTGCAGCCCCAAGACCAAAGCCAAGGCCAAAGGTTAGCGACGGGGGTGGGTAGGGACGGGGTTGTCACGGGTGGCGGCCCCCACCTGTGAAGGCAGTGGTGAAGCTGCCTTCTGTGGATACTGGCCAGTGACTTCTTGATGTCTACACTGTCTTTCTGTAGGCAGAGATACCTTAGGTGGGTGGTACTGAGAGCTCTGCAGATGGAGTTTGGGAGGTTGAAACTCTGGCTCAGATAAGAACCAAGTCAATGGTTCTGTTGGAGCCTTTGGCTTAGGACCCAGGGTAGTGGGCCTGGAAGGGCCTGGCTTTGTCATTTCCCAGCAGGTGGGGGCAGTTTCTAGCTGGGAAGGACTTCCTTACTTCTCTCTCCCTTAGCCTCCTTCCTGAGTCCCAGCAGCCCTGGAGGCCAACCAGGCAGAGGGGCATATGCCCACTTCTCAGGTGAGGGGACTGAGGCTGTGTTCCAGGGCTGCTGGGACTAGGACTGAGGACGGGAACTGGGAGGTTTTCCGATTTTCCAGCGAAAGTCTAAGCCTGGGGAGTGAGGAAGGTTCCAGGGCATCACAATGGCTGCCCTGGCCCAGGGGCTTCCCGGCGGCGGGCTGATGGAGAACCACCAGGGGGCAGAATTTTGTTTTCTC
The DNA here is from genome assembly GCF_019320065.1 of Cervus canadensis. NCBI lineage: Eukaryota > Metazoa > Chordata > Mammalia > Artiodactyla > Cervidae > Cervus > Cervus canadensis. The sequence continues at coordinate 70,436,393 of NC_057396.1, forward strand.
TAATGTGTGTGCTGCAGGGAGGGGGCGGGGGTCTCCACTGGGTCACCGAACCCTGCTAATGCAGTGTTTCTTTCTTGTTTTACAGCCAAGAAAGGGAAAGAAAAGGACTAGCGGCCAGGCCCCGATGCCAAGGAGCCCCGGCTTCACCCAGAGGCCCGGCCCACGCCCTTCCTCCACAGGCTCAAGATGTTACCCACCAGTGCCTTCTGCCTCCTCGTTAGCTTTATCAATCATGCCCTGCTTCTTCCCTTTCACTTGCCCACATCACCCCAAGTGCCCGAAGTGGGGAGGGACAAGGGATTCTGGGCAGCTTGAGTCCCCCCCACAAAGGGATTTGATTCCCCTGTACCCACTTTTCTTTTTCCCCCAACTGGATGCCATTACTAAGAAATAAATAAAATAAATATCTTTTTGTTCCCAATAAAAGCTTTTCTTTTAATATATAAAAGCCCCTTCCCAGGGAGTTTGCTGTGGTGATTTGTTGGAGGTGGGACAATGGAGGAGAGAGAGGGCTGGAGGGAACGGTGGCTTTCAGGGGGTTGGGGGCTTGGCGGTGAGTGCCCCCCAGAGCTCATGGAGAACGGTTATGAAAATTTCTTCCAGGGGCCCCTATTGACCCCTGGAAGGGTGCCCCCGATCAAGTCCCCTGAGCCCTTCAGTCCTGTTTCTCCAGGGGCCAGGCCAGGGGTGGGGAGGGAACCCAGGAGACAATAGGACTGACTCCCCCATCTCAGTTTCCCCAGGTCAAGATCTTTGGGTCCAGCCCACTGCCAATCCAGAAGGTTCTATCCTTTGAGAGAAGAGAGGTGGGAGTCGCTTGCCCTCCTCACCAGCCCTGTTCCGCACCCCCTCCCAGCCCCGGCCACTGTCACGGAAAACTGGGGATCATATCCACCGCACCCTGGGGTTTCTCCCTGGTGACTAACCAGAGCGTTCCTCATACTCTGCAGAGGCCAGGGCAAATACCCCTCGCCACAGTCCCACCCTCACTACATGTGACCCAGGACGAGCCCTCTCCTTAGGGAGCGGGGACAACTCCACAGAAAGATGGGACTGCTCAGCTCAGCCTAGGGTGGGAGGTGGCCGGACCCCAGTTCCTGAGTGAACCCCTGATCTCCCCACTGGCCCATCCTGAATGTGACCTGGGTGTGCTATAGGGGGTGTGCTCAGAGCCCACTCTGCCTGGCTTCCAGCCAGCCCACCCCCCACACCCACCCACCCAGAGCCCGGCTGAGTAGCTGCAGCAAGGGGAGTCTCTGCCCCTGGAGTGGGATTTAGGAGGAGGGACGGAGCCTACATGCGGGGGTGTCGGGGGCAGAAAGCACCGGTTACAGCAGAATAGGGGTCCCTCCCCTTCCATTCCCTTCCTGAGTCTCCTTTCCCAACCATTGGCCCTCTTGCTCCTCCCAAAGGAGGCTCTGCTCCCCTCCAGATGTCCCTTCTTCCAGCCACACTGGCCAGTCACAGTGGGGCAAGGTGCCCACGTAGGCCAGTGCCCCCCAGCTCCCTGAGGCAGGACCACAGAGATGGGTCGGACCGTCCGGCTCAGTCACCTCCTGGGGCTGATCCTTGGCCTGAGCAGAGACCTGGTCTCGGAATCCAGCCAGAGCCTCTTCTGAGCCTCGCGGGGTCTCGGGGACCTCAGTTCTCTTCGGAGAACGTGAACGCTGAGAAGTGCCTCCAAATCTCTCCTGGGCATCCCCCAAGCCACGTGGTCGCCCACACACGCACCAGCACCTCCAGGGGCACCCCTGCCTGCCTACCTGGCAGGGCCGATGTTCCGATACTGGCAGAGCAGCAGGTGCCGGAAGGTCTTTTTAAAGGTGGCGTTGCAGAGGGCGTAGCAGGCCGGGTTGATGGTGCTATTGACGTAGCAGAGCCAGTAGCCGATGGACCACACGGTCTCGGGGATGCAGCTCTGGCAGAAGGTGTTCACCAGGACCATGACGTTGTAGGGCGTCCAGGTGAGGATGAAGGCCAGCAGGATGGCGAAGATGGTCCGCGTCACCTTGCGCTCCCGGGCCGCCATCTGCCGCTTCTTCCGCACCTGGCTGCGGGCGATGCTGGCAAACTTCCGGGCCACGTTGGCCGCCGGGCGCATGCCAGCCGGCGTGGCAGGCACGATCTCGATGGCTGTCACGCACTCGTTGCCCGTCTGCTTCGTCACAATCTGGATCTTGGACCATTTGGAGGCCGGGTTGAGGGTCCGTGGCTGGAGGGGGGGTGCGGGTGTGGCCGGCGTGGTGGCCTCTGTGGTTGACAGCTCTGTGGCCGGGCGCTCCTTGGTGTTTTGGGTGGCGCTGCCCGAGCTGGACTCATTGGAGGTGTCTTTGTCGGCCACGGGGCGTGGCGGGGGCGGCAGTGCGGGCGGAGGGGCCTCCTCTAGCTTCCCGTTGCGCAGCTCGGCCCGAGCGGCGGCGTCTCCCGGGGGCGGCGGTTTCTTGACGCTCTGCTTCATCAGGGGGCTCTTGAGGAAGGCCAGGGTCTTGGCCTTCTTCTCCTTTGGGCCTTCGGGCCGGTGCTTATGAACCCGGCTGCGACTGGCCAGGGAGATGTGGACGTACAGCACCGTCATGATGACCACGGGCAGGTAGAAGGCGGCGATGGCCGTGCCGAAGGTCACCGCGGGGTTGGACAGGAACTGGATGAAGCACTGGTTGTCGGGCACCGTCCGCTTGCCCACCACAAACTGCCAGAACAAGATGGCAGGCGCCCAGAGCACGAAGGACAGGACCCAGGCTGCAGCGATCATCAGGCCCGCCATCTTGGTGGTGCGCCGGGCCGGATAGGTGAGGGGCTTGGTGACACAGAAGTACCGGTCAAAGCTGATGATGAGCAGGTTCATGACAGAGGCATTGCTCACCACGTAGTCCAAGGCCAGCCACAGATCACAGACCACGGCACCCAGGGGCCAGTAGCCCTTGATGATGTACACGGTGTACAGGTTCATGGAGAAGGCGCCTATGATGAGATCGGCACAGGCCAGGCTGAAGAGGAAGTAGTTGTTGACCGTCTGCAGCTGCCTGTTGACCTTGATGGACAGCATCACCAGGATGTTGCCCACAACCGTCACCAGGCTCAGGGAGCCCGTCACCGTGGCGATGAACACCATCTCCACCGTCTCATAGCGGTTATGGGTTGACGTGACCAGGCGCACAGACTGGTTGCCGGAGCTGCCGTTGATCGGGGTGAAGTTCGCCATTTTGGTTAGCAGCAGTGGGCGGATAGTGTCTGGAACGAGAGAGGAAGGGGGTGACCTGTTGAAGCGCATGAGAGGCGTGAGGTGAGGTACCCTGGAGTCAAGGTGACAGAGGAGCAACATCATCCTGCAGAACCTGAGAGAACCCGGTCCCATCACTTCCTCCTGTCTCCGCTCACAGGGCGTTTATTGGGTGCCTACTCTTTGCAAGAGGACGACAGAGGATGAGATGGTTGGATGGCATCACCGACTCAATGGACATGAGTTTGGGTAAACTCCGGGAGTTGGTGATAGACAGGGAGGCCTGCTGTGCTGCTGTCCATGGGGTTGCAAAGAGTCAGACACGGCTGAGCAACTAAACTGAACTGAACTTTATGCAAGCGCTGTTGTAGGCGCTGGGGCTACAGACGTGAAGGAGACACACACAGCCCCCCATTCTCACGGAGTTCACATCCCGATCAGGGGAGACATACAAACACATGAGCAATGAAAAAGCGCTAGAACGAAAACAAGGGCAGGTGACAGAGAATGAGTCAGAGAGGGGATGGGCAGTCAGAGCTGCAGAGAGTGGCCTCGGCGAGGGCGATGGCGGAGCTGAGGCTGGGAGTCATGTGCAAGGTATGGACAGAAGGCCAGTGTGGGTGGAGGGGTGGGGGCAAGGGTGGTCCCCAACTTCAGCACGTGGCTCAGGTCAGAGGTATTCGTTCATTCACCCACTTTGTCACTTCTTTTATTTTTTTAGATTTTTTAATATTTTTTAAATTAGAGGATAATTACAATATTGTGCTAGTTTTTTGCTATCCATCAACATGAATCAGCATTAGGTACATGTATGTCCCCTCCCTCTTGAACTTGGTCACTTCTTAACCAAATGTTGCGGCGGGACTTGCCCGCTAATCCCTACAGAAGGCACTGGGGACAAAGGCAAGAATATATACTATCAGCTAACATGCATTGTTTACCAATCACCTTCCATGCTTTCTGCAAGTATTCATTCATTTCATCCTCACAACAAACCTAGGAAGTGGACGCTGTTATTTATTTGTTTATTGGTAGTGGGGTGCGGCATGCAGAATCTTAGTTCCCTGATCAGGGACCAAATCCGCACCCCCTGCAGTGGAAGCATGCAGTCTTAACCACTGGACTGCCAGGGCAGTCTTGGATATTGTTATTTCTTACTAACAGATGAAGAATCCAAGGCTGTAACCTGCCCAAGGTTCCCTAGCTCCTGCCACTCATGTTGCTGTCCCAGAGCTAAGGGGTCTGGCAGAGGGAAGCCCAAAGAGCCACAGGAGCCAGTGGTCCCAGACGTGACCTGACCTGATCAGGGAACAGGTGGCATGGAACCGGAAGTTCAATGAGGAGGGGACAGTGCCCCTGTGGCAGCCCCTCCCGGAACACTCCCCCATCCCCAGGGCGTGGGGGTGCAGTGCAAGGGTAGCTGGGGTCTGCCTGTGAAGAATCAGAAGCCGAAAGGGCCCATCCACTGAGGCCAGACTCCCAGGGCTTCCCGGGGGCCAGTGCCCGATGGGAACCCCAAGGGGGAGCAAGTGGCCCAGAGGGGCTGCAGCAGGGGCCAGCCCCCGAGGGTGCCCCTCATTCGCCAGTGCACACTGCGCGCCCTAGCCGGAGGCCCCCAAGCATGAGGCCTCTCCCTGAAGCCTCTTCCCGTCCCCCCCACCTCCTCTCCCTCCGAGTGAGGGAGGCCCACGCCCAGCGCGCTGTGCCAGGGCAGCCGTTCAGCCCAGCCTCCTTCACACCCGCCAACACGCGCACCATTACACACGCACACAGGCCCATCACAGCCCTGCCAGCCCCGCAGCTCCCTGGCGTATATACGTAGTTCTGTGCGTCTGTGTGAGAGAGAAACAGAGGCGGAGGAAGTGGGGTGTGGAGGAAGGAGCCTGGGCCCCGCAGCCCAGGCGCCCAGGGTCTCATCTGGGCGGCCATGCACAAGCCACCGTGCCTCCCTGCCCCGCCTGCTCTCCTTTGCAAAGTAGAGAGAGAGGCTACCCGTCCTGGGACAGCCTCCCGGCAGTGATGGGGGTCAGCACCTCATCTGCCTCTCCAGCACGAACGTGCACTGGAGGTTGGAGCCAGGTGCCAGGGTGACCCCCCCACACCCCGCCGCCGGGGTGCCCTCCAAGCCTAGCTTCAGTCAGCCAGCATCACAGCCCCAGCCTCCTGGCCTGGCAGTTTCAATCCTCACACCCAATTCCTTAGTTCACAGGAGAGGCTCAGAGCAGGGTGGTGCCACCCCCAAGGTGGCAGAAGAGTCAAGGGCAAAGACCAAGTACCATGCTGACAGACTCCAAAATAGAAGCCCGGGCACCACCTCCTGGGCAAGACAGGAGGCGGAAGCACCCGGCCTGGGGAGGCTGCCTTCTACAGGCACGTGCTGGCTGGCTGGCGAGGGCTGGGCAGGAATAGTCCGTCCGCCAGCCCCAAGGAAACCCTCGCCTTAGACCCCCCCGCCCCCTGCCAGGGTCCAGACACAGGCCGGTGAGATCGAAATGGAACTGGAGGTATCAGACAGGAAACATATAATAGCTCTTGTTTATTGAGTGTGAATTATGAGTCAGGGATCCCTCTGAGCTTTTTATATAGATTATCGGGTTTAATCCTCACAGCAGCCGAAAAAGGCAGGTGCTGTAAGTGTCTTCATCTTACTGAGGTATCTTCTTACCCACGAGGATAATGTGAATTAACTTGCCTAAAGTCACCCAGTGTGGAAGAAGGGGCGGGGGCGGAATTAGAGCCTGGCAGCCACCTTAACCCCAAGGTGCTACAACATCACCTTGTTCTCCTGCCTCTACTCCACCCTGCCTCGGGTGGCTCAGCGGTTAAAAGAATCCACCTGCGACACAGGACACACGGGAGACAGGAGTTCGACTCCAAGGTTGGGAAGATCCACTGGAGAAGGAAAAGCAACCCACTCCAGTATTCTTACATGGAGAATCCCGACGGACAGAGGAGCCTGGCGGGCTACGGTCCGTGGGGTCACAAAGAGTCGGGCAGGACTGGGCACGCTGCGCGGGGGTGGATCAGGGGAGGCCTGGGTGTAGGGTCTCTTCTCATTCCTTGCGGGCTCCCTCTCCTAGAGTCCCCAGAGAAAAGCAGATCTCTTGTCTCCATCTGAACAGCTTGTCTCCAATCAGGTGGCCAAGGGTTTATTCGCCCTGGACCTGCTTGGGGAAGCAGTCAGCTGCAGGCAGGGCTAGGCAAATACTTTCCCCTCTTCCCGCCCCTAATATCTTCCCGGGGTGGGGGGGATCACCCGCAGACATTCGAATTTAGCCTCTGCTGAGGCGCTTCTCTGGGATCCAGGCCCGCGGGAACCTGGGGAGGGGAGCAGCCGCTGCCCGGGGATGTGCGCACCGCTAGATGGCAATGTCGGTCCCTGGGTGCAGCTCCGGACCTAGAGCGGGTGGCCGCTACTCGCCCACTGCCCCCAAACTCCGAGAGCGACTGGGAAGGCAGGGGAGGTCCCTCACAGGGGAGGGACCGGGGCCCCCTCGCCAGGCCCCGCCCTGGAGCTGCCTGGGGCTCCACGGTGGGAAAGTTAAGGGCACCCGGTTCCATCCGGCACACTGCGAGGCACGGGTGGGCGGGAAGGCGAGTGCGAGCTCTGTTTGTGTGTGATCACTGGGGAGCGCGCGTAGAAGCTAGTAGCTGTCTGCATGTGCTGTGTGTGTGTGCGCTGAGCCACGCCTGGATACCAGTGCGCCCGTGTGCGCGTGAGCATGCTCGCGCGGTGTGGACACGTGCATGTGCATGTCTGTGTGTGCCTGGAGTGCTGCGGCCCAGGGATGCACACGGTTCGGGTGTGCCTGCATCTGGCGAGCCTGTGTGCAGGAGCAAATGCCGGGCCCACCGTGGGTCCTGTGGGTCCCGCCCCTGCCCGGAGGCTCAGCCCTTACTTCGGCTGTCTGAGTAAGAAGGTCGGCCAAGAACCCGGGTCTAGATCGCTCCCCGCCTGTGTATGGGGAAGGGTTCCCGGCTGCACTGCAAGACCAGACTACAATCTGAGTTGCCAGGGAGACCCCAGACGTGGGGGCGTCGTCTTAGCCCAGGGCCCCGCGGTGTCTGCGTCCCCAACATTGAGGTGCAGAGTCCCGGACTGGGACGGACTATTTCGAGGGGTTGCTGGTAGAGTCTCTCAACCCGACTTGAGGGATACTAGGCTCTGATGTCGCCGAAGGGCGCCCAGTCTGCGGGGCAGAAGGGTGCGAGAAGCACCTCCATAACTGGGAGGCCCGGCCCGGGGCTTGTGTAAGGCGTGTGTAAGACTCTTCCCCATCTCACATTCCTCACCCCGAACCCCGCCGAAGAGGCACCGCCCGGCTCCAGCGGCTGGAGTGGGCACCCGGCCTCTCGAGCCCTGGACTGGGGCGGGCCTCGTTGGGAATTATTACTGGGCCCAACTGGAGACCACGTCTCCGCGACTCCCTGGTGGCCGAAGGGGCCCTGGCTCCCCCGTGCCCCACCCTCCCCCAACTCCCTGGAGCGCAGTTCCTGCAGCCTCTGGGCGTGGGCACCTTGCTTTCCTGGGTCCTGGAGCCCCCCATTCCCAGGCGCTATGGGCTCGCGTTCCCTGTACGCCAGGGCGGGGGGCGGCGGTGGTGGTGGTGGTGAAAGGGGGTTTGGGGGTGACTCCTCGATTCCTAGGCGTTCACGCTAGGGCTGCGGGAAGGCTGTGGTCTCCGCTGTGTCCCTGGGGCAGGAGAGGAGACTAGGAGTTGTGGGGACGGAGAAGGGGCGCAGGGGATTTGGCACCGACATTGCGCGTGACACTTCCGCCATGGGGCTCGGGGCTTGGCGCTGGACCTCCCAGTCTCTGAGCCTGGGCGACAAAGGAGGGGAGTCTTGGAGGGGGGAGGGGCGCCAGGAGAGGGCAGGGGTGTTTCCCGTCAGAGTTCAAGGTCGCTGATGGAGGACTCGGTGGACTGGAGTGGGCTGGCGGCGCCGGGGTGGCGAGGAGACGGGCGGGAAAAAGCCTCTTTGGGGCTCCAGCGCCCGGCGCCCCGAAGAGCTGCCCGTGCAGGATGAAGTGCGGGGTCCCGCCCCCGACGGCTGCCCCGGGCTCCTGAGGGGCTGCGGGCGGGCACACACACCATCACCACCACCGCCACCGCCCGACCTACTGCCTGTCCATTCCTTCCCGGAGGCGCACCTGGAGAAGCCCCCGAGCCACACTCCAGGCCTTTCTTCCAGCGGGCCCCTCACCCCCCAGGCCTTCTGCACCTCCCAGCGCCGGGCTCGCCCGCGAAGAAGCCTGGGGACCTGTCCTAGTCGGGCCCGCCTCGGGGAGCCTCCGAGGGTCCGGGAGCCACGCGTCCCTCTCTGCCCACCGAGTCCCCCGCCCCCGCGCAGCCGCGGAGTCACTTACCAGACGCCTCCGCCCCGTTCCCCTCGCACCTGACGGACGGCGGGCCTGGGGGTGGCCCCGCGGGCCGGGGGCGGGGACGGGCGCGGAGGGGCGGCCCCTGCTCCGCCCGCAGCTCCCGGCGCTGTGGCTGAGACTCGCGCTCACGCTCGCACTTTTCCCCGAGCCGCGTGATGTCACGGGGAAGCAGCCAATCCTGGCGGGGCCGCGCCGCCCGCCCCGGGCCGGCCACCCAACGGGGACGCGCGGGGGGCACCACCCCGGGCGTCCGGGACCCCCGCTACGCGCGCCCCTCCCTGGAGCCGGCCGGCGGCTCTCCACTCGGGCACTGTGGAGAGGCACCGCCCGCGGTCCCCAGCGCGGCTTGGCGGGGGGCGCTGCCCTCCCGGGAGCCTGGGGGTGGGGTGGGGTGGGGTGGGGTGTCCGCGTTGTCATGGGGACGCGGCGCCCCCTCGCGGGCTGGGGAGGGAGCTGGCAGTCCCGTCTGGCTGCGCTCCCGCCCCCGCTCTGACCAAGCACCGGGGACGGGGAGGGGGTCTCGTGCCCGCCCGGATGTTTCTCCTCACACTGCCCGGCTCGCAGCTCGACCACGGGAGCGCGAGTGTTTGACCCTAACAGGAGGTTATGGGTGGGTGGGTGGGGTGGGCTCTCGGCCGTCCGGGTTCCGTCGGGGCAGAGAGCCGAGGGCCGGCAGTTTCGAGCCTCGAGGCGGAGTATTGGCCGCCGGGCAGCCAGGGAAGAGGGGGCGCCGTCGGGACCTGGGAAGGCGCTGGAGAGAGAAGCTAGGCGACGGTCCCTAGGGAGAGAGGAACCGGCTCATCGCACGCAACCCCGTCCGACCCTCATTCCTGCGGCCAGGCTTCCTGCTCCTGCGCTCCAAGCCGGGGAGCCGGTGCGCACCCTTTCTCCAGCCCCGGGGACAGGACGCGCCGCCCATCCAGCCTGGAGGGCAAGCTCTCCGATGCCTTTGAGGGAAATCCGAGTGCCCAAGGTCACCTGGGGTGGAACCCGGAGCGAGACCCCCGAGGGAGAGAGCTGCTGGTCTCCTTGAGGTGTCCGGGAACCGCGCGGGCCAGAGCCCTGGGGCTCGGGGCCTTGCCTGCCCCAGCAGGAGGGCCGGCTGAGGCCCTCGAGGAATGAGGGCTGGGAGGCTTCAGCACCTTGGAGAGCGCCACCTCGGCGCAGACCTTGGCAGACCCGCTCGGCCTGCGGGCACCAGCGTTCCCGTCTCCCCCGAGACCATCCTTCCTGCGGCGGGCCAAGGTCCCCCCACCCCCCAAACGCCCGGGCCCCGGGGCTTGGCACCTCAAACTCTCTGAGCGCGAACATCCGATTAAACCTTAAGACGGATGGTTTCTTTTCTTCGAAAAACAATTAAAGTCCCGCCCCACCTCCACCCTCCCCCAAGGGTTGGGCGGGGGGCTGTGTGTGCCGGGCGCGGGGAGGTGGAGGGCGTACCGCAGCGGAGGAGGCAGCAGGAGCTGCCAGGAAAGGGGCGGGAACTCAGGCAGGAGCCAGCCCCGTGGTGCTCTTCGTGTGGAGCCCTCTGTGAACCCTGAGGGCTGCAGCTGGCGGCCTGGACGAGTGAGAAGCCATCGTCTTTTACCTGAACCATCTGGTCTCCCATGATTCTCATAACCAAAGGGTGGAAAAGGCCCTGCTGTTCTTGCCCTCATCTTACAGAAGAGGAAACAGGCCTGGTTGGTTCATGTGACGAATAGATAACTGTCTGCACTGGTTTCCCTTTTCCATATCCCTCCTAGGGCCTGGGAGAGGGTGGTCCTTCTAGGAGGGTGAAAGTGTGTGTTTGCACAGACATGCAGGTTGGGATGAACTGTCAGAGGAGGAAACAAACAAGGCCACTGGAGGCCGCAGAAACTAGATAAGTCTCCAACCACTCCCTTGAATTCTTCCAGAAGCTGTTGGGCAAAGCTACCCCCGGTTTTCCAAAATGCCTATGGTGGGGTAGGTAGGGCCTTGGGCATCCCCCAATCCCAGATCCCACAGTGAACTGTGGAGAGCAGAGTCAGAAACCAAGGGACCTAGTTTAGTCTTTACTCTCTACCTTTGATCCAACTGGGTCCATAGGCATCTTGATAGTGAAAGTCGCTCAGTCTTGTCCGACTCTTGGTGACCCTGTGGACTATAGTCCATGGAATTCTCCAGGCCAGAATACTGGAGTGGCTAGCCTTTCCCTTCTCCAGGGGATCTTCCCAACCCAGGGATTGAATCCAGGTCTCCTGCATTGCAGGCGGATTCTTTACCAACTGAGCCATGAGGGAAGCCCATCTTGGGTCCACAGAACTGCTGGGAACCTGTTGCCTCATCTCCAGTTGGGATTGCTGAGTTCTGCCCCACTGACCCTGCAACCTTATCATGATAAGCAAGGGGGCCCATGGAGGCTCTACCCATGCAGACAAGGGCTTTCTAAGGAAAGGGGATGGTGGGGGGAATGGGAGGTGTTGACAGGGGTCTCCAACAGGTAGGGCTGGGTTCATGCTTGACCAGTAAGGACAGAGGCAAGGCCAGGCAGGACTGAATTTAGGTCACTTCATCCACAAGGCCTCCTCCTACCCCTTTTTCCCAGAGCACATCAGGGTCCCATCTAGGTTCAGACCCTGGCTCCACCAGTGAGCTGTGTGTACCCACCGCAGAGGATTTGTGGAAAGGTCTGAAATGATAAACACTGAATCCTCAGCACACACTTTACAATCAACAAATTCTGAGTCCCCACTCAGACCACGAAATTCTTCCTCCCACAGAGGGGAGGGCTGGGTGGAGGGCAGGCACTGCAGGGGGCGCCATTCTCCTTCCATCCTTTAATGTGTAACTCAAATCTCACCTCTCCAAGGAGGCCTCCTCCTACCACCCCAGTGCTCTCAGAGCTGGAAGAAACTTTAGGAGGCTGCAGAGAATAAGCCCGACCTCCTATCCAGAAAAATGAAGCAAGAGAAAAGGCAAGTGGCCTGCCCAAGGCCACACAGCTAGTTGATGTGTCTCTTGGTCCAGAGCGTGCTATAATAATAATACTTTAAATAAAATTCTAGTGCTCCTCACCATGTAACTCTTCACATGGTCTCGTATTATTTGCTCTAATTTTGTGGTTCCATCTCTGCTGGGGCAGAGCAGACTTCTGTATGCCCCACAGTGTCTGGGACAGAGTTGAACACACAAAAGTTACTCGAGAAGTACTTGTTGCTGCAAATAGCCCTGGAGGTGGCTCTGATCTCCGTGTCCCCCCTGTGAGAGAGGGAACAAGTATCCTTCTTTCGCCAACTGGTTTGAAACTCACATGGCCAAGACCCATGACCACAGCAGACCCCTGGGCCACTGCTCTGACACAAAGCAAAGGGAAACCCAAGCCCCCAGTGCATGGCATCTTGGGAGGATACCTGTAGGTAAGGCCCGCTCCCTGCGGGCCACCCCAGACACCCATGACACGTGCTTTACAGGACTGCTGGGGAGCCAGCTTTCCAGTCAGTGATTTCTTCACTCCAGGCCCATCATCCTGAGTAGGAAGCAGCCAAGATGAGTGACCTCCCAGCATTCTTACCTACCCACCTGTTACCATGAAGGATGCCCCAAACCTTAGCAGGCTCCTAGAAGCAGGCAGTGGTGGGACACGGGCGCAGCATGAAGCAGGCGTGGCAGCTCTTACCTGAGTGGCTTCTGCTGAGGCATCACGGGGCTCCCCGCCCAGGACAGCAGCACCAGAGGCAGTGCCCTGAGAACCGGGGCAGCCCAGCCCCACGGCCCCTGCCCCCACCGCTACCCGCTCCCTCCATCCCCCGTGGAAACAAACAGAGAGGAGACCGGTGAGGGGCATGTCATCATTTTAATGATGTAGATCTTTGGTGTTTCCCTCATTAGCAGTCAGACTATCCCCTCTCCTCCCACCACAATGTTTCTATGATGAGTTACAAACAGAAAAGTAATCACATTTTTCATACTAAAAACAAAATAATCAGAGCCTTGATTTCTCCACTAGAAACTACACATACAGTTCAAGATTCCACATGCAACACCTTAAATCACAGACCAAGACCTCACATTCTGACCCGGAGTCTAACCCCTCCCCCAGCCTTGGGCTGGCTTTGGCCTAGGCTCAGCTAACACTTGACACCCACAGGTGCTGCTCTGAGGGCCTTGGGGGTGGTGGGGAAGGAGGAGCTTGGTGGACAAGCCCTGGGGGCTGGCCAGCCTACACCCCCCACTCCTGAGTGAGGACCTGCCCACTGTTCCTTGACTCCATCCCGTCTCAGGCAAGCAGGCTGCCCCCCACTCCATGGTTGGCCCCCACCGTAAGTGCAGAAGTCCCCATGCTCAGGAGTCCGGGAGCGGGGTCTGACCCCTGACTGTGGTCTCTATGGGGGAAGATGATCAAGGGGCTGAAGCTCTGGAAGGCTCAGAGATGGAGGTGGTTTCTGGGGGCCGGACCACTCCTCCTGCGTTAGGGCTCCCGGTGGCTCTGCCTGCACGACAGGTGAACAGGGAGAAGCTGCCCCACTGGCCACTGGCCAGGACGGTCGGGCCCTGATCTGGAAGACTGTTCACCCTCCCGGGGGGTCTCTGCCCAGGGCTGAGTCCCTTGAGCCTTGGTTCTAGGAGAAGCGGGGTGGGGGGGGGGTGCGTGGCAGGGACACCGACTTCCTCCTCCACTCGCAAGGAGCACGGCAGTCTGGGACACCCCTGGGCCCCAGATCCTGGAAGGGTCTAGTCCCCGAGGCAAACCTGGCCCCTTGCACCGCCTCACTCCCTGCTGCCCCGGATGGACGCCCTCCTGACCCCCACCCTCGCGTTCCTGTTCCCTGACGCAGCCCACGGCTCTTCTGCGCGCTCGGTTCCCAGTCAGCTGTGAGGTCCGGTTTCTGCTCAGCGGTTCAAGGGGAGGCACCAGGGCACGCCTGTCTCTACCTGTTCCGTGGCTCCCCGCTGGGGCCTGCGGCCTCCCCCCTGCCGCTGCCCCCACCGTCAGGAAGGTGGTTGTTGTTGGTCAGGCCGCAGCGCTGCGGGGTTGGTCCCTCGGTGCTGGGGAGGGGGGCGGGAGGAGGGGCCGGGGAGGAGGCGGGCAGGGCAGGCTCCCGCCCAGGGGTAGCGGGCCGCTCCCAGGAGGCTGTCCGGGGGCTCAAGCCTCGCTCTGCCAGCTGCCCGGCTTCTGGGAGCATCCCCCGAGAGGTGGAGGGCTGCGGCGAGGGCGTGCGCGCGGCCCCCGGCTCGGCGCCTGTCTGGGAGCTGCGGTGAATGCGGTGGCTGACGATGATGTTGTTGCCGAAGCCGCCCATGGAGGCCATGGTGGTACTCTGCTCGCGCTGCACCACGGCCGTCATGCCCCCTTCAGCCATCAGCCGCTGGATCCTGCTGAGCGCGTCTTCCCCGCTGGCCCCATAGTCCGAGCCCTCCCCTGGAAGGTACAAGGCAGAAGGGAGGGAATCAGCCACTGGCCTGGGCCTGAGTCAGGCAGGCCAGAGCTAGGAGGACCCGGCGGATTCTAGCTATGGGCAGAAGCAATGCGGTGGCCAACCCCTCATTGCAAGAATCAATCAAGTGAATTTCCCTGGTGGTCCAGTGGTTAAGACTCTGTGCTTCCAATGCAGGGGGGGGCAGGGTACGGGTTCGATCCCTGGCCTGGGAACTAAGATCCCACAGGCCGCATGGTGCAGCCAGAAAAAAAAAAAAAATCAGTCAGGGACTTGGAAGCTAGATAAGATGCCCGAAACAATCCTAATTCACACTTCAGCCTAGAGCGCTGAGACTGCTCAGCTGGTTAAGAGCGAGTCCTGGACCGGAACCTGGGAGTCTGCCTTCAACCCCTTGGACACCAGAGGCAGGCTGGTCTTGCATCCCACGGAGACAGCCCAGAGAGCCGGTGCTGTCTGCCTCTTCCTGTCTCGCACAGCCTAGTAGGGACAGCCTGGGCCTGGGCCTGGGACAGGGTCCATGACTGGTGTTTGGAAAGCAAGGGCACTGTACAGGGTGCGTCTAGAAGACAAATGTTCCGCTCGGCACCTTTTCTAAGCTGTGTTCTCTCTCTCCATCATTCTTCTGTTTATGTCACTTTCTAAATGCACACGAGGAAGACGATTTTCAAGTGTTCCTTCGAAGGCATTCTGTCTCCTCTTAATGTCCCACTTTCCCACGTTATTCCCCACGTACTGTTCTCGCGGGGCCGGATGCCCAATACCCTCATGTTTCCCTGGGGGCAGCCAACTGCCCAGGCCTGACGTTTCAGTCTGCATCTCGAGGGAGGAACAGGGAAGGTCCTGCTCTTTCCCCAAGAGCCTGAGCATCTTCTTGAAGAGGGCAGATGACACTGGCTCAGATCTCGGTTCTGCCATTCACTAGCTGTGTGACCGTGGATAAATCCCTTGCCACCCACATTTCCTCAGTTTTCTGACTTGCAAAACAGGGATGAAAACACCCAGCCTGCACGGCGCCAGGCGGAGGGAATGAGATGACGCCCGTTAAGCATCTGTCCACAGCGGGTGCTCCGTGGTGGCTGCTGTGACCCGGGCTCTGCAGGAAGAGCCCCGCCCCGCGGGGCCTTGCTCTGACTTGGGCTCAGCCCTCACCGGCAGGTTGCGTGGTCTAAGACTGCGGGCAGCTATCATCAAGGCTCCCAGGCGGCCAGGGCTGCTCCACCAAACTATGGACGGGTTTGTTTCCTTTGCCTGTTTGTTGGCCACCTGGGGACTTTGCAGTTTGGGCGGCTTCAATAGTTTTGAACTTTCGGCAGTATTTGTTGTCAGTTGCTATCTTTGCAAGACTTTCTCTGCTGCCGCACCATCCAGTGCCTTGTCCCCCTGCTTGCCTGGTCAAAGCTGGGCATCCAGGCACCGTCTGGGCAACCCAGCTGTGCCAACGTCCCGGCAGCCCCCTCTGTCCTGGCGGGTGCATGGCGGCGTGTGCTGGCGGTCCATCCTCGGGGAGACAGCATTCCCCAGCACTGAGCAGGGACTCCGCCAAGGCTTTCGCTGCTATCCAGCTTGGTTTTCTCCAGACTTTCTGATAAATTCTACCCTCCCACCTCCAACCCCTCAAGACAGCTGCTTTAGGCGCTTTCCCCTTAGGCAGCTCAGGCCAACTCCAAGGGCAGGGGAGAGAGAACCTGAAGGGCTCTGAGCACTCCTCTCAGGGGAAAAGCCGCCAGCAGCGGGTGAGGGGTGAGAGGAACGGGCAACCCAGGGCCTCGCTGCCAGCAGAGCGTCTACCCTGTGAGCCAAAAGGGCTGCCTGGGGAGGGCCCGGGGGACCCTTGCGCTCACTGCCACCCCCACGGTTTTCCAAGCGCCCCATGCATCGGGGCTCCCCAGCCTGGCCCGGGGTGAGCAGCGGGCTGGCCCCTGGCCTGCTGGCATCGGTGCTCCCTGGCCAGGCACCCTGCTCGGTGAACACTCTTTTCCCAAAGCCGGGCAGGACCGCTGGGGGCCCTCAGGGAGCTGTCAGTCAGGCCCCAGCACAGCTCTGGGCGCCTGACTCCGGGCCCTTCTGTCCGTTCCCGCTCACCGGTACCTGCGGTCCCAGCCATCTGTCACTGCAGCTGTCTGTCCGAACGGGTCTATGGGCGTCTCTCCCCTTCCGCCCGGCCTCCGCGCTGTTACTGCTGCCGTCCTAATTCCGTTCGGAGCCACTGGGTTCTGGTTGAGTCTATACTCTTCAAAACCCAGCAATCCCGAGTCCTCAAAGCGGTGAGGATGCTCACTGTGATGCTCACGGGCCTCCGGTCGGGTCCGAGCTGTTTCCCTGACCACCCCTCTTCCCACCCCCTCAGACTGCCTGCACACTTCGTGGGGGTCCTCCCTGTCACACACCGGCCCGCTGCCCCATGGCCCAAGGCCACTTGTTCTCAGGCCAGTGCCTGCCCCTGCCCCCGCCCCGCCCTGGCCAGGCCCCTGCTGGGCATCGCTGCCTCTTCTCTGAGCCCTGCAGAGCCCGTACCTCTCCACGGCAGAGTCTCTCCCTTCTTGGCTCCAGGTCCCTGATGGCCTCAGACTATGTTTTGATCCCCTTTGGGCTTGCACTTGGAGTCTACCTGTCAAATGAGTGTGTGGGTGATTCGAGGGCTCTCAGACTGCCTACAGGCATTCCAGCCTTCAGTGAAAGTGACGTCGCTCAGTCGTGTCTAACTCTTTGTGACCCCATGGACTGTAGCCCACCAGGCTCCTCCATCCATGGGATTTCCCAGGCAAGAATACTGGAGTGGGTTGCCATTTCCTTCTCCAGCCTTCAGGGGACCTCCAAAATCTGGTCATGTGTTACCCTCTGCTCTGGGGGTGCACTTCCACGTCCGTCTCCTTTCTGAACTTAATGTGTGAGGGAAGAGACGTGGTTTCATCTCTCAATCTGATTCCCTCTGGATTCCTGGCGCCTAATACAACACTAATACTAAAGATTGGACAGAAGTGTTTAAAACATACACGCTAACGGTTTCCTCAGGGCTGGGTGCGGGGAGCTTCAGCCAGAGCTGGGGGCTGGGCCTCCCTCTTGGGAGCTCTGAGCCAAGGCTAAGAGCCAAGGTGGGCCGCCAGCACATTCCTCCAGAGGGGAACACCCGGGGCCCGCGGGGAGTGGCAGCTGTGGTCAGGGATCCAAGCTACGCTCCAGGAGCAGCGGCGGCCACAGGGGTTAAGCTGCTGTCGCCTTCCCTGCAGCAAAAGCATTTCTTTTTGTCTTTGAAAAATGGGAGACTGATTTCGTGTTGACACGAGATCATTTCCTTGGCAAGGTACGTTCCGGGTGCAGAGGCCAGGGTGGCATCAGGAACTTCCCGTGATGGCCAGTTCTGGGGTTTCCCCGCCCGGACGAGGGGGCCAGGCTGCGTCAGGGGAGGAGCTGCCCGTCCTGATCTCAGGGGCACCCTGCCCCTCCCCCTCACGGTTGCTTTTCCCTGGTCCACGGCCCAGCTTCCTGCAGCCGTACTACTGTCTTCCCCAGACAACAGAAAGGTCCAGGCAACCTTTCCCAGTGGTCGGGGCAGAGCCGTGGGCTCCTGAATAGTGCAGCACAGCCAGGCTGGGGGCAGGGGCCTGCCTCGAGCCAGTTCATTCATTCCACATTTGCGGAGGGTCCACTGCAAGCCAGGCAGGCACGGTGTCAGTGCTGGGAGCAAACGCAGAGCCCGGGATACCACCCCTCGCTTTTGGAGTAACAGGGCAGAGAAGCTTTAAAGCTGGACCAGCAAAAAAGTCAACACCTGCCAACTCCCCCCATGGAGGGCTCCTCCGGGAAGTCCTAGGCAGAACTGAATGGATTTTAATAAAATTCCTATCCAACATGAACATGAGGAGTAGCTGAGAACCCTTCAGTGCTAGCCAATGGGACAGGGCTCAGAGACGGGCCACTGAACGGCAACTGCCGCCGTGGAGTCGGCTGCCCACCTAAGGCGCCTGGGCCACTGACGTGTGGAGGGATGCACAGGGGTACTCCCACGGGGCCTGCTTTCTAGCTGAGCCCAGAGGAAGAGTTAACCAGCTTGACGAGCAGTCTCTTCTACTGCTTCTGCAGATGTGGCCACTACTTTGCTGACTGGGGGTGGGGGCTGGGGGGAGAGGAGGGGAAATGTGTGTGCGAGAGAGAGAGAGAGAGAAAGCTGCCGTGCCTGCCTGCTAGATGGAGGAAGCAGACCAGGGAGGAAGCCTGAGCCCGAGGAGACTCCGACTCCAGCTTCCCCTACCAGAGCGGCAGCAGTGGATGGCGGTCAAGGGCGAAGCACCCCAGGACGAGGCTCCCGGACCCAGGAGAGAAGAGGCTGGCTTGTTGCTCAATGCCCCACACATCTGCTCCCCTTCTTTCTAGGCACGGGCTTTCTGCAAGGCACTATGACCTTGTCCCTTTCAAAGCCAGAGGTCCAAAGCTCCAGGCTAAGGTCGTCGGGCCACAGAGAGATGCAGTGAGCTATCTCAGCTACTCGGCCACAGCTCCCCTCCTGACTGCCCCCTGAAAAGCGCCTCTGGCCTCTGAAGGGCTTGTCCTCCACCAACCGCTCTGCTTTGCGGGGAGGAGACTGGGAGAAAATGAAGTTCTGGCTTCTGAAACTGGAAAAGAGACTCTTCTGCCTCCTGCCAGCTCATCCTCCCCACCCCCAAACACGAAGAAAGGCACTTACAATCATAATTTACTGGAGGTCAGAAACAAGCTGATGCGAGTCAAGAAATAACCAGGGCATCTTTGGCAGATGAAAACACGGGAGAATGCCCTTCTTCTCAGGTGGGCAGCCCCCCTGCACTCGACCTTCAGGGCAGAGGCCTCCCTCCCGAACCAGCTCCCTATAACCTGCCCTCCCCGCGCATCCAGCCTCAGTTCTCAACAAGCGCTGACCGGCCACAAACAAAATGCCCCCAGAGGTCCTTGGTGCAGACTGTTGGTTTTGAGCATGGTGCCCTTGCAGGTGCCGTCCCCTCTGCGAGCAGTGCCTGTCCTCCTCTGCACCCCACTTTGCCTGGCATTTTCCGCCTCATCCTGGAAGGTGCAGCTCAGGGTCGCCTCTTCCAGGAGTCCTCCCCGAGCCCCACAGCCAGGGTGCGGCTCCCCCTCCTCTGCAGCATCGAGGTCCTAATCACGAGAAGTCACTACCTGCTGGGTGCCTGCCTCCTGCTCTAGACTTCAGCTCCTCGGGGAAGCACCAAGGCCTGTCTCTAGCCGCAGCAGCTGACGCAGAGGACAGGAAGGGGCCACGTGAACACGGCAGAGGGGCCGCCCAGACCAGGATCCGCCTGGGGCTTGCGGGAGGTGCTGGCGTGCTCTCCTCCTTGGTGAGGCTCGGGCTGCTCTGGCCGCTCCGCCCACACCAGGGGTTTCCATCCAACAGATGGAGGAAGCGCCCAGGCCACAGACGGAAAGGGACGTGGCTGCAAGACGTGGCAGCTCGTGGCAGCCACGGGACAGTGCCCGGGGCGAGGCTGCAACATAGAAGCTGTGCCCTGAGGGGACACACGCCAATCTGCTCCTCTGCCCAAAGCACACCTGTCTTCTGGTCTCTCCTGAGCAGGTGGCTTACCACAGACCTAGAGATGACAGGACTGTCTGGAGGCTGCCGTGTCTGGAGCTGGGAGCAGCCAGGGGCCGGGGTGGGGGGCAAGGAGACCGACCGGGTGTGAACAGCCTATTTAACACAGCTGCCGACACACTCCAAAGGGGGCCTGAGCGCTACGCAGGGAGGTGCTAATTGGTTCTCAGCAGCGTGAGGCCAGCACAGAGCCACGGCCGAGCCACGCCTGCCACAGTTGAGAGGAAGGGGCTGATCGTGAGCCAGGCTGCAGCCCCAACGGCCGTGAAAGACGCGTGTGTGTAAGGGCCTCCCGATCGGCCGGGCTGGAGAGAGAAGACAGCTACCCCAGGTGGGGGCAGGGGGTGGTGGTGGTGGCCCTGGCAGTTCTCTGGCATGTGAGTTTGCAGTAGGGCGTCCCTCTTGCCTTTTCTGTGACTCTCTGAGCCCTGCAAGTTTTAGAGGATAAGGAGGTCAGGGTCCCTGCTGGGGGCTGGGCCAAGCTCTAAGAGTAGCCGGGAGGCTCTAACAGGTGGCCCATATCAGGGAAGTGACATTCCTGTCCAAGGAGGCGCTGAGCGCTGTCGCCGTGGGAGGGGTGCCCGCCCTGGCAGCCGTGTCACGCTCCCAGCACCACCTGTCTGCGTAGGGGGCAGGAGCCTCGGTGCGGGGCGGGGGGGGGCGGGCAAGAATGGTCCTAACCACCAACCTCCCTTCCCCGCTGGCTTATTTCCCCTCTAGCGTTACATGGCTCCTACCTTCACCAGGACCTGAAGCTGCCGTCCCCGGCTCCTGTATCTCCCGCTCCGTCTGGGTCTCCGCGTTCTGCAGCTGTAGGGCAAGAGTCTGGGTGCCCTGAGACGTCACCGACGTGGTGGGGTTCCGGGGCTGCAGGCCGATGGCATTCATCAGGCCCATGTCTCTGTCTGTCCTCCACGTGGCTCTGCTGGTGCTAGGGACAGAAAGGCAGACGGGAGTCGGGCAGGGCTGGGGACAGCAGTCCCACAGAACCCTGACTGCTCTGCGCCCGAACTCACGGCGCAGGCCGAGCCAGGGCCAGCAGGTGAGGCCCACGCCCACAGCGGCCTCCCGCGGCCGGCTAACTTGCACGTGTCCTCCTCCAGATCAGTCCACGTTCTGGGACGGTGAAAAGAAAGTGGCAGAACCATCCATCTTTTGCAGACGGCTGGTCCAGTCACTCAAACAATGAGGGCCTTTCTGGGGAGGCAGAGATGGCTGATCTTAAAAGACACTCAAGGTTCAGGAAGCCACCAGCTGAGCGGCTAGAAGCCCCGGGACCAAGGGTAAGCAGCACAAGTGGCCCTCGCTTCAGCTTTTCCTCCTTCCAACGACATGCTGACAAGATTCCAGTTTAAATTCTTGGAACTTCCACTCCATAGGACTCCACAGGACTCCTACTGGGGCTGTTTGGGGGTCCTCCTAAGAAGCAGGGAGCACCAGCTGCCGAGAGTGAGGCCTGGCCCAAAGCCCCCCCTCCTTGGGCACGTCCTGGGCACAGACCCTCAGGGCGGCAAGAGCTGGCAGCGGAGGGGGCCCGTGGCGTTCATGGCGGGCACCAACCGTCCTGGCTGCAGCCGTTTCTGGGGGCCGTGCCCGGGACTCCCTCAAGGAAGCAGTGACTGTTTCTGGGGACCGTGCCCGGGACTCCCTCAAGGAAGCAGCGACTGTTTCTGGGGACCGCGCCCGGGACTTCCCCGAGGAAGCAGTGACTGCTTCTGGGGACCGTGCCCGGGACTTCCTCGAGGAAGCAATGACTGTTTCTGGGGACTGTGCCCAGGACTTCCCCAAGGAAGCAGTGACTGTTTCTGGGGACTGTGCCCGGGACTTCCTCGAGGAAGCAGTGACTGCTTTGGCTTTACCACTGACCCAGTGCTTTGTTTTCTCAGAACGTTTCCGTCTCCATTAACGAATTAAATGATGGGAGGATCAGCACCAGGTTCCTACTAAGTGGCCCCTGGGGAGGGTTTGTCCCTGGGCTGCAGCTCTGGGCAGCTTGGTCCCCGAGGCCTGGGTCACATGGGAGGCTGCCCGCGAGCAATTTCCTAGGGAGGGCATCCCTCTCCAGAGCTCTCTCTTCACTGCGGCTTCCCCGGACATCACGGCCAGGACCGGGGGGGCTGGATGGGGTCCTAGCTGGTCTTCAATCGAGACTCAGAGGGCAGAGGTTTTGGTCTTTTTCTTAGCCATGAAACGCTTTTCTTGAACAGAACCACGTACAAAAGCTCAAAGTGTGAAGCCGAGCAAAGAGAGTTGCTCTCATTGAGAAGGGACACCCACAGAGCCAGGCGTGAGGGCACCGCTCCGAACCCACTGGAGCAGGAGGGACGGCCAGCTGCCTCCTTCACAAACTCACCCAGGCCTCTCGCTGCTTCGGCTGCTGGAGTGAACAGTGAAGACCGTCTCATTCAGCTGGTCCCAGTAGTACTCAACACCAGAGTTTGAGGCCCTGGAAATCAGTTGGGAAGGAGACAGAGTGGAAGACATTAGAGAATGGCCAGAACGCCTCGCTCCTTTTCCTTCCTTCTTCTCTCCTGGGACTGGGCTGAGGCTGGGAAGAGACGCTCCATGAGGATGCTCAGTGCCGAGCAGCCCGATGTATCTCCAACGGCCCCGATGCCTGGAGTGGCGGCTTTAGCCTCTTCCATCACCCAAAGTCTGACTGGCTCCTCTTGGGGGCTGAGAGAAGCAAAAAGATAGCCACGCCCGTCACAGGCAGCGAGTTCTGCATACTCTTCAGCCACACAAGACAGGGGCTAAGGCCGCCCTGGAGATGCCAAGTGCCACAGCCTGCCTGTCTGAAGGGTGTGCTCAGTGCTCAGGATGTGAGCGCAGGCTTTCATCACTGGGCCTCCCCTACAGCCACAGGGCCAGGAGAAAGGCAGATGAGGGCACCCTGACATTTTTATTTTGCCTGAAGCTCAGAAGGCTAACAGGAAAAAGCTCCTGCTGAGCCAGAGAGGCCCACATCTCTTTCTATTCTGGCCTGAGAGCCTCCTTTGCCAGGTAGAGGCTGGAAAAGCAACAGGGAGAGCTGAAGATGACCTGGGAGGGCTCACGAGCCTCTCCAGGAGCTGGGGTGAGGAGAGGGACTCCAGCGGCGAAAGGCTGGGCGGCTGATGGCAGAGAAAGGAGTTTCTGTCCATCAAGTTCTCCCAGCTGCCGGCCTGGCCCCGGCTCCTTCTTTCCCTGCAGTGGAGTGTCGGGCACTTTATCACACTCTCACCCAGGCACAACTGCTAGGAGGGAGGCGGGGGGCTCTTATTTTTCTAGACTGAAGTGCCTCCTCAGGCAGCAAGCCTGGCTGCCAGCGGTGTGTGCCAAGACGCAAGACGCCTTAACTTTAATTTTAAAGATTCCCCACTGGAAAAGATGCTACCTACACCCGTCACAGGGCTCAGGGTGGGGTGCTGCTGGTGGTGAGGAAATGAGAGGGTAAAGAGCTGGGAAAGAGGTGTCTTTGAGCCCTGTGATTAGCACTCCGGTGTCCGTGAAGACTGTAAGAGACAGAACGGCCAGCTCTGCTCCTCAGAGGGTCAGGGCACACACAACGGGCTTGAAAAGCGCAGTCTGCTGCAGACGGAATTCCCTCAAATTCACATGTTGAAACCCTACCCCTGAGATAGAGGGTCTTTAAAAGGTTAATAAATGAGGTCATAAGACTGGGACCTTAATCCAAAAGGACTCTGGCCTTATAAAGGACAGACAAAGAAAGACCTTACTCTCTTTCTCCATCACGTGAGGACACAGCGAGAAGAGAGAAGGGGGTCGTCAACCAGCCAGGAAAGGAGTCCTCACCAGAGCTCAACCGTGCTGGCACCTGATCTCAGACTCCCAGCTTCCAGAAAGGGAGGAAATAAATTTCTGGTGATTAAGTCATCCTGTCTGTGGTATTCTGTTATGGCAGCTCGAACTAAGAAAAGCTCCAATGAAAGCCTAGAGGCTTAGGTCACCATCCTGAATGATAACAACACGACTTCTTCAATAAAGAGCAAAGAAACGGAAGTCAGAGGGTCGTGAGGATCAGCCAGGAAAAGATGAGTTGGGGGGGGGCGGTGGTGACGTAGGGTTAGTCCTTCCTAAATGTGAGGATTAGATACAACAGGGACCTGATGGGGCCTGCATGGTGAGCAACTACGTGTCAGGAGGCCATGCCACCTCAGGCGAGAGGGAGCAGGCCCCAAACCCGTCACCAGAGGGTCACTAAGGTTCTGGGAATGAGGCGCCACCTCTGGGAAAGAGCCGCAGCCACAAAAGGGCTCGTCCTCTCTCTGCTCTGGACTAATCTCACCCCACCCCACCCCCCGGCCCCCAGCTCCACTAAGAGGGCAGGTCTGGTGTGACCTTCAGACGCGCCTTCTAAAAGAACATCAGAGAAGAATTAAAGTTCAGGGTAATGACACCTGGGGCTTCCCTGCTGGCTCCGTGGTAAAGAACCCGCCTGCCAATGCAGGAGACGCAGGTTCAATCCTGGGGTCGGGAAGATCCCCTGGAGAAGGAAACGGCAACCCACTCCAGTAGTCTTGCCTGGAGAATCCCACGGACAGAGGAGTCTGGTGGGCTACAGTCCATGGGGTGGCAAAGAGTCGGACACGACCGAGTGACTAAAACGAAAACAATGGTGACACCTGCAGTTGCCTCTCGCAGCAGCCCGGAGGCCAGGACTGCGGCCAGCACCCGGAGCCCGGACACCTCAACCCGAACCCGGCCACTCCCCCAGACACACAGGGCGCAGTGGGCCACGTCTCCTGGGTCTCAGTCAGCGGCCGTTTCTCCTCGAGGCTGCAGGGAGTTGAGTCACCAAATACTCAGCCACTTTTGTGTGTGTCTGAGAACTACAGGGCGGTGGAGGGCAAGGGTGAGAGAGACGACCTGACCTGAGGGAAGAGGCAAGGCCAGAAGTCACAAGCAGAGGCCCCTGGAAAACGAAACCACCACCACAGCTTCTGATGAGCAGATCTGGGCTGTGTGTGGCACCATGTGAAGCCAGCTGCCGGGGAGCCTGATTTACAAACTTGTCAGGATTTATTGACAAGCGGCGCTACCATGTGGGTCCCCGCCAAGTCCTTCCTCTCTAATTCCTCTGCACCGCCTGCTACCCCGGGCTGGTGAGTGACGACAAACTGCTCACACGGAGCCCACACCGAACAACGTCCGCGGTGACCAGGCCCCTTCCTTCCCGTCTCGGGGGAAAGGCCCCCTGAAGGCACTCCCTGAGCGGCGACTGCCAGCAGGACGCCGAGCCAGAGCCCCTCAGACACTTCCCGTCCGGCAGCCTGTGTCCTCAGCCCCGAGCTGTAAACTCTGGCCATTTACTGAGGATGTCAACTGCCAAGCAGACCAGGAGCCATGGGGACTATCAACGTGCAGCTCCCTTCTTCCCCCAACCCCAATCCCCTCTGCTCCTCACCAAGAGGTCCAGTGCGAGCCACGCTTTGTTCTACCTTCTGGGGTCAGACCAGCTTGACTAAGACAAGCTTGTGCATGTGGCTGAAAGGCCAGGCACCGGACCAGGGAACAGAGTTGAAGATAACCCTCTCTGGCTATGGAAACCCCGGTCAATGCTCAATGTCACTTATTTCCACCTCTAAGCTGAAGAACAGTGCCAACCTTCTCCTTTCTCCTTGGTCCTTAGGGACAATGAGTGAGTCACCATTGTCTGCTCTGGGTCCTTCCTGGAAGCTGGACAAAGAGGGACGGAGAGGCACGGGAAGGCCAGTCGGGTCGGCTGTTTCAACAGACTTGCCTCCAGCAAGTCTCTGTGAGCGGTGCTTCTGGGCCTGGCCCAACGACCCCTCAAGCTGCTCTCACACAGGACTCTGGCTCCGAACCTCCCAACTTTTAGGGTATATTCCCTTTGAGGACATTCTTTCATTTATCAGTGGAGGCCTGGAAAGCTCCACACAGCTTTCTCCTTGGAAAGAAGGTCTTTTTTGGGAGGCAGTGGGGCGCAGTCGTGCCATGCAGCCTGTGGGATGTCAGTTCCCTGAGCAGGATCTGAACCCGGGGCCCTCAGCAGTGGAAGCGCTGAGTAACAACTGCTGGAACACCAGAGGATTCCCCCCGACCTCCTTTTCTCCTGACACGAGTCTCTGAATTCTGCCTTCTGAGCGGACTCTGACGTGCAGTGGTCTTCCCAGATGCACCTCCCCACCCCCCATTTGTAGGGCTGACCTAATGAAGCCGGAAATGAGCAAGCAGCGCCTCACGCCTATCTTGCACTCCACACCCACTGCGGTTATTGGTGGGGGTGTTGGCTGGGCTGGTGGTCAGCTAGAGGCACAGGAGTGGCTTGGGAGAAGCGGGGCATGAAGCAAAGGAGAAAGGAGCACCTCACTGCTAGGAAGGGGAGGAGGGGGGCGGGCAGCCGAGCTATCGGCCACTGAAAGGGCTCTGTGTACAGGCTGAAGGGACAGTGGCTCGTCTCCTCACCTGTCCCAGGAATTGCTGCGCCTGGAGAGACGGAGTGTTACCTGAGGCTCTTTTCACCTACTGTCAAGTGGGTTTTTAAAACCCATCAGGAGATGCCCAAGAAGCTTGTTACCTCTGTCTTAGTGCTCGGAGAGCATGTCAAGGCTAAGACAGTGGAAGGGAAATCACGAACAGGGCTGAAAGTACATGATGTGGTACAGCTGCCTGAGCCTGAGATGAAGGCAGACAACCACCTGTTTAGGAGCGAGGGCGGTCATCTTGGCCCAGCTGGCTGGCTGGCTGTGCCTTTGGGAACGGGGGTGCCAGGGAGCTGTGTCACGCGGGGCCAGGCAGCAGGCGACAATGCCGAGCTTCTACTTTCATATTTGTCCTCCTCATCCTGGGCTGGAGACCACTCAGAGTGCGTTCAAAAGATGTACATTTCCTGGTGGCCCACTGGCTAAGACTCCTGCTCCCAATGCAGGGGGCTGGGGTTCGATCCCTGGTCAGGGGACTAGATCCCACATACCACAACTAAAGATCTCACATGCCACAGCGAAGGGCTGGTGGTGCCAAATAAATACATAAAATATTTTTGGGAATTCCCTGGTGGTCCAGTGGCTAAGACTCTGCGCTCCTGATGCAGGGGGGCTGGGTTCGATCCCTGGTCAGGGAACTAGATCCCACATGCCACAACTAAGACTCTATGCAGCCAAATGAATAAAAATAAATGTTTAAAAATAAATAAATAAATAAATAAATACATAAAATATTTTTAAAAAAGACGTCCATGGTCTCACTTATCCTCGCTCATTTCCCACTGCCTCAGTCACCTGACCCACTTAAATGCCTCAAGGTGATCTAGAGGTGCTTTCTTCACCTGAGGTCTTAAGAGAGTAACAGAATTGCAAGTGGTATATTTTTCTGTGGAAGAGAGTATGTTGCTTTTGTTGGAATTCTAAAGCGGTTTTTGACTGAAATAAAGGTTAAGAATCAGCTACAGGAAAGATTTCTGGATGGCAAACTTAGGAAACCTCATTCTGTCACTGATCTACCAGAAGACCTGCGGTGGGTCTTAACTTCCTACCTGAATATTGTTCACGGTACTTCCTGCCTAAAGTACAGAAACGAAGGTGATGGAGACCTGGAGAGCCTTTAGACAAAGGTGATGGACAAAGTCTCGCCCATCTTCATTTACCCTGAAATATCGGCCCTAAGGTATGGGGCTTTGACCCACATGACCCAAGACATCAGGAGCACAGAACACCACCAGAAAGGCAGGCCCGACTCGCCCTGAGCCCACCACAACTAGGTCTGTGAGGGGGCGCGGCTCGTTGTGTCAAGCACGACTGCTCTCCTGTCACGGGGGAGACTTGACTTGCTGGTAGGGAAGAGAGCCCCCCAGGCTTCCCTAGTGGCTCGGTGGTGAAGAATCCGCCTGCAATGCAGGAGACATGGGTTCAACCCGAGTTGGGAAGATCTCCTGGAGGAGAAAATGGCGACCCACTCCAGTATTCTTGCTGAGAGAATCCTGTGGACGGAGGAGCCTGGCGGGCTACAGTCCATGGGGTCACAGAGAGTCAGGCCAGACGGAGCGACTAAAGAAAAACAAACAACAAGACAGCTCCCCAGGCAGCCCAAGATGGCTCCCGCTCGCGGAGACGCTGGATGCTGAAGACGACATATGGGGAGAAAGAGAGGCCAAAGCCAGCTTCATGTCTGGCTGAGGAGTCTGTGACTCACACCGAGTGTGTAGGCTGGGGTTTCAGATGTAAAACCCTCTGTGGGGCCACGACAAACTGGGAGTAGAGATCCTGCCTCTGCTCAGAGCAGACCACTGTTGGGAGAGAGGGGGCTGGGAGCCTAGGTGGGACAAGGTGAGCAGCTGGAGCCAGAGACACGACAAGAGTGCTAGAAAGGACGCCCTGCAGGAAGAGGGGAAGGAGGGCCCGTGACCACAGGGCCAGTGAGAGCAAGCCCACAGCCCAGAACGCGTGTCCAGTTTCGGGAAAGGTGCCTGTTAGAGCCCTCTCGTGAATGACTAAGCGAGGAGGAGTTAGACAACCAGCGCCCTGTGCTTTGGGGAAAGGCAGCACGCAGGGTAAAATCCTTCAGGGCGGACAGATCCAGGACTATGGACAGGCTGGGGGGAGGGCAGAAACGAACAGACCCAGCGCCTGGATTAACAGCGGCACCATCGTGAAGAGGCAGGCTGTGTTCTGGAAAGGCACCAGGAGCTCGTGAAAGGGCCGGCTCTGCAGTCACAGAGTCCAGGAGAGTGTGGCCAGCTGAACCAAAAAGCCTCCGGCGCCTGGAGCGGCCTGACTAGGTTGGGCTGAGATGGCCGCCTCCCTGTGGAAGGGGCTCTGAAAATTCTAGGTGGGATCAAAGAACTGTCGCCAGAAGCAGACATTCTTTCTCCTGGGTCACTGAGCTAGCTCGGCTGACCAGGGCTCAGCCACCTGTCCCTTCCTGGACCACCAGAAATGACCCAAACACACATTTTAGGAAAAATCACCAAGGGCCCAATCGAAAGGCAACGTGGACACGCCCAACAGCCAGAGACCCTAGCAGACCAGCCAGGCCGTGCCTGCTCTGCGCTCTGCAGGCTCCCCTTGGACAAGACTCTGCACCGAGCGGGGCGGGCCTGGAGGCAGATGTGGCTCTTAATTGGCTGGATCCCTGAGGTGGCCCACGCAGCCCTCGGCCTGGTCTACACTGAAGCACAGAGTTCGCGTCTCCCCACCTAGCTGGCTCTGGAAACGGATGACAGACCTGCAGGACTCCCAGGGCCCTGAGTGACAGGATGCCTGAACGGACCTCTCTGCCCCAGAAAAACAGAGGAGGGGGAAGGAGGTGACCTAAGGACGTAAGACAGCAACGCTCTGGTTCCCCGCCGCCTCCCCACCCTCTCCTTCAATCAAGACCAGTGAATTATCATTTTCATTTTAAACTGAGCTTTTCGATCTGCCTTCATTGTTATGAGATGGAGGCCCAAGCAGAAAGGAAAACAGGCAGGACACAGATAGAGCCAGGCTGTCAGAGATCAGTGGCTTGACAAATTAGGGCCTTAACGCTATTCTCTTGGTTTTATTTCTTAAGTTAGGGTCTAAGGCATTTACACAAGCCCAAGACCACCTGCTGAATTTTTCAAAAAGGGTTTAGAAAAGAACCACTGATATCTATGCTTCTGCCTGCAGGGAAACTTGACTATCACTAGGAAACCAGAGAACAAGGGAAAACAGAAAAAAACAATACTGCCTTAGATTTAAGAGCACTTGGTAACTACATCAATCTTCTGAGTATTTCCAGAATGGAGAGTTACTGTTCCTGAGGCAGAAAGGACCCTTTAAGGAGTGATGCCGAGAATGAGGCAGGCTCTAGCAAGGCTCGGATTTCCCCTCTGGAAGACCCCACCTCACCAGTCAGACCCACAGGTGAATGCTGCTGACTCCAGTCCTCCGCAGACGCCCCCTGCACACCCTCCCCCGGCCCCCGCGAGCCACTCACTCCGGTCGGCAGATCACCAGGTCTCCTTTGTTGGTGCCGTAGGCCAGGCCGAGCCCTGGCTCAGGCAGCCACCGGGCAGAATTGATGCTGACGTGTCTCCGCTGGTCAGCAGGCATGGGGTAAAGGACGTTGAAAACTCTCTGGGTGGGGGAGAGAGGGGAGAAAAGAGAATGAGGGGAGAAAAGAGAATGGGAGGAGAAACAGTCTGTTACCAAGAGTAACAAAATCCAGGGGGAAACCAAGTCCCTCCTATGGCCTGAAGCAAGTGAACCGCAGGGAAGAAAGGAAACGGTTAGACTGGGAATGTGTCTGAGAGCCCAGGACGCACAGGGGAGGGCGGGACCCTCTTACCTGAGGTGAGGGCTGAGGACTGGTCAGGAAATCACAGGGCCCATGTGAACTTCTCTGAAGCTTCGCTGTGCTCACCTCACAGCCGCTAACGTGTCTCACTGCATCGCTTTCCCCTAACCCGCTGGAGAGCGCTAACGTGTCTCACTGCATCGCTTTCCCCTAACCCGCTGGAGAGCCCCATGCAGAGCCCAGTGCACCAGGAAACGCTGCCGAACTTCCCTCTGACCGGACAAACCAGGGAAAGCCGAGCTCCCCCCGGCAGCCCTGTTGCCACAGAAACCATAGCACTCTCCTGGCAGCGGGGAACTCAGGGTGATGGGGGGCGGGAGGGGGTGACCACATCAGAGAACATTCTTAATTCATCTAATTAAGAGCAATGTTAAAACTGCTATTCTTAAGGAAAACTGAAAGGTGCAGTAAGATGTAGGAAGCAAGGCAGAAGGGACCTCTTGAAAACACAGGTACACGAGTTCTTTCTAGCGTATATGAAGTCACCATTAAACAGACGGGTTCTCAAAGGGAATCTCCTTTCATCGGTCTGCAACTTTCCAAAGCTACTATTTTCTCAGGGGGCAGCTTAGCTCTGTCTCAGGTTGGGCTGAAGGTGAGATCTGGCTACTGATCGACACGATGTTCCAGAATCAACTTCAGTCAGAGACAGGGGCCAGGCAGTGGAAGAGTGAAGGGCAACATTTTACAGTTAGAAAGACCTGGGTCTGAGTCCTGACATCACTGCATTAACAATGTCTCTGGATCTCCGTTTCAACACAGACAGCACCACCACTCAAACAATGGGGCAGGTGAAAAGAAACGATGTATATCAAATGCCTGGTGCAGGCTCAGAAATGGTAACTCTGGTTATTACAATATTTCTAGGAACCAGCATCTGGGGCTTCAAAAAAAAGTCATCAGGCCCTATGAAAAGGACATGAAACTGAGAATTTATACACTAGAGATTTAGTTGATATGAAGTTTTTTCTTTTAGCCTCTTTTAGGTTTTTTATAAAATAAGGATGAACTTCATCTGCCTTTACCTGTCGCTAAGGGTTGACAGAAGGGGGAACAATGAGAGAACAAAGGAGAGCATGTTCAGAAAGCAATATTAAAAAATGAATTTAGGGCAGTATAATAATAATTGCTTTTCTCATTATCCTGATGAGAGACCCCACCCCCCCCAAAAGTTAAATGTTGAGCTAAGGGTCCACACCATTTGCAGAAATCAAGTGACAAGAAGCCCTGCACTTGGGAACATGTGTTCCTGTGCCTTGGGTGTCCACCTGAAAGGTCTTTAACAGGACAGTCTCTCGACAGAATTCAGTGGCATGTGTACTCGAGGTGTGACACACACACACAGAATCCTATGTAAACATTCTCCGGCTCTTGTGCTGAGGAATGTGCCTGGGCAGCTAGTAGCATCTGCCGGCATGGCACTGCTGTGGTCCTGAGGTTGAGCGGGTCTGTAACAGATGAGGAACCGGCTCTGGCTTGAGGCCTGAGACTGGCCGCCCTGTGGCTGCTGTTGCATTAAGAACCTCCTATGCACCCCCTACCTCACTTAATTCCAGATATAAGAATTAGCCAGGGCTCCTGAAATCTTTGGTCTGAGGCAACTACTGAAAAAGGGCCCAGTGGAGTCTATGAATTTCTAAACGAGTCATTACCTTTGGGTAATCTCTTCCTTGCACGTACATGTCTGGTAGGAGCCGGGAAGGAATTCACAGCTACTCCTCTCCACCAGCCTCACTGGGCGACTGCCCATGTGATGGCAGGGCCAGTGTGCTGCCCTTTGCACCTAAGCAGCTGTTCTCCGTCAAGTCAGGGGATGGGTGAGGTGCCTTCGTCCTTTCTCACAGAGGTTTTCCCTTTTCCAAACAATAATCAATAGTTTCTGTCCAACCTATCGGCTCTCTGGTTAAATATGACTCAGTATACAAACCCAAAGGACAAAGTGGTTGTGATCAGGCAACTGTGGCTGGGATCTCTTAACGCGTTCAAGTTTCCTTCTCCAAAGGTCAGATAATTTAAGGTGGGGATACACCCGGAGTTCAGAAGGGATGTGTTCATTTCAGTGGCTGGATGAGGGAAACTTCATTTTTCACCTGTGGCAGCTCTACTGAGCCTCACAAGAGTCTCCCCTAAAATCATAACGATTCATTATTGCAGGCAATGGGGCAGAAGGGCCAGGGAAACTGGTCTTGCAAGAAGGGGGACAATATGGTTCAGAAATCAAATGCTTTAAGGTCGTGCTGAGTGTTTTGACCAAGGGCTCATAAGAATAAGGGGACTCTCTTCTAGAAACGTTCCTGACTAATAAAGAAGCCAACAAACACCTCACATGTCACAAATTTAGCTTTTATGGTCTGCTACTGCAGAGGGATTAACAAGCAAATACTATCAATTTGCTTTCAAGGACAGGAACCTGCTTTGGGGACAAAACTCTCAAGAAGCCAGTACGATGGGTGACCCAGCTTAGGTGTGACAAGGTCAGAGCGACCGCAGAGAAGTAGTTAAAGGCTGAGACCCCGGGACCCTGCTGCATGGCTGTTCACAACCTCCATGGCTGTAGGAGTCACGGGGCATCAATCCGTCCTCTGGTTATGGCAGCCCCCCCTCACCCAAGTCCTTAAACAGTGTTGAAAGGGCAGTTCCCAAGAGCCCATCTCCTCCAGCGTTTGGGTATTAGGCTAAATCCTGCTTTGTGGCGGGAAGCCAGAAAATGCCACATGAAGATCAGCAGCCTCAAGAATTCCTGATAAGCACTTGCTTACTTATCACACTCTAATGTGGGGATGGGAAGGAGGGAGATGAGGGCAAAAAGACAAGGGGGGATGAGGGCAGGGAGGAGGCAGGATCCCTGCTGCACAGGTTCTGAGCGGCCATCAGATCCAGTGCTCCTGTTTTACACGTGCCTGGAACTAAAGGACCCTCAAGGAATGTGCATCTGCTCCGCATGGAAAACCACCCGGAGGTGGGGTTTTCATTCCTTTCCCTGGATGCAGTTTAACAGCTCAAAGAATCTCAAGGACCGGGGATGACTCCTCACCATCGGCCCCACAGACAATCAAATACCTGGGCAGCAAGTTCCCCGATGCTGACAGATGGTTGGGTAGCTCTGGCTACTCCCAGATCATTTATGGTTCCAGCCATCAGTCTTTCCAACCCTGTGACTGGGTGATCTGTGGGTTCTCCTCCCACAGTAGGGCTTGGCACTAGCTCTGCAAGCCCGAAGTCCATCAGCACCAACAAGAGAGAAGATTCGAGATAGCTCAAAGGAAGCTCTGGCCTTTATTTTAAGGCACCCCAAATATATCTCCAGTGGAGCCTTCCTTAACACTAGTCAGGTGTCCAGAAACTCCCTGCTGGATGCTAAGGACAAAGCCGGGGGCCTGCCAAAAATTCCTCCCCGTCTCTGATGAAAGAAAAGCTACAACGCCGACTTCCATTATATACTGGAGGAGGATGACCAGGTCCTGGGGTCCCTCTCGGGGGCTGGACATGAAACCCAGCTGCTGAGTCATGCTCGAAGAGCCCTGGTTTTAACCTATCTCCGCTGCAGCTGTTCCCTGCTAGACGACAAATGCCGAGAGGACCCCCGCCTCCCCAAGGAGGCTGTTCTCTATTCTAACATCTATGAGCGGAATTGGAATCAATAAGCCAGAAGGAACACATATTTCAGTCAGTGCAGTCTCAGCATGTCAACAGGGGATGAGTCAGGTCGCCAGGATCTTTATAGTTCTGAGGGAATGGGAGAAGACAAGGATTCTTCTACTTCTGGGGCCCAAGACCGTCTCTTGTACCACTTGCCTCTCCATCCCTCAAATCCTCTTAACTAACAGGAAGTAGGAATAAAAGGAAACAGTTCCAGGATGAAAACTAAAAGGGTCCTATTTCTTTTTCAAAGACAGACAGGAAAAGAACGAGAGGCAGCCAGAGGAGTGCAGTGGGAAACCTTCCTCTTCATCCTTTTAAAATTTAGAGGAAAAATGAATTGCTGCCCTCAACAAGAGGCTTTCTTTTCCACGGCATGTCAATAAAGCTCAGATCATTAGTCCAAGCAGCAAACTGCACTGCTCAGATCAGCCAAGAACAGAACTCTGAGCTTATCTAGCTTACATTTGGGTATCTCACCATCCTGAGTGCTGGGACCGTGACGGCAAGGGGTCAAGAACTGCCGGCAGGTCGCCCTTGTTTTTAACTAAGACAGGGAAGGCTGGTTGAAGGAAGGGGACAACCAAAAACTGTGGCGGAAAGGCCAC
This sequence comes from Cervus canadensis, assembly GCF_019320065.1. Classification (NCBI taxonomy): domain Eukaryota; kingdom Metazoa; phylum Chordata; class Mammalia; order Artiodactyla; family Cervidae; genus Cervus; species Cervus canadensis. Next base: position 70,470,504 of record NC_057396.1, read on the forward strand.
GGGAGGAGTCGCCAAGCCAAAGGGGCTTTGGGGCAGAAAGAACTGTGAGGAGGAGAAATGCCTTCTGGGTGGCGACAGGAGTCAAGGGAGACTTTAAGCTCTTAGAGAGGGTTCCTAGAAGAGAATTAACTCTCTGGGAAGAGGAAGAAAAATCAGTGGAAAGCAGATGCTAAGAGACAGCTGACTTTTCAATGGAAATGGATGGCTACACATCTAGTCACAGGCTGAGAAATGCACACATCCCAGAGGAGGCCAAGGGAGGGATACTACGGGCACCTCTTCTCTCTGTTGGGCTGCTGATTTGCTTTAGACAAATGTATTACGAAGTTTCTTCATCCCTAGGGAAATATGACTGCTTTTCAGAAACTTTCATTTCTTTGACTGTCTCCAAGCCTTCTTTACATACTACTTTGGAGTTTAGAACTCATAGAATATTGGTTTTGAAGCGGTTATTTAAGAATAAAAATCAGAATACCAAGTCATTTACTCTTTCCTCTTTACTCAAGTGAAGCAGAAAACAAATCTCCCAGATCACCCATGTTTAAACCAAAGTTCTCCTAGCAGAAAAGAAGAGCAAACAGCTCCTTTTCTTAACTCTTGGCAACCTGTTGCCCTCTGCTCCTGATAACCTGGAGCCTTGAAGTCATTTCCAGCCAATCTCCTGTGATTTGCAGAGACCTACAGACTCTGTCTTATTCATCTGTTCCTCTCAAAGGCATCCCAAGGACAGTCAGAGAACAAGGAATTTTCTCTTTCAGTCGGCCTGATGCTTTCCAAAGACCATCCTCGCCATTAGGACTGAAGCACAGAGATGACTTCAGCTGAGGGATCCCGTTTTGTGCTGAATCAAATACCAAGGCACGCAAGACTCCTGGAACTTCCAGAAGTTAAAAATAATTACTGCCTCCCATGCCCACACCTCTATGCACAGCACAAGTTCTTAAACTTTTCTTCAGTTTTCTAAGTCTCAAAGGAAATGGCCAAATGTGTAGCTGTTCTAGATGTTCAGCTCAGATAAGGGAGTCTTTCAAATATATTCATAAACTTTGCTAAGTTTGCGGCCCTACAGACCACACCTGCCAGGCTCCTCTGGCTATGGGATTCTCTGGGCGAGAACACTGGAGTGGACCGCCACCGACCTCCTCCAGGAGCTCTTCCCGACCCAGCGATCCAACCTGGGTCTCCTGCATCTCCTGCATTGCAGGCGGATTCTTTATCACCAAGCCACCAGGGAAACCCTCATCTATTTCACTTGATCCATACTTTTTCAAAGAAGAAAGTTCAAGATGGGAGTAACATTAAAATACTTTTGGCTTCTAGAAATGGAAAAGTTGGTTCTCCAACCAATTCTTTAAAAAAATGCTTCGCCTTTCACTTCTGAAACATCCACTGGGAACCTCTCAGCATGTCTCAGGGCTGGGACTAGAGCCCTGAGAGACTCGCTGATGCCGGGCAGAACTGTGGAGAGCAGCAAGACACCCCATTTACACGAGGATTCCATCTAACACTTATGTTCGATTACCATCTCGTGAGGCATACGCCAGGTGCCCCAATGGTGCGGTGAGTAGGGGTGTGTGTTCACATATGCGCGGGGCACAAACGGCACACAGGACTTCAGAGCGACATCGCTTCCCAGAACGAACGTGGACTGCCTCTTTGCCAGACACAGTGAAGGCTGGGGACGCCGCAGTGAAAAGACCGTTAAGAGGCCAGATGTTGAGCGTGTGTGCACTAGGACAGCAGGGATGAGATCCATTCTGCTCACTGTACTCCCAGACCCAAGTATCCAGCCCAGGGCAGGGGCTCAGTAAGATTTTGAGTGAAAAGAATAAAATGCAGCACAGGCTATGCTCTATTAAGAAGCCATGGAAGGAAAAAAAAAAAAACTGTCAAAGTCAAAGGAATCTGTCATGGAAAAAATTCGCCTAAACGAATGGCTTTGATTGCAGCTCTAACGTTATTTCTAATTTTTTATCTTGCCCCCTCCCTACTCTGACAAATCGCATCAGAGACACCACTGACTTCTCCCATACCCCCTCCCCCTTTCCTACCACGTGCTGAAGAAAGAAACTTTCTGAGGATGGATGCTTTGTAACCACATCTCTGAAGTCAACTTTAAGATAATTGCAGCGGAAGCGGCTTTTAATCAACTGACAAGCAGCTTTAAGAAAATTAATGAGGACAAAAATCTTAGGAAGGAGTAAATCATTTCTGACAACAAAGCTGTCTCTCTTTTATCCCCATCTCTCCTTGAAGAAATAGTACCCTTCCAGGATACAAAAATAAAATCTCTTTATTTTCGGTGTCTGCCACTCCCAAGGCCAGACAAGATTAAGAGGCTCAGTTCTCTTAAGATTTCTGGAGAATACTCTGGATTGAGTCAAGTTTGAATATCAGACTTTTAGAATCTAAGTAAGTGCAGATGATTGGATGTGATCACAGGCTAAATTCAGGGCAAGGAGGAAGCCATGGTAAAGGGTATACGTTGAAGACTGGAGCAAGGACAGGCCAAAAGAGCCTACAGATGTTAGTTACATAATGCTGGTCAAGGGCGGACAGCGCTGGCCACCCATCCTGACCCAGGGTCTCAGCTCCAGTTTAGTTATGACTCATCAGAGTACTCTGCACGCCAGGTTTTTTCTGTGGTTCATTTTAATGAATCTATGGTAACAACCATTATCATCAGTCATCCCTAGGCTGTTCTCCGAAGATGGCATGAAATGGCATGAAACAAAGCCAGCGAATGTCTCTTCATGAGCAAGGCGAACCAAGACAGCCGCTAATGGGCATCAGTGGCACCACCCATCCAAGGACAGCAGCAAGTCCACGCTGGAGAAAGGAGCTCAAGAACCGCTCCTGCAGATGGGGAAGGTCCTAGAGAGAAAGATAAAGCTACTGCTTCTCACGTCATAAGCCCAGGAATCCCCGTATAGCACGCAGGCCAAAAGGCATGGGCCTGAGTGGAGTCAGCTGTGGGCAGGTAAGAATCTTAATTAGAACTGGGAAGAAGGCGCCACAGCCTTAGTCCTTCAAGTGCCATCACTGGGATGCCAGCAGGATCCCGAAATGCTGAGGGGCAGGAGGTCCCCATCAATTTTTCAACTTCTTGACAGTACCTGAGAGATCTGGTTAAAGGAGCCACAGAAATAAACCAGACGAGGTTTCAGAGACAGTAAGAGACATAAGTGACAGCAAAAGAGAAAGGAACACAGCTAAACTGACAGGTCTAACTAGAAACCCCATGCAGCTGATGGCTGGTTCTCAATCTTGACTCGGCGCGCACACTCGACTGGAGGGCTTGGTAAAACAAGGATGGCTGGGCTCCACCCTCAGAGCTTCGGATTCAGTAGGTCTAGGATGGGACTGAGAAGCTGCGCTTCTGTGAAGTTCCCTGATGATGCGGACTCAGTCCTGGGAATACACACTGAGACCCACTGCCCAGTTAGATATGAGTAGGTTGCAGGTCTAAAGAGCCTGCCTGCCTTTTCTGCTGCCTAGGAACTGAGAATGAAGGGGGAGGGGGGGTGTGCATACCTTTTTGTGTTTTTTTTCTTGGTAACACTCTGAGGCATGTGGGATCTTAGTTCCAAAGCCCCCTGCAGTGGAAGCATGGAGTCTTCACCACTGAACCACCAGGAAAGTCCTGGGGGATGTGTATGTGTGGAGCTGGCGCGCTCGAGGGAGAGGGTACATCCGGGGACAGTCCAGCACAGTCCTGCGAGCAGAACTCGCAGGGTCAAGAAGGGGCCTGGGGCGGTGGGAGAGCAGAGGGAAGACGGCGAGTAGGGGAGAAGCAGGAGGAAGAGAGAGAGATGGGGGTGAAGGGAGGGAAGGGCAGGCTCTCTCTTCCCAACACCCCCTCCAAACTAACCATCTGTCTGGGTAATGGATGCTCAACCCTTGAATACAGATTCACCACATGGCCACAAAGAAAAAGCTTTCGATAAAATTGGCCCTTAAGTTATTGGAGGCTTTGCCTTACAGAGCATGATGCTGTTTCAGGGGGAAAGGAGAGCTAAACTGCTCTCCACCCCAGGGCTCGCTTCTCCCACTCAAGTCCCTCGTCCATCACTCCTGCCGCCCCCCCAAACAGCGATCAGAGACAAAAGCAAACCGGCGCTGGTGAGAGCCAAGCGGCCAGTGCCTCTGGGAGAAGCAGGGGTTATGGGATGAGAAGCCCTGTCCGTTCTCATTAAACCACTTACATGCCTACCACCCCCACCTGCTGTGGGGAGGGGGTGGTCTGTGCATCTGGGAGGAGAAGCATAACACCTGCTAATTCCTGTGTGGAAACCACGACACATATTCTTGCTTTCTAGCTCAAACCGCCCTAGCACTGCCTCCCCTCGCCCCCCACCGCTGACTCTTGCCCCCATTCCCGGGTAAAGCAGCACTTATTACCCATGCAAACTGGAAGAGCAGTTTGCTATATGACTATTTCTGGGTTCCTTAGTAATTTTATATTTTTGTTATTTTATGCTTTCACTTGGTTACAACCAGAGTTATTACTCTGTGCAAGTTGCCACAATTTTAGAAAATTAATCGCTGTTTTCAGTTACAACATTGTGCTTTCTTCCAATTAGGACATGAAAGCAGAGAGGGAACTCAGGCAGTTGAGTGTTTTGAGAATTCAGCAAAACTTCAGCTCAGCAATCCCTAAATGTCTAACTTAGAAACAAAACAGAAATTAACAAAAAGCTCCACTGGCTCAAATGTGAGGGAGTCAGGCAGCAAGTGAGGCCCTGAAGCATGGACAACAGCATATCCAGCCTGGAGGGGCCTCAAATGGACAGAGGGAAGGGACAGACAAAACAGGCGTCCAGTCTTATTTCTCCTGATTTGCCAATGATCCTAAAATTGGGAAGACTACGCCTAGCCTTATTAAGCAGAGAAGGCAAATGTCTGAGGACCCTAGATCCTAGAAACAAGGATAATAATTAAACTCAACATGGGGAAGAAAAGAATTCAGCACACAGAGATATTCAAGGGAGAACCCTGGAAAGCAACTACAGAAGAGAAAAGATGGGAGGTGAAGCATGGACAGCCAAACAGCTAAGAGTCTGATAGGAAACAGAACACAAACGCCACTGTGCCTCCAACAAAATCAGCAAAGGATCAAGCGCCATGCACAAAACCACAGTAAGACGGGAACCTGAGGCTGGCTTTGCCTTGAAGAGGCAGAAACCCAAAATGAAGAAAGCAGTCATTAAGAACAGCAGTTCTCAAACTCAAGTGCATATGAGATCATCTGGAAGCTTGTTTGACAGACACAAATACCTGGTCCCCTCCCCGTCCAATTTTTATTGATTTTAGTTCTGCAGTAGAGCCTGTATTTTAACCAGGACCCCGTGCATTCTAATACAGGTTGTCCAAGGAGCACAGTTTGAGAAGCACTGATCCACAGGTCTGAAGAATTTGCTGTTAATAAGTGCACCCAGGCTAAGAGCAATTAGCAATTCATTTTCAGTTTTCATATGCGATTGGGTAAGGGATCATCTCTTGAGGAGAGAGGGTCCCTCAGTGGGAATTAACGTAAGTCAATGCTCTTGGGGATGTTCTCCAAGGAACATCTGTTGGCCCAACAATTTCACCTCTCAATGTTAACACAGTGAATTCCAAGAGCTAACACCATGGAGAAGGGGGACCTGATAGAGGAGCTCTAGGACAGGCCCAGTGCCCACAATCCCTTCATGGACAGAGCTGGACATGACGGATGCAGACACTCATCTACACTTACCTGTGCAAAGAGGGCGAGGCTCTACTGTCCCATTAAACCCTCGCTCCCTGTTCTCAGACAAAAATGGCACTTCTTGCCTTAAGTGGGGTCCAGCACAGCTATCCAAAAAGGCTGGTGTCTGCCTCCCACCGGGTACTGAATTCAGGGACATGTGCTGAGTGCTCTGCTGTCTTCAGTCACAAGGGGCAACCGAGACCTGGAAAACCAGAAACCTTTCTCTAGCACGGGGGCTTAAAGTCAGACTGGGTGGACACAGGGTGAGCAAAAACCTTGCTGAGAAGCCCAGATCCTGCCTCCCATGTGAGAGAAACACTTCCCAAATGAGAACTTTCAAATTACTTAGCTCCTCTCCCAAGTGGTGTGGGCATCCTCAGTCGTGTCCAACTCTTTTGCGACCCCGTGGACTGTAGCCCACCAGGCTCCCCTGTCCACGGAATTTTCCAGGCAAGAATTCTGGAGTGGATTGCCATTTCCTACTCTGGGGAGATTCCTAACCCAGGCATGGAACCCACGTCTCCTGCATGGGTGGGTGGATTCTTTAACACTGAATCACCTGGGAAGCCCCTGCTAAGCAGCAGGTGGGGCCTGTTGAGAATCAAAAGCCTGACAAGCCTGGGAGGCCTGACAAGCAGCTCTTGTTGTCACGCACGCAGCAGCTGGCTAGGTGCCCTGCGCCCCTCATCTCCACAGCAGACTTCTCCAACTGCACCCCCTACACGGCGGGCCCCATCTGTGACAGCATCTTGGCTTCCACTCTGGAGCTGTCTGCCTTCAGCCAGGTGTTTCTGGCTACTTATGGAAGAGAGGAACCTTGCTAGGATGGCAGGTTGTGCCCAAAAGTTGGGCAGGAGCCCTGGCTTCTGGAAGAGGCTGGAGATGTCCATTACTGCTCCTGTCTCTTAATGATTAGAAACCATTATTCCATAGTTAGGCAGGAAGGGTAAGAAGAACAGCAAGGACCAAGACTCTAGGTGGTGAAAAGCAGACACCAGGTACTTTTACCAACCAAATCTGCTTAACATAAGAATATTTAAAGTTCACCTTCCATCCTCATTTCTCTAGGTAAGAAAACAGGCTTGATGAACTTCCGCGAAGTCCCCTCCCAATCACTCAATGTCAAACATTTCCAGTCACACGGAATTCAAGAATCAGAACTTTCCTGTCATTATGATGTCAAGAGCAGACAATGCCTCATTTCTACCCTTGCCAGAGGCATGCTGCACATGAAGTCGCCCTTCACTGGTCCTGCTAGTGACAAGCTGGAAATGATAAGGATGCTTTTCCTAAGATTCTCTTTTATTCCCTCAGCTTCTCCTAAGTATCAGGTTCCTCATTAGGTACTTGGACTTCACAAAGATGAAACAGACAGGGTCTCTATTCTCAACGAGCTCCTGGGCCAAGAGAGGAGAATGACATGGAGATACGGAATGGCAGTTTGGTGTGACGAGTGTTAACACAGACAGTGTGCTCCATACAGGGGAGTGATCAACCCTGATTCGAAGATTCCACAGCAGGGAAGCAGCCTGCATGCAGTTGGGTTTCGGGGAGAAGAGGACACGCCAGATAAAGGCACCCAGGCAGGAGAAGGCCTTATGCGTTCCAGGGGCTTGGAAAGTGGCTCAGCAGAGCAGGGCTTCTTCCCTGCAGAACTGGAGTGAGAAGAGGCTGGAGATGCCACGCCTGGCCACCTGCTTTCCACTGCTCTGCCTATCATGGGTCCTGTCTTCAGGTTTTTTCTTTAGACCAATGCTTCAGATTCCAGCCTGAATTCCACAAGCATTTACATGTGTGGCACTAAATGAGCGGCCCTGGGGGATATGCCCCTACGGAGCTTACAGTGAACCTAATTGGGTGGATTAAACAGACATACCACACAGCTAAAGAAAACATGCAACAACACATAAGCAAGAGCGTAAAACCGTAAGTGGCACAGCACACAGTGCTAGGGGAATTCACAGGTGCTTAGCTCGAGACAGAGCTTAAATACCATCTAATTAGAGAACTGTTCAAACGCCCAGCTCCCCTTGACAAAACCCTGGCCAAATGAGCCCCCGTGGGATGTGGGAATCTCAGTCAGAAGCTAGACTGGTTGAGTCCAGGAGGCCACTAACCCCATGACGCCCAGAGGCTTTTATGGCGATACACAGAGGACGGCTTCAGACAAGAGTGGGTCCTAAACACCACCTTTCCCTGCTGGTGGATGGACGGGACAGTTAGGAGCACGGCAGCTCCACAGAGTCCGCACCTCCCACTGTGATTACAGCCTCAGGAAAGGAACATTTCATAGTATACTACCTATCTCTTTTTATAGCCTGCCTCCTCAAAAATTAAAAAACAAAAAGACATAAACATTTCATTGGGTTCTTTATGTATCTCCAGCCTACAGGTCTCAAGTTGAAAGGAAGTATTCAGTTTGGTCTCTATCTCAAGATCCTTTCAGGCCTCTGGGGCCCCAGCTTGTGATTTAGGGTATGAGAAAGACTGCCTTTTAGTGGCCTAGAGGGTCCAACAGTGAGGCTGGCTGGTCACGACTGGGCCGGACTAGAGTCCTTCCTGGCTCCTTATGGGCGTGACGCCTCTGGTCCTGGCTGGGGGACCACACCTCTGGCCTGCACTCTCTGCCGGCCAGGCCTAGGAGAACCACCATGCGGCGAAGCCATGAGCAAGGCACTCACCCTCATGGAGGTCTCGCCACCGTGCGCCTGCTGCAGCCGGAAGACCTGGGCCACCATGTGCTCCGTGGAGGGGTGCAGCAGGATCCTCCGCGAGGCCAGGCCCACCATCACGTACCGGCCCATCGGGGACAGGCTCACCGAGATGGCGTTGGGACCTGAGGGCCAGAAGCACAGAGAGGCGTTCCTAGAGCTCTCGCGATTACCAGCAAATCATCTTCCTGTAGTCTTTCTTCTCTCTCTCCGCTCTTCATCTCTGTTTGGTCATCCTGGGGTTAATCTCACAGGACGGCAGTGAGGAGTACAATGAGAAGGTGTGTAAAGTACTACGTCTAGCTCTTGACATGTAAAGAGTACTTAAGGAATGCTAACCTGTATTAGCACAGAATCACATTTAAAAATTATCATCGTACTGTAACTGCTATTTTAAAAATCCATTTTTTTCACTTCATACATTACAAACATTTTTCACCATTAAATATTCCTCTGTAAGAGCGTTTTATTTATTTTTTTTTTTTGTAAGAGCGTTTTAAAGGCCAAATGGTATTCTGTCTTGTCAATGCACCATCATTTATTTAAGCAACTCTTCAGAATTTGACATTTTTCTCTGTGACAAATAACACCGCTGTGAACACCCTTGTACATAAATCTACACAATGCCAGACTGGCTTGCAGTGTGTGAGCGTGCCCACTTCCCCGAGCCATGACCGAGAACAGACCTCCTCCCCCACTCTCACCCCTCACAACGGGAGTATGCCGGTGATGCCACGGTGGTGGGGAGGACTCTCATTCTAGGACTCTCCTGCAACGCTACCAGCTAGGACAGAGCGTCTTCCTCTGACCTGTGCTTGTGAAGCAGGGGGCAGCATGTGACCATCACTCCCACCTAAGTGGAGCCTCACCAGGGAATGCCAGGCCGAGGTACCATGTGTCACAATGCTGGGCTTCCCACCCCTTACCAAACCGCTTGGTGTAGAGCATCTCGCCCAGGTTATGGGGGGCCAGGGAGTACACTGCCAGGATGCCTTCGTCAGGAAAGCCCCTCTGACTGCTGGGGATGAAGGCTGCCAGGAGCTGGCCATCTGCAGAAACATCACAGCTGGCGTCATTGTAGATCTTGCAGTTCTGCACCAGCACATTCACGGAGGCTGCGTCAGACAAAGAAAGAGAAGAGGGCAAGAAAGTCTGGAGTTAATGGTGTGAAAAATGCTGGGTCAAGACATTCGGGGGTGTCTCCCTAAGGGCCTGAATCCAAGCCCTCTCCAGAAATACTGAAGGCTGCCTTATCCTACTAAAATGTCATGAAACAAGCAACACAAGACACTGAAAAGATACCTCTTCTACCCCTGTAATAGGAAACTAGTCAATACACCACAACCACCAACTGAGTCCTAGCTCACACTTAAGAGACAACATTTGAGAGATAAGGAGAAAGTTATTAAAAATTGTCCCTGAAGAGCCACTCAACAGCTGTTATTGTCCAAAAGATCAAAACTGAGATGAATGAAAATGTAAACCCACTGATTCCAAGAAAAAGGTGATACAGGTAAAACTTGCTTGGGGGTGAGAATGCTACTCTCCACCTCTATGTGACCTTGGAGAAGGAAATCATTTCACAAATCTGTGTCTTATTTTCTCCTTTAAGAAAACTGGAGCATTTAGAGACTTCAGTCTTCTGGACAGCTCTTTGCTGATACTAATCCCTAATTCCACAAGAGAGGATAAAGAGAAAGCCCAGAGAAAGCCCAGCCCTGCTTGGAGGGCTGGAACTTTTCACTCTGCTTGGGAGGGTGGGTCCCTCCACCCATGCCAGAAGCCCATGACCATGGACAGCTCCAATCTGCACTTAGCACTTATGAGAATTATACATGGTCAGCCAGGAGGCAGGCTGGCTCAGCATGAGGGCTTGGGCAGGGCGGGGTGGAGGACTGTGTCGGTGGGGAGAATCCATTCCACCTGACAGAACCTAAGCTATGTGAGCCAGCTCCGGGACTGGGCCCGCATACCTGGTCTCAGTTCCCATTTGAACCCCTCTCTGAGGCCCACTGTGTGCATCTCTGGAAGTGGTCTACCCTCGATGTGAGCCTGGAACCAGAGTGCCTGCAGGACGGGCATGAGCGGAACAGCACAACACATCCAAAGGGAACGGACGCACAGCACGTCCAAGCGCCTCTGGGCTCTGTCTCCTTCAGATCTGCCTTATGTGCATGTGCAAAGAGACTGATTTACTCTTTCTCTCTCTCGTAAAAATTCTTCTTGGCTGCACCATGAGGATGTGGGATCTTAGTTCCCCGACCAGGGATTGAACCTGTGCTCCCTGCACTGGAAATGCAGAGTCGTAAACCATGGGACCTCCAGGGAAGTCCCTCTTTCTCTTACTGAAAGATTACTTAAACAGCCACTGGCAGAGGCATTATAGTTAAAACAAACCAACAGGCAAGCTCAAGAGCCCTCACCAGATTCTAGGTGAGCTACTCCAGGAGCCAATGTCAAGGGCGAGTTTCCTCAGGAAATTACCCTAAGGAAAAGAAAACAAAGAACTGCTTTCTAGGGGCGGGTGGTGGGGCTGTTGAGGTTTATCAGGAACTTGGGAGTGACTTCTAAAGCTCTGTATTCATCTCCCTCTCTCTGTGTGTTGTTAATGAAGCCACACAGATGACAGAGTAGATCAAAAAAGACATCGGAACACAGTGACTGGCTACAGTGCCAATTCTTGGGGGCTGACACGGACCGCACCATCACACGTAGCACCGAGAAGGGACCACAAGGATGGTTCTGTTTGCTAACTAATAAAATAATGACAGCCAAATACTCAGTGCTATCACCATTAGGGCTCTGTGCTGCTCAACTTCCAACCCACCATCTGCTCGGGACTGTGAGGCTAGATCGATCTAGTTAGCACTGAGACCGTCTGCTCCTTACTCAGGGTCCCAAACCTGTTGCCAGGAAGATAACAATCTCCTCCCTTCCCTGAATAGACACAGCATTACAGTTGGGGATACAGAGTCAAAGGAACTGGGGGAGCTTTAAGAGTGAGTCCATCTTTGTTTTCTAACCTTGATGTTGGCACAGTTCTCAGAAAGGTAAAAAGAAACTGACCATCCAAGGTGGAGAGAAAAAGTAAACCACAAATGTTAAGTAGGACATGAAAATAAACGCAGAAGGAATGGACTCTGTGGGCTTTAAGACAGCTCTGCACGGTGTCCATCTTATCTGCATTTAATGTCTCAAAAATGCACGTGTTTTATGAAAGGAGGCTTTTCTACCTTGCTGTTACAGAGTTCTAGTTCGTATGTGTTAACCTGCAGTGTAAACATACAGAAGCCTACAATGACCCTCAAAACTCACCACCACCATGAGAAAAGCACTGCTAGATTGTTGCAGTTCCGTCACTAAGTCGTGTCCGACCCTCTGTGACCCTGCTGACCGTGGCGTGCCAGGCTCCCTGTCCTTCACTATCTCCTGGAGTTTGCTCAAACTCATGTCCATTGAGTCAGCAATGCTATCCAACTTCCAGATTAATCTCTGAGGTGGGCTGGGGGTGAGGAGGAAATTACAAATAAGGTTTTCCTTCTTCTGAGAAGTTTGGCTCTAACTGACTGAAAAACTGAGCATATAGACAAAAAGCATTTTGTGAGCCCCCAAATCCAAGCCACTGCGTTTGTGTCTGTACTGTATAAATAAGGATGATTCCAATTCAATGGCCAGCTCCCAAATTCTGTCCCCTCCCCTCAACCCCACCCAATTTCACAACTGCTCCCAGTTCCTGCAGTGAGCTCAGACAGAGATGCAAATAACACGTGAAAAGAGAATGCTGGAATTAAAGTGGAGTTTCTCCAGCAGCAGGCTCAATTTGGTGTGTAGCTAGGGATCCAGGGTTTTACTTCTCCCCTAGTGACGGGGACATGGTAGGCAAAGTGATTTGGTAGCTTCAGCAAGCACTGGGTGGTGTGTTTACAGTTTCATTAATATTTCAGAGCTCCAATTAGCAATTTACATTTGCTGCTTGTTGTCTATTAATTTCCCACATGGAAATGGAAATGTTCAGTGACAATGGTGAGTGGTCACTGCTTCAATTCATTCGTGCAGCGTCTTCTCAGAAGGCTGAAATTTTGATGAGTTAATTTACACAGGGAGAGATTTCCTGGCCCTCTTATTTGTTTTCTCAGGCCATAGGAAAGTAATGCACTAATGACAAGGACAGCCCATCCTTTTTTGGACTTGACAATAATGTAATCAGGTGGAGAAAAAGGTGAAGTGAAATACAGCCTGGGGTAGTGGCAACCCGCAAGCCACCAGAAATCTTTGTTCTGCTTCCTGCCTTCCCTTACTACAGTGGTTCTCAGGTGTTAGCATGCACCAGAATCACCTGGATTGATTGCTGGGGTGAGGCCTGAGAATTTGTATTTCGAGTGAGTTCCCAGGTGTTCCCGATATTGCTGATCTAGGACCACACTTGAAAACTGCTGCCTCACCAAACACCCCTTGATCCCTAAGCTGGAGTTCCAGCAAACAGCCCTGCACAGAAAGGCAAGACACATGCAGGGAATGATGATGGAGCAGTTAGCTGGGAAGCTGAGGATGGAAATGAGGGCTAGGAAGGCAAGGATTTTTCAAATCAGAACCGCTTCAGAGCTTCAGCGGGGCAGCTCCAGGGGGAGTGAGAATGATGCAGGAGACAGCGGGAAGCCATGTTCCAGACTTTGCAGTGTAATCGCCTCCTAATTATAAACGATTTCCAAGTGAAAATGCCCTAGCAGGGAATGGGAGGGGTAAGAAATACTGATGCCTGGAGGAGCAGATGGCTCTGCCTTCCTATCAGCTCCATAAATTATAAACAAACACCTTGTACAAAGATCGATTTGCAGCCTGTTGCTGGCTGGCCAGATGAGGCCACAGGAGCGATTAGTGGCTGCAGTGGTTTTGCAAATGCATTAGACCCTGATTTGGAAAACCCAAAGGGGTTTAAATCAGCAGGAAAATTTCCTTTTGGCTATCTCTGAGCCCTCATATTTCAGAATAAGACCTCCTGCACAGAGCTCCAGATGACACTATGTAAGCATGCCCAACAGTGGCAATCACAACATCCTCTGTGGATGTGTGTGTGTGCCCCGCACCGTTCAGCCTCTGGGTTTCTTAAGGCCACCAGGACACCCTGGTGACCAATGCTACTCACCCATAAGAGCTTACTCTTTAAACACACAGTATATCTAATGAGCTTTTTTTTTTTCCATGACAGCAGTTTCAGAATTACCTGTCATACGAGGCCTTACTCACAAACTTCTTAACTCTTTACCGATAGAAATCCATTAACCCTACATCTCAACTAAGAGAAATAGGTGGTGAGACTCTTTAGCCTAATTCTAGAAAAGGGTTGAATTCAATTCAGATTAAGTCAGATGACACAGCAACACAGAGGCTGCTGACCACACATGAGTAAAACTGAGGGCCAGTGGCTCCCAGGCACATGCTGGGCCCAAGCCAAACGCTACCCTCCTCTGGGAAGCAGGCAAGGTTCAGAAACAAATGCTACTGCAAAACAGACCCCCACCTTAACTCTGCCGACAACCCAATCTATCAAAACTGTAACGAGACTATTCAGGCCAACCAGGAAAAGCGGAGTTAATGACAGGAACCTCAGGTAAAAGTGACTGGCATTCTAGAGGGTAAGACCATGGCAAGGAACGTCGGCCACCAACAAACCCTAAACTCCTAGAATGCCAAGTTTTTTTCCTAAGTAACTCTTGAGTAAAATAGGGCACTTTTAAGAAGCAGAATTCTACCACTACACAGGACCTAAATGAGGGGGAAAGGTGAGCCAAGCTAAATACATCAATCTGGTTGTACCATAATGCTCTTTGATCAGCTCAGGTTTTACAACACCCATGATCAAAGCAGGAAGGAACACAGAAGGAGAATGACAGGAAGCTGCAGTCAGAGCAAGTGGAGGCTTGTACACAGAATGTTAAGGACGACCAAAAAGACTGTGCCAGCAGTACGTCCAGTGCCTGTATTCTTCAGAATTGGTTTTTCTTTCAAAGAAAATTGTCTCCCACTGGGAAGAAAACAACATGCTTCAGAATGTTGGATCAGAAGCCAATTACAGATGAGCCAACAGGTTAAGACAGAACTATCTTCTTTACATGGACATCACCCTCCAGAGGTACCTCTTGGAGTACTGAGAACAGGGCAGGGGTGACTTTAGAATTATGGCCATACTCTCAAAGAATCATGGTATAATTTTCAAGAAAAAGACATGATAAAAAGAGCTAACATTTATTGACCATTTACTACAGTAAGTGCCAGATGTTGTTCAGAGTGCTTGATGTGTACTAACTAATTTAATTCTCATAACAGTCACATGAAGTTGGCACTATTATAACCCTCATTTTATAGACAAGGAAACTAAGGTGCAGAGAGATTAATTAACCAAGGTTACACTGTTAGAAGGTGGCTGCGCAGATCTGAACCCAGACAGTGTGGCTCAAGAGTTCATTTGCTTAATCAACATAAGGCAGTTGACAGAACGTTATCAAAGAACGACCTCTCCCTATGTTTGTGGAAAAAAAAGAGGAAAGAACAAAGCAACCAGCTCAGACCTTAAAATTATAAAAAAGTACAAGTCATTATAATAGTACTTAAACTGTTCTAGACAAAGAAAAACTTTCAAATTATATCTGCAACACAAGCATAACATTGATACCAAAACTCACAGATTTCAAGGAAAAAACTCTTGAAGTAAATTATCAGTAAGCTATGTGGAAAGAATTTAATGCTAAAGAACATACTATGAACCAGGTAGGGTTTATTCAAGGGAGGTAAGGAGGGGTTCAATATTATAGAATCTATTAACATAATGATCATATTATTAGGTCAAAGGAGAGAAAAAAACATTTAGTTATCATCATAGATGATGATAAGACATGACTGAATTTAATATCTAATCTCTCTTTTTTTTGGTTACACAGCTTATAGGATCTTAGTTCCCCAACCAGGGGTTGAACCTGGGCTTCAGGAAGTGAAAGCATTAAGTCCTAACCACTGGACCACCAGGGAATTCCCAGTCTCTATTCTTGATAAAAATTAACAATAAAATATGACTAAATAGGGGCTTCCCCGGTGGCTCAACGGTAAAGAATCTGCCTGCAATGCTGGAGTTGTAGGAGATGCGGGTTTGATCCCTGGGTTGGGAAGATCCCCTGGAGGAGGGCATGGCAATCCACTCCAGTATTCCTGTCTGGAGAATCATATGGACAGAGGACCCTGGCAGGCTACAGTCCATTTGGTTGCAAAGAGTTGGACACGATTAAAGCAACTTAGCACGCACACATGTACAAGAATAGATGGCTTCCTTCAAATGATAAACTAGTTCTGGTTTAACCCAAAAGTTAACTATGCATACTGGGAAAAAGTTAGATGTTTCCTACTGAAATCAGGAATGATATGAGGATGTCTGCTATTATTTAACACTGTTCTGATTGTAGCAGCCAATGCACTTAGACAAGAAGAAGAAATCACAGGTGTACAACTTGAAATGGAGAAGGTAAAATTAATACCATTTACCGATAACATACCCAGAGACTGAACTGAATAACAACTATAATTAGTAAACAAATGCAGTAAAAGAGCAGAATTTTTAAAAAAGCTTTTAACAATACACTTTGAAAATGTATAAAATTACATGAAGAAAACTTTAAGAACATAAGAGAGACTTGGAGAGACAGAAAATCATGCCATGTTCTTACATAATAAGATACCACAAAAATACTGAGTCTCCTTAAATTATTTTATATATTCAATGGGATCACATTAATTACACTGACAGGATTTTTTCAAGGCGGTGAAGGAAAGAAGCGAGGTAGTTTTAAAGTCCATACAGACGACCAAAATGTTCAAGAAGGAGACCAGTCCTACCAGATACTAAAAGACAGAGCCTCAAACTTAAACCAATGTGACATTGTTACATGAATAATCAGACAGATTCCTGGGGCAGAAAAGACAGGAGAAATACATCTATATACTTACAGGATACTAATAGGATGAAAGTGACATCCCAAATCAATGGGGACAAATGAATCATTTTGTATACTGGTTGGGACAAATGAGCAGCCACATGGGGGAAAAGTTGGGTCATACTCTGTTTATTTTGGACTGGGTTAACCTTCTGATGAATCAAAGATTTAAAAGAAAAAATTAAAATATAAAAGTATTATCTGATCTTCTGGATGCTGCCGCAAAATCTAGGAACCATAAAAGGAAAGTTGGATAATTCTGACTACTTAAAATAAGGCCTATGACAAAAATAACCTTCAGCAGAGACAAAAGACAAGTGACAACCAGGAAACTCCTCCTATGAGTTAATTTTCTGATTTATAAAGAGCTCCTGTAGAACTGATAAGGAAAAGACCAGCAACGTACGTGCGCTTGCACACACACAGACACACACACACACACAGACACACACACAAACACACAGACACATACAGACACACACACACACACACACAGGCGAGCCCACGAACAAGCCGAGAAAAGGAAACACATGTGGCTAAATGTATGAAGAGCCATACAACCTGGCTTATAATGCGAGAAATACGAATTTAAAATATCAACATACTATATACATATTTTTTGGCCACACCACATGACTTGCAGGATCCTAGTTCCCCAACTAAGGACTGAACCTGTACTCCCCACAGTGGAAGTTCAGAGCCCTAATGGCTGGATCGACAGAGAATTCCCACTTACAGACTATTTTTACTATCAGAGCTGCAAATACTCTAAAATATGACAGAACAGTCTGAAAACAAGAGTTTAAGGAGACATGCAGGCTCATGAACCACAGGTGAGAATATCAATGGCATGCTCTTTCCACAGAGGATGGTTTAGCAGTACCTACCCAAATCACGAATCTACATACTCTTCCTCCCTACAATTCCGTTTCTAGGAATTTATCCTATGATGTTCTTGCACATGTGCAAAATGACAAACTGTGGCACAGTTTGCATAGTGTAAGACTGAAACAGCTTAAAAGTTCCTCAGCAGAACACTGGTTAAAAAATGGAATCTAGTGGGACTTCCCTGCTGGTTCCAGTGGTTAAGGATCTGCCTACCAATGCAGGAGACGTGGGTGTGACTCCTGATCCGGGAAGACCCCTCATGTCCTGGAGGGACTAAGCTCCCGAGCCACAACTACGGAGCTGCTTCTCTAGAGCCCGGGAAGCCGCAACTACCGAGCCCACGTGCCTAGAGCCTCTGCTCCACAGCAAGAGAAGCCACTGCAATAGGAAGCCCGCGCACCGCAAGAGAGGAGCCCCCGCTCTCTGCAACTAGAGGAGCCCACACCGCAACGAACACCCAGCGCAACAATAACAGAAAGTAATCCAGAGATTTCACTTGGGCGGTGGGATGCTAGGCAGTCAATAAAGAATGAATAAACGACATACTGATACAGAAAGATCATCAAGATATAAAGAAAGCAAAGTACAGACAGAAAAGTATGTATAACGTGCTTTGTTGCTGTTGTTCAGTCACTAAGTGCTCTTCAACTCCTTGAGACCCCATGGACTGCAGCACACAGGCCCCTCTGTCCCTCACTGTCTCCCAGAGTTTGCTCAGATTCACGTCCATTGAGTCGGTGATGCTATCTAAACATTCCATCCTCTGCCAACCCCTTCTTCTTTTGCCTTCACTCTCTCCCAGCATCAGGGTCTTTTCCAATGAGTCAGCTCTTTGCATCAGGTGGCTGAAGTATTGGAGCTTCAGCACTGGTCCTTTCAATGAATATTCAGGGTTGCTTTCCTTTAGGATTGACTAGTTTGATCTCCTTGCTGTCCAACGGACTCTCAAGAGTCTCCTCCAGCACTACAATTCAAAACCGTCAATTCTTCGGCCCTCAGCCTTCTTTATGGTCCAACTTCAACATCAGTACATGACTACTGGAAAAACCATAGCTTTGACTACACATGGACCTTTGTCAGCAAAGTGATGTCTCTGCTTTTTAATATGCTGTCACAGTTTTCCTGCCAAAGGGTATAATATGCTACCACTTAGCTTAGATAGAGGTGGAAAAACATAATTTGCATATACATATATATAATATCTTTGAAAAGATAAACAGGAAACTGCTAACTGTGCCTATGGGGTGGAGAGGTGTGTAGCTGGGAGCAGGGTTGGGAAACTTTTCCACTGTATATCCTTTTATATTTTAAAAATCTTTGGTAAATATATTTCAGATTGTAATAAAAAAAAAAAAAATAAAGCAAACAGAATGAAGAAACAAAGTATCTGGGGAAAATTAAGGCAAATAAGATCCAGGCCAGAAAGAGAGAAGTAAACAAGCTAACCGTATTTAACAAGGGAAAAGGTAGACTGCATTTGATTTCTAGTGGAGTTAAAGAATAGATTATTGAACATGTGGCTTAAAAGCACTTGGGAAGAAAATGATTGCTACTGAGGTTGCACTAACAGCAGGACATGAAAAACTGACCTCATTTTTATGGTCTCATAAGGATACCAAGACTGGCACACTGGGAAATGCCACAGACAGAGGCTATCTTGAGTATTTCAAAGTGTCTGACAAACTCTCACAATACCCTATAGACGTGATGAAAAATATGGGTTTCACGAGTGACCAACCAAGCCCAGGTGCAAATTCATGAACCAAAATCAACACAAAGGAAGTCCACAGGAACATACCACCAGGCTTGGTGCAAAGTCCCGACGCACCACTTTTGCTGGCAATCCAAAGTAAGACAGAGAAAGCATGTTTATCAAATTAGAAGATGATGTAAACAAGGTTGGGAAAAAAGAACTGAATCAAAGTTTGAGAAGATGTTGAGAGGCAGGAACTAAGAAGTACGATTATTAGTACACTATTAAGATAAAACTTAACAGAAACAAATATAACTCCTTTAGTTTTTTTTTTTTTTATTAGTTGGAGGCTAATTACTTCACAACATTTCAGTGGGTTTTGTCATACATTGATATGAATCAGCCATAGATTTACACGTATTCCCCATCCCGATCCCCCCTCCCACCTCCCTCTCCACCCGATTCTTCTGGGTCTCCTTTAGTTTTTAAAACATTCGAACTGCACAAGTAAGTATACGATGGTGGAGTTCTGGTATTAACAATTATCAAGGAATTATAAGTGGCTGCAAACCCAACAGTGGCTTCAGAAAAGGTTGCTGAAACATCAGGCTGAACCAACGCTGTCCAAACCATCGCCGTGCTCTGTTCTGGACAGCTCTCGTCTGGAGTGTTCTACTTTGTTCTGCCCCTCCTCAAACGAAAGAAGGGAAATGAGCAGAACTGTCAAGGATTTGAAAACCAGATCTTAAAAGGAACCTCAGGAATTCTGGCCTAAAAAGAATGATTTAAAGGGAAGTGGCAGTTTACTTTCAAACAGCTGGAGGACTGTCAGTCAGAAGAGACATCATCACACTTATTCTGCAGAGGTTCAGAGGTAGACCCAGGACCAATGGGAGGGAGTGGCAGCAAGGGAGATGGTGGCTGCGTATAAGAAAAAACATCTGAAAAGGAACTGAGCAGTGACGGGCGAGAGTTAACTCACCAGACAGTGACCTATCACTGCAAGTGTTCAAGCAGAGGCTGAACCTCCACTTCTCAGGAATGTGTGAGAGTGCATCATTAGACAGAAAATGAAATGAGATGTCTAAGATGCTGTGATTCCAACTGAACTGCTGGGACATGGGATTGTGGACTCCTTTAGAAGCTGGGAAACGGACTGTCAGACAGACATTCTGCAAATCACACATCAATCAGGCCCCTCCCTCTGTTCCATTCGGATCTAGATTAATAAATAAATGAGTTTATCATCACTGCAGTCTTTCCTCAAGGGTCTAGCTCTCAGCTCTTATACTCCCTTCACCTTCTCTTTCTCTCAGTTCCACCCAACTTCTAGGCATGAGACAATGAACGCTAATTGGTCAAGTCCTGGGGCAGAAATCTTCATTTTGGTGTCCATTTCAGTACTATTCACTGCTCAGGGTGGGTGCTCAATAGACATTTGCTGAATTGCTTAGTGAGAGCCGGAGAAGAGCTGCAGAAATGGCACGGAGCCGTCAGCTACTCAATGAGGTGATGAAAAATCCAGTGCTGTTGCGGACCTCTGAGATCTGGCTCACCAGTTAACAGACAGACTTTCCACCAGTATCCCCAGTTCTACTTTGGCTTACCATTACTGATTTCTGGGAGGTCAAACTTAGTGAAGTCCCACCACTGGAGCCGGTAGGTAGTATTGGCAATGTTACTGGCCACAGCAGACTGTCCATCACCAATCACTGCCCCTAGGTGGGGGAGAAGACAAGGAGAGCACGTTACAGATCTATCTTCATGTTTCCACATCAAACATGAGGCAAAACTGGGGTCAGTAGGAGAGGGAGAAAAGGCAGATGCTGAAGGCTGAAGACGGCTGACAAGTCCTATCTGACAAGTCTCTCTCTCAAAGAGAAACCAGACATATTTCTCAAGAACAATTCTGTGTGTAAATATAATCCCATATTACGTTATGTTGTATTAATCAGCCTCCCTTTCCACTATTACTTAACACTGACTGAGTGCCACCAATTTGGCAATGTACTGTCTGGTAGGCTTAAAGAGACAATCTGAAAAGACAAATGTTTTCATAAAATGTTGGGAAAGAAACATGAAAAATGAGAGGACACCGTGAACACAGAAAGGCCCCACAGAAAAGCAGTCAGTCCCTGGATGTCTCTGTGGTGAGCGGCGCTCTTCGGGAGAAAGCATCTCCTTTGCATATGACCTTCCTCCCAGGAAAACATCTCAAAAGGAGAGGCTTCCTCCAGGGAACAGGCAGCTAGCATTCAGCTGATTGGATAGACAGAGACAGTAAAGAACAAATGAGGTAATATTTGTTCATTTTTTCTGGACCCCTGGCATATAACACAACAGAAATTTATGAGCTTAGCTTTTCCGCATCAGAATATTTTTATTAAGGCAATATTTTATAGCCCTCCTGCCCTGCCCCACCCCCGCTCCAGGAGAACTTCCTTGAATCCAGATTCACTTGTAAAATCTCACGGTTTAACTTTCCCTGAGATATACGCTTCTGTATGACAATTTTTTCCTTGGTAACCAATTAAATAAAAAATGGATTTTTTTTTTTTAAAAACAGGGTGACACTTTAATTTGCAGTTGTATTTCATTTTACATGAACATGTCATTTCTTCCTCCTCCTCCTTCAGAGGTGTGTTTCATACACAACCACCCTTCTGATCAGACAGAGCCAAACCCTCTTGGGAGAATAGAACGTTCGTATATGCTATACAACCTAAACGGTGTTTTCTGATGGAAATCAACTCCGATTTTCAGAAACTGAACTTGTTAGAGCTGACTGGCCTTGGAACAATGGACAACTCTACACCCAGATTCTTCCATATTCTTCCACCTTCCTCCTATGCACGTCACTGCAACAGTTTTTTGTTTTTTTTTCCCTTCTCCTTTTAGAGAGCTTCATTTATTGCTCTGCTCCTCCTGGTATTTCCCTCTTCTTTCCTCAGATGGTCAAGACTGTTCAGAGAGAAGATGATCTCCATACAAGTCATGAAAAATGAGAACAGTACTCTGCTCACTCTCCCCCAGGAACTGCAGGCCACTGCATGAGAACTCTTTCTAACATTAGTGTATTGGTAGACTCCTTGTCCCTGTTTCAATTTGTTAAGAAAGGCACAAACAACAATTCATTTCCAAGATGATGATACTTCTATCAATGGATTAACATATCCTCAATATGCGCAGTCCTGCCCCTATG
Organism: Cervus canadensis; assembly: GCF_019320065.1. Classification (NCBI taxonomy): domain Eukaryota; kingdom Metazoa; phylum Chordata; class Mammalia; order Artiodactyla; family Cervidae; genus Cervus; species Cervus canadensis. The sequence goes on from NC_057396.1 coordinate 70,492,708, forward strand.
GGGGCAAAAACTAGCTCGGGGTAGGGGGAAAATCTTGAGAGAGTATAATCCCCAGGTTCCCATCAAAGTACTGCAGTATCTGAGCAGATATGCAGCATATCTGTGATATTAAAATTTCATGGGAGGGATTCATTAGGGGAAAAGTGTCTAAAAAGGCTTCTTCGGAGGGTAATGATAAAGGTTGAGAAATACTGTTCTAGATAAGCCAATACCATCAAAATAATACATTCCTTAAAATCCTGCAGATTCAAAGACATAGTCCAAAATGGTCATGATTTCTCCCAAGGCCTAAGCAAGACAGCATTTGAGTGGTCTGTCAAAGAGCCCACTGACCTCAAACCCCTACTGAGGGCCGTGGGGCGTATCACTTCAATGAGGTAAACACAGGCCTTTGCTTTTAACCTTTATAGAAAATTCTATAATGATGGTATCTGACTTGGGAAATTTTGCTGAACCTCTGGGTCACGAGGAGGGTAAGCTACCTATAGGACTTTCTTAATAGCAATTTTGTTGATTTCTCCAGGCTTCCTTGACAATGAAAATAACTCTTAAAATTCCAAGGTCCACTTCCCAGGAAAGAATTACTTACTTTCACTTGGACCCATGCTCAATTCCACTGAGTTTATGAATTGTTCCTGTGGTTTGGTTGACATCAACCTCTGACCACTAGTTTCTCTCAAATTACTTTAGTTCCTTAAAATTTCCTCCAACTTTTATCAGACAAGCAAAATGGAAGAAGGAGAGTTGATTTTCTTGGTATGTGACGAAAGAAATGCAAGTTGCTAAGAGAACAGGGGAAAAAAAAAAAACCTAAAGAAACAAACCCCATATTGTAGGAGCTTAAAATCTGGGGGAGAGGACGAGTGCTACAAACAGGAAAACAGTTACAGAAAATACCAGATGCTTTAAGAGCGCTGTGGCTCTATCTGCAACTGGAACGCAAACGACTGAGACTCCAACCCACAGCTCCAGAAGTACCCCGCCCGTCCATGCCTCAAGAGACGTCTTCTGGAGAATAGCTGGGCAATAAAATCATCATGCATGGTCAGACTGTGTGGAGGAGACTGAGGAAGTGTTCTCTGCCAGTGGTGCCAGAGTGCTGAGGTGGAACAGAGCCTGGCACCTGGAGAGTTGATTTTCAGGGCCGTGTAAACACAGATCAGGAGCTAAAGATGCCAGCAACAGGTCAGAGTATCGTCACCAGGTTCCCTTCTGTAAGAACTGCAGGCCAACTGAGCCTGTCTCTTGGAAACATCAGGAAGAAAACATATCACCTTATTAAAAAAACAACAACAAAAAAACACCCAACCATTTAACAGGCCTCCGGCCGCTAAGCTAAAGGTATAGGAAAGGTGCCAGAGTGAGTTAATGGACGGAGTTACAACGAAGTATTTACAGAGGAGGCACTTAGCCTTGGTAACCAAACCCTGACAGAACGTTGAGGGTGAGGGCTCAAGGTTTTCTCAGTTACAGCAGAATGGAAGGAGCTAAGACTCAGGGTTTCTCAGCCTCCGCAACTGGTATTTTGGGTCGGGTAAGCCTTCCTTTAGGGGATGGGGTGGGTCTTGTGCATGCTGGGATGGTCAGCAGTGGCCCTGGCTGCCTCCTGCTGGATTGCCAGGAGCACACCACCCCTTCACACCCAGCTGTGACCACCAACAATGTTCCCTGGAGATCAGAATCACTCCTGGCTGGGAAACTCCAAGTTAGATGAAACACAGCCTGCATTTTAACTTCAAGATCAGTGTTCTGAGAAAGCAGTACTACTGGGATGCTCACTCACTGCTAAAGGCACCAGTACCGTCAGCGACACCGAGTTTGGAGAGAAACTAATGAGAGGCACACCATTACACAGATATTCCTTCAGCAAACTTCCAGTCTCCCGTTTTGGCCACGGATTACAGCCTGCCTTGAACTGGGATCTTACGAGTTACCTGTTTTTAACATGATTTCTGAGAATATGGGCTTCAGAATCAGATGGATCTGATTTTGATACTTCCTGCTAGTACCTATATTTGTATGCCTCTGTAAATTAATCTCTCTGAATCTCAGTTGCCTTAGCTGTAAAAAGTAAATAAAAATCCTTTCAATTTACAGGGCTATTTGGAAAACTCGTTGAAAAAATACATGTAAAGTGATGGCAAACAATAAGTGTCTAATAAATGTTGTTATTGTTGTTGAGTGGCTAAGTTGGGTCTGACTCTTTCGCAACCCCACAGACTGTAGCCTGCCAGGTTCCTCTGTCCATGAGATTTCAAAGGCAAGAATACTAGAGTGGGTTGCCATTTCCTTCTCTAGGGAATCTTTCCAACCCAGGGATTAACCTACGTCTCCTGCATTGGCCAGGCAGATTCTTTACCACTGAGCCACCAGGGAACCCATCTAATAAATGACTGCCATTAAAATTATTTTAATTATTTATACCAATCTCTATATGCTTTTCCTCTATAGGTATAGCTCTGTAAGCAACAGCTCAGAGACAGAGGTTCTTGTGTAAGAGACGGGTCCAAATAGTGTGCCAGGACCAAGAAAGGAAAGTGCTTCATTTTAGAATTAAGAACAAATGCATAGGACCTAGATTCCTTAGGAACGTTCTCCTTGAAAGACAGCTCAGGCAAAGTCAGTCCACATACTGGTCCGCAAAACACACTGTAACGAATTTAAAAGAACTGAAATCATTCAAAACATGCTGTCAGAAAACAAGGAAATTAAACTAGAAATCAGTAATGGAAAGACAACTGGTAAATTCCAAAATACTTGGAGATTAAGCAACACACTTTAAATAACACATGGCTCAGAGAAGACATCTCAAGAGAAATTTTAAAATATTTTGAACTAAATGAAAATGAAAATACAGCTTATTAAAACTTGTGGAATGTAGCAAAAACAGTGCTTAGATGGAATATTACTGCTTTGAATGCATACCCTAGAAAATAAGATCTAAAATCAATAATTTAAACATCTACTTTATGAAATAAGAAAAAGAGCTAATTAAATCCAAAGTAAGCAGAAGAAAAGAAATAATCAAAATTAGAGTAGGAATCAATGAGACTGAAAACAGGAAATCAATAGAGGGGGAAAAAAAAAAATCAATGAAACCAAAAGCTGGTTCTTTGAAAAGATCAATAAAATCAACAAACCTTTAGCCAGGCTAACTAAGGAAAAAAAGAGAGCAGACACAAACTATTAATATCAGAAATGAAAGAGAGGCTATCGCCACTGATTCCATGGACACTAGAAGGGCAGTAAAGAACTTTACAAGTAACTCAATGTCCACAAGTTTGATAACCTAGGTGAAATGGACCAGTTCCTTGAGAGACAGTCTACCAAAATTTACACAAGAAGAAATAGATAACCTGAATAGGCCTGTATCTAATACACTGAATCAATCATTAGAAGGCTCTTAAAACAGAAAGTGCCAGGCTCATGTGGGTTCACTGGTAAATTCTACCAGACATCGAAGGAAGAAATTACACTGAATCTCTATAATCTCTTTCAGAAAACAGAAGTGGGAGTGCTTCTGAGGTCAGTATTACCCCAATACCAAAACCAAAGACAATGAAGAAAGAAAAGCTACAGTCTAATATTTTTTACGAACACAGAAGTAAAAATTCTCAACAAAATGTTGGCAAATAAAATACAGTAATGTACATAAAAGAGTTATACAAAGGGGAATTTATCCCAGATATGCAAGGCTGGTTAAACATTTCAAAATCCGTTAATATAATCTATCACATCAACTTGATAAAGAGGAAAAATTGTATGATCATATCAATAGATGCAGAAAAGGCATCCGACAAAATCCAACACCTATTTTTGACAAAAACTATCATCACACCAGGAAGAGTGGGATATTTCTCGATTTGATAAACAATGTCTACAAAAAACCTGTAGCTACATTTAAAGGTAAGGAAAGACAGCCTGACCCTTGAAAAATTTGAGTTTGAATCATAAGAGTCCAACATACACAGAAATTTTTTTCAACAAACATGTACTACGGTACTACATGATTTGCAGGTGGTTGAATCCAAGCGTATGGAAGAGCAGGTATGGAGAATCGACTTGAAAGTTATACACAGATTTTCAACTGTGTGGGGGTCAGAGTCCTTATCCTTCACACTGTTCCAGAGTCAATTGTATATGCTTTCTCCCTAAGACTGGGAACAAGCACCTTTCACCCCTCCCCTTCAGCACTGTACTGGAAGCCTACTAAATGCAATAAGACAAGGAAAGCACATAAGAGGTATATTGATAGGAGAGGAAGAAATAAAACTTTCTTTGTTCACAGGAGACATAACTGTTTATGTTGTGGTTGTCATTGTTCAGTTGCCCAGTCAAGTCCGACTCTTTGCAACCTCATGGACTGCAGCGTGCCAGGCCTCCCTGTCCCTTACCACCTCCTGGAGTTTGCCAAAATTCATGTTGGTCGCATCAGTGATGCTGTCCAGCCATCTCATCCTCTGATGTCCTCTTTTTCTTCTGCCCTCAATCTTTCTGAGCATCAGGGACTTTTCCAATGAGTCATCTGTTCGCATCAGATGACCAAAATACTGGAGCTTCAGCTTCAGCATCAGTCCTTCCAGTGAATATTCAGGGTTGACCTCCCTAAGATTGACCGGTTTGATCTCCTTGCTGTCCAAGGGACTCTCAGGAGTCTTCTCCAGCACTACAGTTTGAAGGCATCAATTCTTTGGCGTTCTGCTTTTCTTATGGTCCAGCTCTCACAACCATATGTGACTACTGGGAAGACCATTGCCTTGACTATACAGACCTTTGTTGGCAGAATAATGTCTCTGCCTTTCAACATGCTATCTAAGTATGTCATTGCTCTCCTGCCATGAAGCAATTGTCTTCTGAGTTCATGGCTGCAGTCACTGTCCGCAGTGATTCTGGAGCCCAAGAAGAGGAAATCTGTCACTACTTCTACATTTTCCCCTTCTATTTGCCATGCAGTAATGGGGCCGGATGCCATGATCTTAGTTTTTTTGGATATTTAGTCTTAAGCTGGCTCTTTCACTCTCCTCCTTCACCCTCTTCAAAAGGTTCTTGAGTTCCTCTTCACTTTCTGCCATTAGAGTGGTATCATCCACAAATCCCCTTCATGGATCACTGCCTTGTCGTAATGAAGGGGCTTGCGTAACTGAATGAAGCTACGAGCCATGCCATGCGGGGCCACCCAAGACAAGACGGGTCACAGCAGAGAGTTCTGACAAAATATGATTCACTGGAGGAGGAAATGGCAAACCACCCCAGTATACTTGTTGTGAAAACCTCATGAATTGTTTATGTAGAAAATCTCAAAGAATAAAAAACAAGCAAAAACAAAACAAAAAATTCCTGGAACTATTAAGGTAGCAGGATATAAGGGTGATACACAAAAAGTCAACTGCTTTCCTACATGCCAGCAATGAATAAATCGAATTGGAATTTGAAGTTAAAAATATAATACCATTTACATTAGCACCAAAAAAAAGAGAAAACTTTAGGTATAAATCTAACAAAACATGTACAAGATCTATCTGATGAAAGAAATCACAAAAGATCTTTAAAAACATGGGAGAGATATTCCATGTTCATGGATAGGAATACTTAGTACTGTTAAGTACTGTTAACTGTACTGTTAAGACTGTCAATTCTTCCCAACCAGATCTAGAGAATCAATACAATCCCAGTCAAAATCCTAGAACATGACTTTGTAAATATTAAAAAACTGATTCTAAAGTTTATATGGAAAGGCAAAAGATCTAGAATAGCCAACACAATACACAAAGAACGAACCCAAATTTGGAGGACTTACTATAAATCTACAGTCAAGATAGTGTGGCACTGGCAAAAGAATATGTCTATTCTAGATGTTTACCTAGATCAATGGAACAGAAAAAAGAGACCAGAAATAACCCACACAAACATAGTAAACTGATCTTTGACAAAGAAGAAAAGGGAATTCAATAGAGAATCAAATCTCTTCAAAAACAGTACTGAAACAACTGGATATCCATCTACAAGGTAGACAGACACAAACCTTACACTTTTCAAAAAAAGAAAATTAACTCAAATTGGATAGACCTAGATGTAAAACACAAAATTCTAACTCGTAGGAGATAATATAAGAGATAATCGATGTGACCTTGAGCTTGGCAAAGACTTTCAGGATACAGTCCATGAAAAGAAAAAAGCTGATAAATTTTACTTTATTAAAATTAAAAACTTTTGTTCTGTAAAAGACACTGTTACAGAGAATGAAAAGACAACAAACTAGGAAAAGATCTTTGCAAAACACTTAACTGATAAAGGACTTGTATCCAAAATATACAAAGAACTCTTAAAACTCAACAATTAAAAAAAAAAAATTAAAAAATGTGCAAAGGATCTGAACAGATACCTCACCAAAGAAGATATACAGATGGCACATAAGCATATGAAAAGACGCTCAAAATCATTCCTCATTAGAGAACTGCAAATTAAAACAACAATGAGAAGCCACCACACACTTCCCAGAATGGCTGAAATCCAGAACTCCGATAACACCAAATGCTAAACAGGGTGTGAAACAACAGGAACTCGTCATTCCTTGCTGGTGGGAATGCAAAGCGGTATAGTCACTTTGGAAAACAGTTTGGCAGTTTCTCGCAAAATTAAACATACTCTTACCATATGATCCAGCAATCATGCTCTTTGGTATTTACCCAAATGAGCTGAAAGCGTATGTCCACACAAAAAAAAACTACAGAGAGATGTTTACAGCAACTTTACTCATAACTGTCAAAACTTGGAATCAACCAAGATGTCCCTTAATAGGAGAATGGATAAGTAAATTGTGGTACATCCATACAATGGAATATTACTCACTTCTAAAAAGAAATGAGCTACCAAGCCATGAAAAAACATGGAAGAAAGCATATACTACTAAGTGAAAGAATAAAAAAGTTGTATTTCATATGATTCTAAACTATATGTCACTCTGGAAAAGCCAAAACTATGGACACAGTAAAGATCAACAGCTACCAGGAGTCTGGCGGGAGAGAGGAATGTATAGGTAGAGCATGAGGAAACTTCTTTGGGGCAGTGAAAGTATTTTGTATGGTACTATAATGGTGGATCATGTCATCATTTATTTGGCAAAACCCACAGAACTTACAACACTAACAGTGAGTCCTAATGTAGACTACAGACTTTGGGTGATGATGTTGGTTCATGGATTATAACAAATGTGCCACTCTGGGGCAGGGTGTTGATGGTGGGGGAGGTTATGGGTGTGTGGGGAAGGAAGAAAATATGGGAACTGTCGTAGTTTCCACGTAAATCTGTATACCTGAGGCTACTCTAAAAAAGAAAAGTCTATTATTTGAAAAAGAGAGAGAGAAAGAGCCCCCAAGATTCTCATTCATGTTCTAGGCAACAGTGGAAAGAGCAGCTGTCCATAAGCATACTGCTAAGTCACAGCAGACCACGTTCTGTTACAACCACAGAATTCTTCTTCCAGAACCTCAGAGCAAAAGAGTAAATGAGGATTATTCTGATGAGAGATAACATTAGAGGAAAAAGAAACTTTAATCCAGTGATCCTGGCCAACCATCAGAAAAGAGCCATGGCAAAAATGAAGCTGCCAAGTCTCATTCTGAGTCAGGTCTTTAACATGCAGGCTGGAAGCCTCAGGAATGTGTCTTAGGGATAAAACCTTAACAGTCATGACAGTCATATGGGAGGTGAACAGTCTGGCAGCCTGCATGCATCTCTGCTTCTGCTTCTCTCAGACTCTTCTCTCCTGTTGCTTGGAAAGGAAAATTAGGGACCTTTTGCTTCCCTAATAAACAGCTTTTTAGCCTCTCTCCGAGATCTGTTCTAGAAGCAGGAATATGAAGAGTATGATTCAACAGTACAGTGAAAATATGGAACAATAGGAATCATTAGCAAATCTATCAGAAAAGCTAATTCGGGAGGGTAGAGAAGGGCAAGTTACAAAGAAGGAAACGATTAAATTATATTTCAGTCCTATAAAATTGCTGCATTTGAGGCTGCCTAATTCAGAACGGCTGTCTCTGAGTATGCTGCTGCTGGGAAGACAGAATAAGAATGAGGCTGGGGGCGCAAACACCCATCAGCCTGGAAGCACAATTACTCTCCTTCTGCTTGGTTGTGACATGAAGTTGAGAGCCAGCTTGCTAATTGGTCAGTAGAACTGACACTAGACACCCCAAGGCAGATCCAACTAAACAACTAATCAACTTTTCAAAATTCTTCTTAGAAATCCAGCCACAAAAGACCACACATTGTATGATTCCATTTACATGAAATGTCTAGAATAGGCAAAGCAACAGTCAAAAAGTAGATTAGAAATTGCCTAGGGCTGGAGTGGGCAGCAGAAGTGGAGGGGGAAGGGGGAAGGGGGAAGTGACTGCTAATGGGTATGGGGTTTTTTACAAGGTGATAAAATGTTCTGAAATACATAGATAGCGGCAATGACTGCACAACTCTGTGAATATATTAAACTACTGAACTATGTACTTTACGCAGGTAAACTATACGGTATGTGAATTACATCTCAACATGGCTATTATTAAAAATACTATTCAATATAAATTTTGGTCACTTTATGAAATAAAATAAGGCAATTCCATTTTTGGTATCCCTTTGCACTTCTTTTATAATTTAAGAGTCTTGATGAGCATTTCTTTGTGCCATATTTGTTTACTGGCTCATTGTATTTCTTTTAGTGTGAGCTGCCTACCCACATATCTTTTGTGTATTTTTATGTTTGGTTATTTTTAAGTGTGTTTTTTTTTTTTAATAGATTGTCTGAGTTCTTTGTAAATTAATAAATTAGTTTCTGTCCATGAAAAATAACTTACAGCAATACAACACAGGATTATTTGGACATAGAAAGTATGCTTCCTAAGTATATACTGAATAGCATTCTAGGAAGAATACTTCTTTGCAGAAAGCTTTATTTAAATGCAGTCTTTAACTTGTTCTCTGAAGGAGTATACAAGGAAGCACTCTGTAACACTCACTTTATCATATTATCACTATTTAAAAAGATCTCATCTAAGACCATAGTCAATTATTCCACAGCCCGGGGACGTGGGCAGAGTTCCTGGTGGCAGATGATAAGTTCTCCAAAGTAGAGATTGCTTTTAGTTCTCATTTATGGTTGTGACACCAAGGAGAATGACCAGACTATAAGCAGTTTGTTTACAAATAACAGCTTTATTATGATATAATTCACATACCATATGATTTATCTACTTAAAGTATATAAGTGGTTTTAGGGTAGCTCATAGTTGTGTAACCATTATCAAAATCAAATTTACAACAACCATCATGACTATCTAATTTCATCTTTAGATAACGGGGACATTATCATCATTCCCCACCTTCCAAAATACCTTACCCATTAGCAGCTACTCCCCTCCACCCTGCCCCACTTGCTCCTTTTTCCAAAGCAAGGGAAGAGATCAGTGGATCTCTTTTTTTGTCTACATAATTTTGCTTCTCCTGGACATCTCACATAAATGGAATTATATGATAAGTGGCTGCCTGTTTCTGGTTTCTTTCATTTAGCATAATGTTTTCAAAGTGCATCCTTGTTTTAGCATGTACTGGTATTTCATTCCTTTTCATGGCTGAACATTCCACTGCATGTATGTTTTTATAAATGAACCACAGGTTTGCATGAGAATAAGACAACAGTTTTTATTTATAAGAAACACACTGCATGGAACCATGAAATCATGAAAGTGCTGAGGGAAACATTTATTTCCTTTGGAAGGAAAAAGTAGGTTTTCAAAGAGCAATTCTGAACATACCACCTATAGCTGAAACAAATCTTCACTTTTCCTGAGGCTAAAAAATAAGAGGCGTATTAGGGGACATAATTTTCTATAAAGACATTATATTTTTGTATTTTTTTTAATATTCCACACGTGACTTACATAATATTATAAACCAATGTTAGCTCAATAAAAAATAAAACAAAATAAGGGCCTCAAAAATATCACGTGGGTGACTATAATTACAACACAGGAAATATTCTCAGTAAGGTATGTGGTCTTTCAGATTTAGACTGCTTGGTACCTGCTCTAACTGGTCACTGAAACTGATGTTGAGATCACTCATTATACAATAAAGGTTATACACACACACACACACACACACATTTTTTCCCCTCGCGTGTTCAGCACGTGGGATCGATCTAAGTTCCCCAACCAGGGACTGATCCTGTGTCCTCAGCAGTGGAAGCATGAAGCCCTAACCAATGGAGCACCGGGGAATTCCTTGATTTGAAACACATTTAACTTCAATTAAAGGGTAAATATTTAGTAGATACAGATGTCATTGACTATATGTGCTTCTTTTTTGGCTGTACCCTGCAGCTTTTGGGATTTTTAGCTCCCCGACCAGGATTGAATCCAGGAACTTGGCAGTGAGAGCAGGCAGTCTTAACCGTTGGACTGCCAGGGAATTCCTGACTATATGTGTTCTTAGTAGGAACTGGGCCCCTAAACCAACATAATTTTATTGTCCAGTAAACATCTAAAGGCTCTAAAGCTCCTGCTCATAAAAAACAAGGGTAGCATTAGTCCACACACAAATCCTGAACTTTAGGAGCAGACCCAAGAAAGATACTGTTGTGGTCAAAGGCATTAGATGAAGCCAACAAAGTAATAAATTATAGTCTGTGAACTCAACAAGGATATTAGTAAGGCCTAGAACACAGATACTATGCAAGGAAGGGAAAAGGAACAGCTGTGAAAGATTTCTACATATCACAGTGTCATCAAAATTTTTCTCAAAACAACAATTCAAACCAGGACTATGTGGCCATAGCAGAGTCAGCTTTATAACAGGCCGAGAGAAGGAAGAGAAATTTAACCAGATGGTCAAGGCCAGAGCCGTGGATAGAACCTTCCAATCTGGAGTAAGCAGCACAAAGAATCTGATATTATCTTTTTTAAAAATTGTGGCAAAAAGCATACAACATAAAGTTTAGCATCTTAGCCATTTTTCAGTGTACAGTTAGGTAGTTTTAGGTATATTCACACTGTTGTGAAACCGATTTCCAGAAATTTTTCATCTTACAAACCTGAAACTCTACCCATTAAACAACAACCTCCCCTTTTACTCTCTCCCCAGACCCTGGTAGCCACAATTCTACATTCTGTAAGTGGAAGTGTGTGGTATCGGTATTACTATTACATATATATATATATTTTTTGGCCACACCATGTGGCATGCAGGATCTCAGTTCCCTGACCAGAGATTGAATCCATGACCCCTGCCTTGGAAACGCTGAGTCCTAACCACTGGAGCACCAGGGAGGTCCTGGAATTAGTTTTTAATGTGTCTTAAAAGAGGGAATGCACACAAAGTCACTAACAGAGATGGTGTGAAATCACAGTCATATTCAAACCTACAGGAGGTCATTAGGTCTGATGGGGAAATGTAACTTCTAGGCCTGGCATGGGTATTTTCCCTTAAAAAACCATTCGAAGAGGTCAAACAGGGCACAGGGCTCATGCCATTAGACAGAGAGAGTTTCAGAAAGTTCAAAGGTCGGGGGGCTGCCATCAGGCTACTTTGCTTCCTAATTCAGAGATGGGCAATGATTCAATCAAGCTGCCTCAGTGGTACCAGTGTCAGCGGGAGTTAGCGATGCACCGCCACCCCAAAGCAAAGGAGTAGGCTGCTCTCCATTGGGTCCTCACTCCATCCTCCCATTCACATTAAAACCCAGGACTAATCCTGACTGTCGGCAGAGTGACTGGCACCTCCCAGCTCTCTGATGTCAAGCTAAAGTGCTCCCGTGTGGGTAGATAAAGATGCCAAGGACTGTTCTTCTCATCACCACTCTGCAGACCTGCCCTTCTTCGATATATATGTCCTAATGAAGCAATTATCTACACTTATACTAATGATGTAACTGGGACAAGTAATTATGAAAGCAGAACATCCATTTTCAAAGAAATGAATATCATTACCTTTCTTCTACGCACAGACATTATTGAAAACAAAAACAAATAAGCTCATAAGAACACATGCAACTGAAAGATTAGGAGTAGCATTCAAACCCCGACGTGTTCAGGAGAAACAGAGACGAAAAAAACAAAGCCCAACAGCCCCCAAACAAAAACAAAATTCCCTGCATTCACTCCCTGCAGGCAGGAATTTCCTCAAAGCCTCTACTCTGACAGAAGACATGCAGGTGGGAGTATGATGATCACTGGACCTGCACCTCCACACCCCCACAGCCTGGCACTTCATCTGTAGGACCCAGCAACCTCTGTGCCTGGGAGGACACTGGCTGAGGTCGGGCCCCGAGAGAAGCCAGGAAGGGCATCTGGAAAGCGGACATCCTCTCACTGCTGCAGACAGGGCTGCTGACCAAGGCGCCTGGGCAGCAGAGGGTGGGCAGGGACGGGGGACACGGGGCGGGGAAAGGGCTCCAGGAGAAAGCGGTGGGAGAGAAAGATAAAGAGAGCGATGACTGACGCCAGCACTGCCGGGCTCTCACCGATCACCGGTCTCAGACTGCTGAGCTCCTGTGGCCTTTATTGTGTGCTAGACGGGCAAGTGAGAGGGATGGGACCAGAGGGTCTGGGGCTTGGCAGCAGCAGGGGGAAAACGACCTTTACTGCTGCAAAGACGATGCAGATTTCAAAAGCCTAAAATCTGCAATGAAGGGAAATGGAAATGTGCCGAACGTGGGTTTGACTGGCAGCTTTCCTCATCTGTCGATCACAGGGTAATAAACACTGGGAGATGGCAGAAATGAAGATAAATGCTTTCAGCAGCACCAGTCCCCACCCTCCCCTCCTCTTCCGCCTCCACTCAGCACATGACAAGAGACTTACAGCAAGAAAATAAATCGGCTTCTTAACCAACTCTTTTGTTAAAACTTTCCTTACAGGCCACCTACACGTGAATTGTTGCTCTGTGAGCCCACATTCTCATTAGGGGGCCCAGTTTGTAAAGGGTGAAAAGCTCCTGTCAAATCACACCTGTACACTTTAGGGTACAGCACTACTGGGCTGAGTCAGCTGGGGCCAACGTGTGAGAAAGAGGCCAGGCTGCTCCCAGAGGCGGAGGCGCAGAGGTCCCGGGCCTGCGACACTGCCTATCTCAAGCCTGGCTCACTTGAGCTACAGGAGATGCCGGAGCTCCAAGGAGAGCGCGGTGTCACTTCACTCTAATCACTGCCACATCACCATTTACCCGGGGACAGAAAGGCTGAGGAAGCTCTGAGGGCCAACACGGATGCCCCACGGGCTTGGAGGGCAAAGGTGATGTCTGATCTGTATCTGTGGACATAGAAGACCACACTCAGTCTGGACTGCCAACTTCACAACCACTTTGCAGTGCAGGAAACATCTATAAGGTGGATGACCTTACGGATTTCCCACAAGTAGGTCCGAGGGAAATATTGCCTATTTTAGGACTTGTGATGTTGAGAAAAAGCATCCAGGCGACTTAGTTTTTGTTAAGGGACTAGGGATGACCAAGCAGAAGAGATTAAGAAGAGGTAGCAAAAATATCCAGAAGAACTATTAAAAAGAAAAAAACAAAAAACGGTCTTAATGACCCGGACAACCACAATGGTGTGGTCACTCACCTAGAGTCAGACATCCTGGAGTGTGAAGTCAAGTGGGCCTTAGGAAGTATTACTACAAACAAAGCTAGGGTAGGTGACGGAATTCTAGCCAAGCTATTTAATATCATAAAAGATGATGCTGTTAAAGTGCTGCACTCAATGTGTCAGCAAATTTGGAAAACTCAGCAGTGGCCAAGGACTGGAAAAGGTCAGTTTTCATTCCAATATCAAAGAAGGGCAATGCCAAAGAATGCTCAAACTACTGTACAATTGTGCTCATTTCACATGCTAGCACTTCACGGTAAATAGAAGAGGAAAAAGTGGAAACAGTGATAGATTTTATTTTCTTGGGCTCCAAAATCACTGTGGACAGTGACTGCAGACAGGAAACTAAAAGACGCTTGCTCCTTGGAAGGAAAGCTATGACAAATCTAGACAGTGTATTAAAAAGCAGACAACTCTTTGCCGACAAAGGTTCCTATGGTCAAAGCTATGGTTTTTCCAATAGTCAAGTACAGATGTGAGAGCTGGACCATAAAGAAGGCTGAGTACCCAAGAACTTATGTTTTTGAATTGTGCTGCTGGAGAAGACTTTTTAGAGTCCCTTGGATAGCAAAGAGATCAAACTAGTTAATCCTAAAGAAAATCAACTCTGATTACTCACTGCAAGGACTGATGCTGAAGCTGAAGCTCCAATACTTTGGCCACTTGATGCTAAGAGTATACTCATTAGAAAAGACCCTGATGCTGGGAAAGATTGAAGGCAAAAGGGGAAGGGGGCGGCAGAGGATGAGATGGTTAGATAGCATCACTGACTCAATGGACATGAATCTGAGCAAACTGTGGGAGATAGTGAAAGACAGGGAAGCCCAACGTGCTGCAGCCCAAGGGGTTGCAAAGAGTCAGACACAACTTAGTGAATGAACAACAACAAAAGGGTTTTTTAAGGAAGGTTAAAAGATTAGTAATTCCTAATCCATGTAGTGCAGTTGCTTATAGAAAGATGGTTGAGCATTCTGTCAAAACTACATCCTGATTCTGATAAAAGTGAACCTGACAAAAATCTTAGTAACTAGACTCTTTAAGGTATTAAAAAAGACATTCTGCCCTCCTGGCCCAGCCAGGCTGCTTTCCTTCAGATCCTGAAGTGGAAAAAAAAGATTTGAGCCCTTTGTTCTAGAGTGCAGGCACCAACTAGTGGAAAGTGTGGAGCCAAAATAAGTGGGACAGAGCTTGGTAAATGGGTCTGTTTCAAACCACAAACTGCTTAGAAATGTGAGTAGTCCCCAGAGCCCACGCCTGTGCTCTGAGATCCTGGGAAAACAATACCTGTCACATGGAAACAGCTAATTTGAAATAGTTTCTAATTAAATTCACTGTTCAGGCATTAATATCAGGCACAAAGTAGGAAAGCATTATTAACAAGCCCCATATTGAGACAACTGCTTAGAAGGATGCACTCACGTTGTTGTCTATAATCCGGGTAAAATCTAAATAAATTCTCACCTCCTCCTGGAAGCGTCTCAGAATGAGAGAGAAATCCCTGCCCACACACGATTAGCCATTTCCATAACACAAAATATCTGTCATCTTGTAGGTTACCTGGCTCTAAGCGCATAAAATCTGCGGTGAGTTCAAGTGCTTATGCCTCTGTGTACACTGAACCATCAGTTTTCAGTTCGTATTGCCTGGTCTCTTTCCTCCTTTAAGATACTGAACTTCTCGAGAGAAGGAATCAACTTTTCACTTGCGTTTTAGATACTATACAGTATGAGTATAGTATCTAAATACTACAGATTTTTTAAAATTTATATAGTTTTTAATTGAAGGATAATTCCTTTACAGAATTTTGCTGTTTTCTGTCAAACCTCAACATGAATCAGCCATAGGTAAACAGATACGCCCTCCCTTTTGAACCTCCCTCCCCTCTCCCTCCTCATCCCACCCCTCTAGGTTGCTACAGAGCCCCCGTTTGGGTTTCCTCAGACAAACAGCAGATTCTCGTTGGCTGTCTATTTTACAGATGGTGATGTAAGCTTCCATGTTACTCTCTCCATACATCTCACCCTCTCCTCCCCTCTCCCCGTGTCCCTAAGTCCATCTCTATGTCTGTTTCTCCACTGCTGCCTGCAAATAAATTCTTCAGGACTACTTTTCTAGGTTCTGCATATACGTGTTAGTATACGATATTTATCTTTCTCTTTCTGACTTACTTCACTCTGTATAATAGGCTCTAAGTTCATCCACCCCATCAGAACTGACTCAAATGCATTCCTTTTATGGCTGAGTAATATTCCATTGTGTATATATATACCACAACTTCTTTATCCATTCATCTGTCAATGGACATCTAGGTTGCTTCCATGTTCTAGCTATTGTAAATAGTGCTGCAATGAATAATGGGATACATGTGTCTTTTTCAATTTTGATTTCCTGAGTAAACACTATAGATTAATGACTTAGAATTTTGCCATTCATACAGTTACAAAAGGTGAGGAGCTCCAATGAGAACAATAAGAAAGGTCACTGCCAGTCTTAGGAAGTTCTCTTCCACAAGCAAGAAGATATGCCCTAGACAGTCCTTACTATCTATTATCCATTACAGGGACAGGCTGAATTATAAAGAACCAAATCACATGTTAATTTTCAGTCCAGTAATTACATCCAGGCATAGGAACAAGCAACACAGTTTGCAAAAGGAGCCTATCTTTAATTATAAACATAAACATCCATCAAGGAAAAAAACAGCCTAACAAACTATAATCAATAATACTATGGAATGCCAAGCAGCCAGTAAAAAGAATAAAGTAGATCTGTTTGTGAAGTCGCTCAGTCGTGTCCGACTCTTTGCGACCCCATGGACTGTAGCCTACCAGGCTTCTCCCATGGGATTTTCCAAGCAAGAGTACTGGAGTGGGTTGCCATTTCCTTCTCCAGAGAATCTTCCCCACACAGGGATCAAGCCCGGGTCTCCCTCATTGTAGGCAGACGCTTTACCATCTGAGCCACCAGGGAAGTCTGTTTGTACTGATATAGAAAGATGTCCTTCATATATATTGTTCCCTATGAGCCCACCTCTATTAAAAACAAAGAAAACTACGTAAATATAAAAATATACATATGTGTGCGATTAGGCATAGAGAACGATTTGGAAAGACACATTCCAAAGATAGTGAACTCACTGAGAGTTAAACTTTCACTTAAATTTTAAATACTATACAACTGCAGCACTTAAAATTCCCTTCAGGGAATGAGACTGAGGATAAGCGTGATGAGGAGAGACTTAAGCATTTTACAGCATCTATTTTGACACTGTCTGAATTACTTACAATAAATCAGTTTTAAAAACAAAGTATAAAAGGAAAAACACGAAGAGTGAGAAGTTACCTTTTTAATGATTTATGGCAAAATTCTGCATTTTATCATTTAATATTCCCTATATTCAACATATACATTTATTCCACATAGCTAGTTTGAGAAAAGCCTTGAAAAAACTCCTTGAGAAAAACTCCTTGATCCTGGGTTTGCAATAAAAATCACAAATCTTAAGTTTTCCATTTTTACAAAGTGCCAGTTAGGATGATACTCTGAGATGCCCTTCAAGCATCTAAGAAGAGGCTTATGTCTTTGGTAGCCAATAAATCTGTGCTACTTGGCTAAAAAAGGAGCCAAAACAATTCTGTCTCTGGGTAAACATCTTATAAAAAAATGCTGCAGATGTTCACAAAGACATACGTCAAGAAAATTCAAGGCACGAAGGTATAGTAAAAATCTAGAAAGTTTCATGTTCATCAACAGGGAATAGATAATGTGTATAAATGAATCTGTGTTAGTAGCTCAGTCGTGTCCATCTCTTTACGACCCCATAGACTATAGTCTGCCAGGCTCCTCTGTCCATGGGATTATCCTGGCAAGAATACTGGAATGGTTTGCCATTTCCTCCTCCAGGGGCTCTTTCTAACCCAGAGATTGAACCCGAGTCTCTGGTCGCTCCTGCATTGGCAGGCAGAGTCTTTACCACTGAGCTACATGGGAAGTCCATGAATGAATACTAGGCGACAATTAAAACGAGCAAACCAAATCAAACTATGTCACTGTGGACTGATGAAACCAGCTAACACTGAATTTCAAAAGCTGTAAAAATGATACATACGGTATCATTTATTAAAATTCAACTCTTAAAACACAAAGCAATGACATTTTACTAATACATTAAATTATAAAAAAATAGACTGCAACTATATAAACCAAATTCATGATAGGGGCTTCCTCTGTGTAGAATGGGAAATACAATTATGGAGGTCAAAGGGAACTCTGACTTTATCTGCAAAGATTCTTATTTTCAAGAACTGAAGGAGGAACTCCTCCATGGTCCACTGGTTATGGCTCTGCGATTTCACTGCAGGGGAACCAAGATCCTGCAAGCCACGAGGCTGCCGAAAAACAGAACTGAGGCAAGCAGGGGCAAACTGTTAACAACTATTACACGCTGGTTGCGGAGGCACAGAGGTTTGTTGTATATATAGATGTGTGTGCCTGTATAGATGTATTTATACTTTTTTATATTAACTTTTCTCACTATTGAAACGACAAAAGGGATAGGGAAGAAAGAGACAAACAAGAAGCTGCAGACACACGGTGAGGACCTTTAATGTTTCCCCACAATCTCAAGCCTTGTCCAACACAGTCCGCGTGAGACAGTCACTGGCTGAAGTGAAGCACTCTGGGATATGGAGTCCCAGCAAACTCCACAGGCGGGCAGAGACGGCCATATTGTTTACTCGGAATTCTTGACAGAAGATTTCTCCCACAGAAACATATCCTGAGTCTCCGTGGATCAAGTTTATACCATGGAAAGCCTGAGCTACTGCACTGGTGGAACCACCCAGCAGACAGCTATCAATGGCACACGGTCACACAAACTTCGCACTCAGCAAAAGCAGAGGTTCTTAAGGCCACAGGCTTCCTGGGTTCACACTAGGAAGTCTGTCTGCACAGACGAAACACACAGATGTCCCAAGTTTTTCTCTTAGACAGCACCTTAAAACATCTTATCTTGAAGAAAAGAAAGGTTTATTTTTAACGTCAGGTTAGATAAATTTCTGAGAAAGGCCTGTGGCAGAGCTCTAGGTTTTGAAAGAGATATTTCACAAGGGAAAGCAAAAGGAGTTTTAAGATACGTTTTAGTGTCTTCCTTTCTGCCAGAGCTGCTAGATGCACTCCTAAGGAAACACTGGGTCTGCTATCACTCTTCAGGGATGCCTGAAAACCACTGAGTATAGTGGTACTTTTAAAGGCAAACTCTCTCTCTAGTCGTCATAAAGAATGCATGACAACCTGCAAACTTCTTGATAGGCTGCTGAGGGTGTGGGTAAGTAACAGCAAGGAGGTCAAACCAGTCAATCCTAAAGGAAATCAATCCTGAATAGTCATTAGAGGGAGTGACTCTGAGGCTGAAGTTCCAACACTCTGGCCACCTGATGCAAAGAGCCAACTCATTGGAAAAGACCCTGATGCTGGGAAAGATTGAAGGCAGGAGGAAAAGGGGAAGACAGAGGATGAGATGGCTGGATGGCATCACCGATTCAATGGACATGAGTTTGAGCAAGCTCTGGGAGATGGTGAAGGACAAGGAAGCCTGGCGCGCTGCAGTCCATGGGGTCACAAAGAATCGGACACAACTGAGCGACTGAACAACAAGTAACATCATGAAAGAATCTTGCCGTTATCACTAAGCTATGGGCCCTCGTCCTTTACAAAACCACCTTCCTTCCTCTCCACTGTCCTCACACCAATCCTTCTTCCAATACCAGACTGATTATTTTTAAAAGCAAGTTTTGATTGTGGCACTCATCTGCTCACAAGTCTCTAATGGCTCCTTGCTGCCGAAACTAAACTAGATCCCTTGGTTTGTGATTCAAGGCCCTCAACTGTCTGCCATCCAGACAGTGCTTATCTGTGCTTATCTCCCGCATTATTCACGTTTCTGGAAATATGCTTTAAATAGATCTCCACTTTTGTACTTTGGTTAATACCGTTCCTACTATCTAGGCTCCTTCCTCTCTCCTCTAACAAATGCTTCCTAAAATCCCCCAATTCCTGCCCCCAGTCAAGGACTTTCTCAATCCCTTTTTACAAGAAGTTGTTTCTGATCTGATCTCGTTAACCTGACATGGTCCTCTCTTCAGAAGCCCCATAGCATTTTGTTTCTCTCTCTTATTCTGTCATATTCCTTCTGCTCCATCTCCTGCCTTCCAGTCCAGGCAGGACTCCTGTGGTTACTCAGTCCACTTGAAGACAACTACAAAACTCAGTCCACCAGAGGTCCAACTCAAAATCTAGAAGCTAAGTATATACTTGCTCTGTTCCTGCTCAATACTTTTCACTGAACCTGAATCCATACAGTCCATTATCAATAGGTTCTTTTTCTTGTTTTGGCCTTGTCGTGCGGCTTGCAAGATCTTCATTTCCCAACGAGGGATCAAACCCGGGCCCCTGGAAGTAAAAGTACTGAGTCTTAACCACTGGACCACCAGGAAATTCCTACAAATAGGCTCTTTTGATGGGAAGGAAATATATGATTTGCTCATCTTTATATGAAATATCTTGATACTCTGCGCAGAAGCTGTGCGGTAAGTCCATACTAAACAGAAACAAAGCATTTCCTTAATATGCGCAGACTCTTACTACTCAATTGTTAACTGTTTAGGAGTAAGGACTATCTTAAATCCCTCGGCGAGACTTAAGGACCGTCCTTGGACCCTAGAAAGGGCGCCCTGCACAAAGCACACAGTTGCAACTCAGTTCGCGGCCCTGGAGCCCCAGTACCTCCGGCTCTGAGAAACACCCATGCAACCAGCAGGACACCTCCAGAATGCCGAAAACATGTGTCTGATTTCTGAACTCTAGGAAACTCCCCAACCTCTGGACTCTACAAAAGACAGCACTCAGGGCACTAAGAAATTGACGGTTACATGCGGGGGAAACACTCCAAGAATTCACTTCCTTCTTAACTGCAGCCAAAACAAAGCAGGGGTGGGCAGATTTTTGACTGCAAGTTGGTATAAGGTTAAAAAGTTTCTCCTTCTGGCCTCTGGAGAATGCAAGCTGGGAGCACGCTGTCCCCTTTGTCAGCCTCTGCAAGGCTCTTGCCTTGAGGCCAGCAGGATTAGCACAGCCATTTCATGCTCTGAAAAGTCAGAAAAGGCGAGATGGGGAGCTTTTCATTCGAGGAAATGCCTAGTAGTCAGAGCCGGTTCTGTTTCTGTTGAGAAGATAAGCGGGGATGCTGAGGTTAAAAAGCAAAATTTCCAACAATGCTTAATGAAAGGCTTGGAGACAATGTACAGAATTAGGCAACGGGATAAACTCCAAGAAGAGAGGAGCAGGTGCCAGAGCAGAAATGCAGCAGAGACTCAGCACCAGACAGTTCATGCATCCAAAATTTTCCATGTATTTAAAATGTCAGCAGGACACCCTGTGAGCACAGACTTGAGGCAGCAATTACAGGATACAGGCTTATCCTTCCTGGCACGAAATACCCACAAATAAGCTCCTAGGGTAAAAGTCAAAAGAACACAGAAAGAAAAGCTTTACCATGAAAAAACCGAGCAATTGCTACAACTTTCTTGCCTAAATAGATAATTAAATACAGATCTTCTTGTGAAGAGAGTAGTCTAAACTCAACTACTATATTCAACGGCACAGAGCGCCCAGGCCCACGCGGGGTTTTAAACCTTGCTTGGGTCTACAGATGGCCTTTTGAAGCCCCAAGAAACCACTGAAACTGCAAATTACATTGTGTGTATGCGTGTGTCATTGTATGAGGCCATTTTTGTTTTCTATATCTTACGGTGCTTTGATATTTGGGGTCCCTGTGGACTGACAGACTGCCCCTCTCCGGGTTAGCTAATTTCCAGAGATAGCAAACAACTGCCTACAAGCATGCAGACCAACCCATCCAGATCCCATACCCCTCCTGATCAATATATCCTCTGGCTGAAACCACTCCAGAGCCAGGTACAAACAACTAGGGACCACCCTGGGGCCTGTCAACATTATGCGAACTATCTGATCCTGGATTTATTCAGCACACTTACCTTGCCTCACCCATTCCTGCCTCTGAGAATACAGAGAAGGGCTCTGGCTCAGGCATTCCCCTCAGCTCCTTCTGCCTCCTGGTTGACCCTGATACTACCCCACGTGGCCCTGCATAGCCCGGTGTGTCCCCCTACTCTCAGGAACTGTAAGTAATGAACTATCTTTTCAGCAGACTATCTTTTTCATCTGCTGGCCTTATTGTACCTGAATAAAACCAAAATCCGGGTTACTCTTTATTACAGTTTTGTATACACCTTTATGTCTGAGAGGAGAGTCCAAGCTTTTAACACACATTCTTATAGAGGTCACTGTCCTCCAGGAGATTAAGAACTAGTGTTTCAGGTCACTCTGGGGCTCTAGCTCGGTGGATGAGACTATATCACTGATGAAGCTCTTGAGGGCACCTATAAAAGCCAGGTGGCTGTTCTTACAGAGTGCAAAGAGAAAGCAGTGGAGATTGCAGAGGGCTTTGTTTCTGTTTTTCCTGGCTCTCTGCAGGACAGAGAATCGTGAGACATGGGAGTTTAAAGGGAGAAGGTTCACAAATTCCCAGAGGGGTGACAGTAATAATAAATTAGCATTTCTCTCAAATAATACAAAACATCTGAAATGCTTAAGCACCCAAAGGGTTGGGGAGATTAGGGATTGTCCATGTTATGTTTTGTTAAAAACAACAGGCACACTGTGACGATCAAAAGCAGTATCATCCGCAAAGAGATGAACCTTTTGGCCTTCAGTCTCACTAAGGCTGACAGAGATAGAGAGATTTTTCAGGCCAAAGTACAGAGTCTTGAGACATGCCCAGAATAAAGAGTAGTGAACTCAAACCAGAGAGCTTTTTGATGGCTGAATGAGAACTGAATATTAAACAGATATCTATCAAACACAGCACAGTGGAAGATATGTATATAATGGTAATAAGATGTCCTTTTTGCTTGGTTGGAGTCAATAATCCAGTTGGGGAGATAAGACTTCTGTCCAAAACATTACAAACAAGAAAAGCAACTTAAGTGTCTAATGAAAGGCACAACTGTTTAGGAAAGGTCACTGGACTTGGGGAGGGGAAGCCAGGAAAGCTTAGGGAAGAAATAGAAGCTAAGGCTTAAAGCAAGGAGCAAATGGATTTGGAAAGGAGGAGAGGAAGAGAATGGTTCAAGTCAAAAGAGGCTCTAACTGCTCAAGGTGCCTCAGGGTTCAAGGGCTAATATCAGCTCAGTGGGGAGCAAAGGCAGAATATAAAATCAGGCTGAAAAAAAGACAAGGAATTTGTCATCTGTACAGCAAGAAACAGAAATCCTTTGAAATTTTGTGAGTAAGGGAATTACAAAGTGGAGTGCTTTTAAATTTTAATTTTTATCAAAGTACTACATACACACAATTTTAAAAGTTAAAGAGTATTATAAGGCTAATAAAGTTAAATAGCAGCCTCTTTCCCTATCCTCTCCCTTGATTTCTGCTCTCCAGAAGCAATTGCTTTTTAAATCTTTTTATCTATTTTTTTCTGATAATTAACTGTCATATTTCTGCTGTTACTAATTTTTCAATTTTCACAATTATCTCCTGGCTTCCTAAGATGGGAGACGATTTCTCCTGCCCTTTTCTTCCCCACCCTTCCAAAGAAGTTATACCCCATTTTTAGATTAAATAATGTTAATTATTTACAGTAATTTGACCATATAAATATTCACAACATACAAAAACAGTATAATCAATTTATATTTCCTTTTACATACAATTTAGCTTCTTCTGGAGAAGAAATGTTCCTGTCATAATTTGCCAGTCATAACCCTCCTTTCCCCATGAGATGGATGAACGGGGAGTTTGGGATTGGCATGTACACATTACTGTATATAAAGTGGATGGGTGGTGGGGACCTACTATATAGCACAGGGACCTATATTTATTGAATACAGGTCTTGGTAATAGCTTATAATTCCTGGAGAAGGAAATGGCAACCCACTCTAGTATTCTTGCCTGGGAAATCCCATGGACAGAGGAGCCTGGTGGGCTACAGTCCATGAGGTCACAAAAGTTGGATACGACTTAGTGATTACCACCAACAACAGCCTATAATAGGAAAGAATCTGAAGAATACACCCACACACACATATATACGGATGCATTTTTAAATTTATTCAGAACTGAATAGCTTTTCTGTGTACCTGAGACATAACATTATAAATTAACTACACTTCAATTTTAAAAAATGGTTTTTAAAAAAAGTGATAAGAATGTGTAATAAGCAATGTGTGCTGGTAGTTTTTTTTTTTTTTTAAGTGGCCTAGGAATCACTCTTAAGGAAAATGAAGATGTAATCAAATGTTAGATTTGGTTTATATCGATATTCATATAGCTGTAATACATTTTAACTGAAAATGCCTCATGTGTTGTTATATGTTGAACTCTCTAACTCTTAGAAACCTCCCTCCTCCAAATGAAACTACTGTTTGTTTCTTTTATTTTGTGGTCATACTGTGAGGCTTGCAGTATCTTAGTTCTCTGACCAGGGACTGAACCTGTGCCCTTGGCAGAGAAATGCAGGAATTCCACCTCACTGCTGGAAAATTCCCCAAAACTCTGTTTTCATAACAGGATTTGTTTTATTACACTGAATATCTTAGGAATATAACCCTTGCATTACCACAAAATAGGCTGTAACAGAAGCACTGGGGACTACAAATATGAAAAAAAAAAAAAAAACAAGGTTCTTGACTTGAGGAAACTAATAATTTTAGAGAGAGACACAAAACTTGCATACAAATACGGGAAAACAAGGAAAAATATTGTAAAACTGTAAATACACTATACATCCCAGGTCCAATTTGAATAGAAGTCACCTTGAGAGTAAAATGAAACACAGCAGCAAGGGGCTTCCCTGGTGGCTCAGTGGTAAAGGGTCCACCAGCCAACGCAGGGTACATGGGTCCAATCCCTGACCCGGGAAGATCCCGCATGCTGCAACAACTAAACCTGTGCACCACAGCTACCGAACCTGTCTCTAAAGCCTGGGAACCAAAACTCCGCAACTACTGAAGCCTGCACACCCAGCAGCCTGTGCTCCGCAACAAGAGAAGCTACTACAACGAGAAGACTCTGCATTGCAACTAGAGAGAGTAGCCCCTGCTCACCGCAACCAGAGAAAAGCTCATTCAACAATGACGACGCGGCACAGCCAAAAATAAAAAATAAATAACATTAGAGAAGACGACACAGCAATAGTTCATATTTCGTATTTTTAAGCTGTGTGTTTAGTTGTTCAGTCGTGTCCGACTCTTTGCGACCCCATGGACTGGAGCCCGCCAGGTTCCTCTGTCCATGAAATTCTCCAGGCAAGAATACTGGAGTGGGTTGCCATGCCCTCCTCCAGGGGATCTTCCCGACCCAGGAATGGAACCCAGGTCTCCCGCATTGCAGGCGGATTCTTTACTGTCTGAGCCACTGGGGAAGCCCCACCTAATATCCACATGTGGCATTCTGATATAACAACACTATGGGTTTTGTTCATTTTTCAAAAATATGTAGCAAGACACTTCATGTGCAATAATTGCTACTATTTTCTAAGTATTTATCTTGTACCAAGGGACACATTAAGTTCTTATTTAATAAATGTTCCCATTCAATCTTCAGTTACCCTACAGGAAGTCTGTTTATTCATTAGAAAAATATATAGTGAGTTTCTACTACATGCCAGACAGTGAACAAAACAGATAAAAATTCCTGCCTTCATGGGAATCACATTCTGCAGAGGGGGAGGAGGAAAAGCTATATGACAAAGACATGAGTTCACACAGCATGTTAAAATTATGTTCAGTGTCACAGAGAAATGTAAAACACAGAAGAGGAATGGACAGTACCGAGGGCAAAGTACTGGCAGTTTTCAATAGGGCAGTCACTCAAAGGCCTTAAGAGCCCCTCTTCTACAGACAAGGAAGCTGAGGCTGAGATAAGCTAAACACCTCTCCCATGGTTACCCAGTTAGTAAGAAGTGAGAGGAAATTTGAGTTCAGTTGTCCTTAGTATTAAGCTCTATGGCCTCTCCTCAAATCAGCAATAAATTCAATCATCTAGGTTTGCTTCATCAGAGTATTTCTTTAAGATTATGTTTGCATTTTTAGCCTCCCAAAAGGGTTAAGAAATAACTTTGTATTTTCAGGATTTGATGCCTTATTTCACATCTACACTAACTTTCGCAAAGAGAGTAGAGAATGACCGAAGATCTCTGGTTGGCTTTACATTCCTGGAAAAACTGCCAAGAGATCCAAACAATTAGTCAAGGAGAGTCAAAGGACACTTCACAAACTACATTCAGTCTCTGAGAAGATTATGCACAAACCCTAAACAAGTTCTGCTTCCTCTATCTGTTACTGTGACCACCTCTATTTAGTTCATCAAGAAGTATTTCTTTTCTGTCCCAGGGGTGCCTAGCACAACTCAGATGTGCTTCAGCAACTCCGTTTATTAGGCTGATATGGGTTCTTTACGGCCACCTGAGCCTCTCTCTTAGCATCGAGGTGTTCCTGTCACTAGAACATCTGAAGTTGGTGATCTCGGCTTGTGCCAAGTAATTCAGGTACTGCAAATAACCTGGGTGCTAAGGCAAATATCTACTTTCATTCTTTTTAATTTCAGGTAATACATTTTTCAAAAAAGTAGGAGTGCTTTACCATTCCCCCCGCCCCACCCAACTTAATCCCTGGAAGGAACATGGAGGTAAGGCTAACCTCATCCTCACCTGTCAAGGAGACAAAGAGACCAAGTGACTCACTCAAATTACACTGTGAATTATTGAAGGAGCCAGAATGACAGCGACCTGGCCGTCAATGCCTAGTGCAGTTTCTAACACACAAGATCAGTAGCTCCCGGTGCTTTTGTGTCCATAATGTACCGTTTGGGTACTAGACTGTGGGGGGGGGGGGGCAGTATTTTTGAAGCGATTAGAAGACACAGGCCAGCAGTAAAGCCATTTTCAACCATGAAAATGCCAGCACTGGTTTAATGAGACAATGACCCACCATGCCCAGCTGAGGGCCTTGGTGCTGCTCTGACTGCTCACTCACCATGCCAACCTCTCACGCTCTAGGGAGCACGGGCTCTGTCTTCGACACCAGCCTCTTACCTCTTACTCCTACCAACTTGTATCCTACTCTGAAACACAGGTGCAACTTCACAGGCCCAAAGTTAAGCTTACATTGCAATAATGATTTTATTTAACAAAACTGCATTGCACCCACCAGTCAAAACTTGGTGGATTACCAGTGTGTTAGGCAGTACACAAAAAGCCCAGTCTCCCTTCAGGAAAACAAAGCTGTCTCTTTGACTAAGAGGTCAACTTGGATTTAGTGGCTAATTAATACTTTATTGCAACATCACCAGGAAATCAGCAATTAACGATCAGTGCCAAAGACATTCATTAAAGCCTACATCCTCCTGTATCACATCAGAATGACAGCCACTCTGATATAATAATTAGGAGTAAGGAATCAGATAAAATCTAGGACTTCTGGATACAGTAATTTAAAACAGTTTTGAAAAGGCATGAAAATAGTAATTGAACCTGAAAGTTAATCTATTTTTTTCTAGCAAAAATCCCCAGCACTTACAGTAGGGCCTGGCAAGTTGTAGCACTCAAGAAGTATATTCCAGAGACTTCCCTTATAGTCCGGTGGTTAAAACTCTACACTGTCAATGCTGGGGTTGCAAGTTTGATTCCCAGTTGGGCAACTAAGATCCACTGAATTCATAACACACGAACTTAAGAACAGGACTGTATTATCTGTCTGAATGACAAAGAGAGAAGTAGTAAAATCCATTGGTTTTGGTATTTTTCTTGGTTGATTATTTTCATGATGAAGTTAATATATATTAGAACCACCAGAGGCAAATAGTTTTCAACGAATAAGGGAATAAATGAACAAATAACTGTTCTGAGGTATAAGGTCGACACAAACAGAAGAGATCACTCACATCCTTCTCATATGCAGGGAGAGACCCTAAATCTTCCTCTCTGTTCTCATGTAGCTCTGCTGACTACTGGACAGAGTGGGGGGAAACCTACAAAGGGCTCGTACTCATTCTAGATTTCCCCACGCCGAGCAGATAAAGTGAGGCTCAAGGAGAGAAGTATAGCACTAGTGCGCCAAGGACATCTAATCACTATCTATCGTCTAAGGAGATGCTGGGCATGGTCTTTAGAGCAAGAGAGATGGGGGTGGGGATCGGAAGTCAAGAAAGCCAGAAGAGAAGTGACACAGAGTGTAGCTGAGAAATGGAAATGGTAAGGTTCAGCTTGAGAAGGTCCACAGGTACCTACAGAATGAGGGTGGTCACGCTATGTTCCCACAGGATCAACCTGAGCACCTGGAGGGAAGGTGAGGAGAAGAGAAAACGAGTGAGGTGGACTGAACACAGTTTTAAATGGAAGAAAAGGCTCATCAGTAGCAAAAATTTTATAACAAATAAAGTATTTTAGGTCCTTCTGAAAGTGGACCCAACTAGTTTTCAGTCCTGGCCAGCTTAAATGGCAGGCAGCCTCCAAGGCCCGGTGCTAGGCATGATTTGGAATACAAAAGCTTAGTTATGATTAAAAGAAGAATCCAAACCTTTGGTTTCTCACAAGAAAGCAGCTATGGGTGACTTCTTGGTAGCTCCTAATGTTCACCACTTATGAATCCCGAAGCCAAGGGAAAACATAAGTGAAATATTCACGTTTAATGTAAAAGTCCTTGGTTGAAAAAGGAATGGGGCATGCATTTCTCTGGGAAGTAGACTAGATCTTAATCTTGTCTGTCTTTGTTTGCAATATTCTCTGACTGAGTCTATCTATGCACACACACAAAAAACCCCCTCCCGTCACAGACTGCCCAATTAAGAAACAAACAAAAAAGATTTCAGAGCAGCTCTGAGTATGATTCAATTTGTCAAAATTAGGTCTAAAAACTCTTTTCAACATTTCCCTTCAGAGACAGGGCCAGGAGGCCACTTCAAGTTTGATAGTTTGTTTCAGTTATACTCCCCACACAAAAGTTATGAGTCATGTAAAATTGTAAAATGTGAAACAGTCAACTTGTAACCAACACTGCTTAGCTTTTGCTGTAAGAACTCTATAATTTCTTGCTGTATCCTTTTCACTCTTAACTTTAAGGTCTCAGAACGGGAGAGAGGTAGAAGAGGGAAATCTTAGCATCCAAAATGAGGAGGACAAAGGAAGCAGGTGTGTTTATTTTTCTTTAATTTTATTTATTTGTTTGCCATGCTGTGTGGCTTAAAGGATCTTTGTTCCCTGACCAGGGATTGAACCCTGGCCCTTGACAGGGAAAGGTTGGAGTCCTAACCACTGGACCGCCAGGGAATTCCTAGCAGGCACCTTTAAATAAAGGAGATCCCCAGATACCAAGACTAATATGATTTTTTTCAAGATTTCTATACTCTTAACAAATTTTCTTCAGATGTTAAAAAAGAGAACTGTCTCTCTCCACAGTGCATTAGCCTTTCAGGAAAAAAGTCCCTCTCACATGTAGGAGAGATGGTAATAACACAAGGGAAAAGGTAGGCAGCTGTACTTCATGCCTGAAAATGAAGACTACCAGTAAGTCCACACTAGCCAAGGTCCGTATAGCCAGGCCATGGTTTTTCCAATAGTCATGTATGGATGTGAAAGCTGGACCATAAAGAAAGGCTGAGCACCAAAGAATTGATGCTTTCAAACTATGGTGCTGAAGAAGACTCTTGAGAGTCCTTTGGACTGCAAGGAGATCAAACCAGTCAATCCTAAAGGAAATCAACTCTGAATATTCATTGGAGGGACTGATGCTGAAGCTGAAGCTCCAATACTTTGGCCACTTGATATGGAGAGGTGACTCACTGGAAAAGACCCTGATGCTGGAAAAGACTGAAGGCAAAAAGAGAAGGGGGAGGCAGAGGATGAGATGGTTGGATGGCATCACCAACTCAACGGACTTGAGTCTGAGCAAGCTCCGGGAAATAATGAAGGTCAGGGAAGTCTGGCATGCTGCAGTCCATGGGGGTAGCAAAGAGTCAGACATGACTTAGTGACTGAACAACTGTAACAACAACAAAACTAAAACATGGTGTACTTAGAAATTATGTTCGAATGGGACAAAAAGTAAACCTGACGCTAAACATTTCCTTCACAGCTATCACCTCCAAATTCTATGGCCAGTTCCCCTAGTACTTCCATCCAGTGGCAGCTTGAGAAACTCTATAAATGAGTCTTAGAGTTGGCAGTTCAGTAGGTGAAGTGGGGACAGTTAGGTCTTAAAGCTGCCAGGAGAGCAAGCTCACTGTTTTCACCTAGATGGTACTATTTTCAAGGGTGGTCTGGCTTGCTTGATGGCAACAGAGGGGTATTAACGACTCCCAAGCTAACTCTTGGTGCTGGCTGCTTCTGTCCCACAGGACCTTAAGCGTTCCTCCTCAGTAAGACAAAGATTAGAACAGCTGGAAAGTTCTTCACATCAGGTGTTCTTAAGCTGTCCCCGTAGTCTATCTGGAACATGGGAGTGCAGAAACTGGGGTATTTGAAACAACTTATTTCAAGCTTTGCATTGATATGTTCAGTTTTAATTAGTTTCCTAAGAAGCAATTTAACATTTTACCACTTTTCCCCAGTCACCTCACTTCAGCAGAATTAATGAAAATATTTAGGCCAAGAAACACTTTGTGACTTTTATAAGCTCTCAATTACGTCTTATGTTAGCTCTATTTGCTTTGCTGTAAAGAATATCAAGTTTAAATTTGGTGACCCATGATGGATAAAGGTCTAAAGGTAGGAGGGGATGGGGACCCAAAAAGCAAAGGCAGAAGAAAGGAAGGATACTGGCTGAATCCCATCACTATACATTCTAACTTCTTATCAGGAGGTAAGAGATAAGCTCTAGTTTTATTTGGCTTGGCGAGCCTCTCTGCCTCTTCAAACAGCCTGTGCATTTCCATCCTCAGCACTGTTCTTCCTCCCAAGACATACCGCTGCTGCGTTTCCTCTTGCGAGTGGAATCTTCCCCAGTGCGGGCCAAGCTGCTTCTCTTCACTTTCTAGGAGCAGACATGGCCACGCACATGCTTCGCAAGCTGCGGCAGCAGCTCCCTGCCCGCCTCACAGTCATTTCACGAATCCTGGCTGAGCTCTGAGGCAGAGCAGAGCGAGGCTCAGGGAACACACTAAACCGCAGGGTGCCCTGCTGAGCTGGACGAAGTTCTTGAGAAAGCCAGCTTAAATCTCCAATGAGAAGTACACACCTTTCTTGTACATAGGTCATCCTATTTTGAACCCAACTGCCCAGTGCAAAATTCCAAGCTCACTAACAGTACAGCTTGCGTCCCACCAAGTTATGGAGATGGCTCTGAACGTCAAGCGTGTTCTAAAGGAATGACTAGTGAATATGACATTTGTCTCAACGTGCCTGAGGCCCAATCTGTGCCCTTGTATTTGGAGCCCATAAAATAAGTTTCTAACCAGTCTCATCAATAAGGCCAAGCAAAAGCTAACTCCTATGCTTGAGAAGAACTGAATTCTAGCTTCTCCCAACAACTGCTCTAAGAAAGCATAATGTGCCCCAGTCACTGGCCATGCGAAGATCCTTTGCCTTAGTTTTTAGGAACTTTTCTTCCAATCTGCTCCTGTTGAAGCAGCTGCGGGTTATAAACGACGCCACGGGTGCAGGTTCACTTACAGCCAATTTAGTAAGTGCTCGCAGCTAATCCTGTCAGTCTTCCTCCCACACAGAAATACATGTGGCCCCAAGGGGCCCAACCACCCACAGAGCTCTTCTGCACATCTTCTACCCTCCCGCACACAGAAAGAGACGGCTACATCCCAGGAAACAGAGAAAAAAGATCGTTTTTCTGAAATGCTCTGTCTAGAAAACCAGCATCTAGTTTTCCATTCGGATGTCATTTCCAAATGCATGTCTCTCTGAATAAACCAAATAATGATTTGAACCATTTAAATAATGAAAAATCAAGATATTTCTCTGGAATTCAAAATCTATACATCAATAACCCTTGGTATGCTGAAACTTTCCTTCCACGTACATGTAAGGACACTTTAAAAAGCAGTTTGTTGACAGTGAGTTACTAGGCTACCTCAGATCTCAAAAACTGACTTCATTGTGGTATTTCCCTGTAATGATCCTTCATGATTCAAGCCTCTCCTCTGAAACCATGCGCTTATAGAGACAGTCCCCTCTCTTGACTCTGGGGTTAGCCAAGTGGCTTTTGTTAGCTGATGGGACAATAACAGAAGTAAAAAAGCAGAGACTCGCTGAGTGCTCATTGCGTTGGGGCCTGACGGCTCATTCCTCTCTGGAAGCCTGAGAGACTTTATGAGGAAAAACTGGTGAAGAGAGAAGAGACAAACCACCGCAGCTGAGGCCAATTCCGTGTAAAGCCATCTGCACCGGTTTGCGGTGGCTACAGTCACAAAAAACCACAAACTTAGTGGCTGAACATAAATGTACTATTTTTCATTGCTGCAGGTCAGAAGTCCAACGAGTGTCTTGGGCTAAAATCAAGGTGGTGGCAGGATTACACTATTTTTCTGGAGGCTCTTGGGAAGGGTTTGTTTCCTTGCTCATTTGTTTTGGCAGAGTTCAGTTCCTTGCAGTTTTAGGACTGAGGTTCTGGTTTTCTTGCTGACTGGTGGCTAAGCAAACAACTCCCATCTTCTACCACTGCATCTCGCTGACTGACCTGTCTGCCTTTCTCCTCTGCTTTCAAGGGCTCATGTGATTAGACTGGGTCCACACAGATAATTCAGTGTCATCTCCCGATCCCAAAGTCTCAATCACATGTGCGAAGTTCCTTCTGCCAGGTAAAGTAACACACTCACGGGCTCCCAAGAACGAGTGATGTGGTGATCTTCGGCAGGCCACCGTCCTGTTACATCAACCACGACCACCCATACCTAGCCAAGCCATCACCAGACACAGAGCCGCCAAGCTCGCTCAGATCAGAGAAACGCACGCTGGACCCACGGAATTGTGAGGAACAACCAACACTTTTTTAAAGCCAGTGTATTTTGGGGTGGTTTGTGTGGCCAAGGCTACACCCCTCCCGAGGGGTCTGTGCACCCCTCAACCTGATAACAGACACTCTTTCCGTTTCTCTGCTCTAGTTCAACAAGCATGCCCAAGAGGTCACAGGCAGTTTTCTGTCCTCTGAATCATAAAACAAAACCATTAAATTAGGGTATGTCTTCTTTCAATCCAGATCTAGGGATGACTGCTGAGATTTCACAAAAGACAGCCTTATAATCTCAACAGAACTGGAGAGGGGCTTCCTGATCCACAACCAGAAGCTACACACACCAAATATATATAAATAGATATATACACATTCACACTTGAAATGTGGGGGGAAGATTTGAAGGAAGGACCAATTTCTGATAGAGCAAAAGCTGCTGGGGATGACAGGGGAATTTCACTGCTACCTAACTGCCTCTTCTTCACGTACAAAGACCCATGAGGGCTTGGGGGCACACCTTCTAAGCAGGGGTCTCTAACTCTTCATTAGTCAAATACATTTCTTCAAATGGGCTCATCCTCAAATCTGCTGATACTTAAAGGTCTGGAAAGCAGTGGGAGGAAAACACTAAGAGCAAGTTAATGTCCTCTTGGCTCTTTTGGCTGACTTCCCTGTGCCTGGGCCTTGCCTATTAATTGAATGCTATTCGGATTCCATCTCAAAAACGAATGAGGATGGAGACCAGAGGCCTGCCTTCCCCAGACTGATAAGAGCAGCACAGTGCAATTATACTGGAGCAGCTTTGTTTGGGAATGTAATCACCTCCCCAGCCTTCTTCCCGATGGGACGGCAACAGTGTAATTACCGCTTCAGGAGTCATTGTTTGGGAATGTATTTCTTCTACAGGGCTCTTTCGAAGGGAGAGGAGCTGCAACAAGAATATAAGAGAATTTGTAGCCCGCTCCCCAGTAGCGGTTTCGTAGGCTGAACAAATTATTTTTTGTTTTCTTACAGTAAAGCCAGAGTTTAACTTTTCAGCCTGCTTTTCTGCCAACAAGGAATCACCCTATACCCCATGATGGTTCTGTTTGAGAAGTCCCAACCTAAAGCTAGACAGCCTGAGTTCTGATTCCTACTCTGTCAAGTAAGAGCTGTGGTCGTGCGCAAATTACTTCATCTGCTTATGCCTCAGTTTCCTTATTTGTAAACAGGAGTAATAACAAGGCATCACTAGAATACTGTGAAGACTAAGTGAAATAATATGTGAGCAGTGCTTAGAGCTCTACCTGGCATAAGGAAGTGCTCTAGGGTCTGTTTTCAGCACATCTGAAGCAATGCATTCCACCACAGTCACCGCATTTTGCAAATATGATCTAACATCGTGCTCAGTCGTGTCCGACTCTTTGTAACCCCATGGACTGCAGCCCACCAGGCTCCTCTGTCCACGGGATTTTTCAGGCAAAAACACTACAGTGGGTTGCCATTTCCTCCTCCAGGGGGATCTTCCCGACTCAGGGAGTGAACCCATGTCTCCTGCGTCTCCTGCATTGGCAGGCAGATTCTTTACCACTCTGCCACCTTAGCTCAAGGTACTAAGCTTAACTTACTGCATTATTTGTGTCCACAACCCTTTTACCAGTTCAGCATGAAGAGAAATGTTTTGGAAAATTTTAAATGCTGCTATAGAACTGTCATAGTCTCTAAGCTATTCACTCTATTGAGTAAGAGTTACTAGATATTTCCATGTCACTCCTTTTCATTTGTTTACTAGTCCAGGGAAATTAAAATAAAGACACTGTTGTGAGCTTCCTATTGGAAGAATAAGCAAGTACTACCAAAGCTGCCGCTGGCAATATAGCAGATTCTGAAGAAAACTCACCTTCTTAGACAGATTTATTCATGAAAATGAATGCTGTTATTTTCCTCACATGCCTCCAGCACATCCGACCTCCTTGACCTGCCACTGGGAACCTAGACCTTTGACCTCCTATCTGGTTTTCCCCCTGTTCCTTTGCAGCCTGGACCAGTTAAACTCTCTGCCTAGGAAGAGCATTCTGGGGCTTGTGCTTCACCAGCCATGAGCCATCAGACTATGAATCATGAGTGTGCTTGCCAAGCAATTCCAAAGAATACGACCCCACGGCTCAAGGCAGCAGCAGTGAAGCTGGGCCCTCTGCACGGCACACACCTGCCCTGAGCCAGGCTTCAGGCAAACACAGGGGTTCGTGACGGTCGCCCTGTAGCATGAGACACTGCTTTTACAGGCTGGAGTGTGTCACTATAGGACAGCTTTCTGCCCTGAGATGACACTAAACACCCGACCAAAACAAACACCCCCCGAAGACTCTCAACGCTTCAAAAGGCCCCTGGTCACCCACGTGCAGGTGCCTATTTCCACCTCACCACTTACACCAAGATATCTATCTCCGCTTGCTCTGGGCTTCCAGCTGAGTGCCACAAGGGCCCTGGGGGAAGAGCCAGCCTTGTGGATCAGCAGGTGTTAAAGAAAGGAAATTAACACCCACAGGTTGGCTCTACTTTGGTAGAGAGGGTGAGAGGTGCTGTCTGCCAGCTCCCATGGCATTTCCAGCCAGTTTGGAATAAATGAGACTGCCTGAGGACATGAACTGAGAAAGGGAAAGAAAAGCTAATATGAGATCAGAGTTTTAAAAAGAAGGAGGTGGCAGGTTAGCATTCCTACCAAGGACTCAGGTAAAAAAGAATGGAGTAGATGGGATAGCAATGAAGACTATTTCAAGTCTTTCCAGAGTGTGTATAAGATCTCTAATCTCAAACAAAGAGAAGACTGGCTACTGCCTCCACTGGTAAAAAGGGGGGGCTTTGACCTCATATTTCGCTTATTCTTTCCTCACATCTCCTCCATAGCTTTCTGTATTGTATCATGTGTTCTGAGGGGTTACAAAACATATCAAAGCATGTACTAATCATAACCTAAGAAGACAGAAATAGAAGGGTTCTGGCATTACAGTGGGTCCTTGGGAGATGAGAGGGCATCTTCAGTTGCATCTGCAAAATGAGAAGCATTTCTAAGACGTGCAGAAGCCATAGGACTCAAATGCTGAGACCTCTAGGTCTAGGGAAGCCCCAGGTACAGAGAACTTACAGGACAAGTTACACAGCAGGGTCTCAGCCCAGATATCTTCATGCCCACCTTTCTGTTTCAGGAGGAAGAAGGGGAACTGACAGGAGATTGTTTAAGAAGTTGGAAGAAAGGCTATAGGTCAATTCTGCCTAGGAAGAAAACTCCTAGCAGAGTCGACAAGAACATGTGGTCCCATCAAAAAAGCTTAAGAGACTCCTATTTTCCGCTATAGAGACGCTGGCAGGTTGTGCACTCTCATGGCCAGTTTTTTGTGTATACTTCTACCTTAGCATTTAGCACAAGACATACTGTCCTCTAGCCGTTTCTGAGCATGATGGGCTTACATAGTAGGTGGAAAGTGTATGGAAAGCAGAGATCATGTCTTCTTCATCTGGATACTATCATATACCTAACACTGTGCCACCAAAAAAACCAGAAGCTCAATACATGTTTATCAAGTAAAAATTGCTTATATACCAGCTGAGCACTCTGCAGGCAATGACAAATTCATTCATTTCCCACCCCCACCCCCCGCCCTCCACCCCATTACTCATAGCTCCAGATAAAGAAGACTTATAAACCAGGGGCTCATCAGGACCAACGCATCTTAGATTCTGGGCACGCACACTCCTTAATGTGTTAGCAAGTCGTCTCTTCCCATTTCTTCCTCTCTGTCTCTGTCCCTTGTTTTAATTAGTTAATCTAGAGCAGTAGTTCTCAATTTTTCAAGTGCACCAGGATCACCTAGAAGACCATTTAAAACACAAATTCCTAAGCCCACAACCAGAATTTCTGCTTCAGTGTATCTGAGGTAGGGATCAAGAATCTGCATTTGGAACAAGATCCCAAATGACGCTGATGCTATTGGTCCACTTTGAGAATCCTATGTTGCCATGGTTACATAGGAGCAAGTACTTGGTCTGGAGAGTAGATGCTTATTTCATGAGAGCAAGTTCTGATTAGAGACAGAAAAGGGTTACTCAAATGCAAACTCTGTGACTCCTCTAATCTAACCCTCTTGGTTGACATGACTACAGGCAACAATGGAAACATTAGGTTGTCAAACTATCAACATAGGGAACTTCAGGTTACCATCTGTTGGTGTCTTAGAGCACAAGTTCCCAGTTTTTTCAACTCACTGACCATAGCAAAGGGGAGAAAGCACTGCCTGGGACCCAGGAAGTGCACTGTTGAGGAAGACAGAAGAACAGTGAGATCAGCAAGGTTATAATCAGTGAGGAGACTAGCACAGCTCTAACTCAATGCTGGCCCCAAAGTCTTACAGTCAAAATCCTAATGACAAAAGCTGAAGTCTACTGAACACTTACTGTGTGCCAAAAAAAAACCCAAACATGCTAAGTGCTTATATTAGCTTATTTAATCCTCAAAACAATTCTCTGAGCGAAATACTATTCTTCTGCCCATTTTACAGATGAAGAAACTGAGTCCCAAGAAAAGATTAAATGAACCAAGATTACACTGCGAGAAAGCAGCAGCATGAGTATCTGAACCTAGACAGTCTCGCTCCGGAGCCCAAACTCTTGAATGTTTTGCTCTACTGCCTCTCAGGCCAACCCTACAAGGCAAGTAGCAGCTGTCACTCCCGAGCTCCCCTCAGGCTCACAGACCCATGCAAAAGAGAAATGGGGACACACTCCCAGTTACCTCAAACTCCATCAAAACTCATAAATTCCTGGTTCAAGCCCAGGCAGGTTTGAGTTACACACACACACACACGCACACACGCGCACACACACACACACACACAGAGTCTATCAGGATTGGCAGTTAAAAGTCTCAGGGGAATTATTAAATTTTTAATACAGCCCCCCCCGCCCCCCCCAAAAAACCCACACAAACAATAACAATATAGAAAACCAGGCTACTCCCTGGCCAGACAGTAAACTCTGTAAGGGCAGAACCATTAAAATCTTTTAAAAGACTCAAAGTGCTCTGGAAAATGCTAAGCTTTTAGAAAGTGGTATGTACATCTCAAAGTGACAGTGTACGGACAGAGCACAGGTGTAAAGCGTCAGCGGGGGGCGATCAAGAGGAAATTTCCCAGGGCAGAGAGAGATGGAGGCACAGAAAAACTCAGTCACACATTATAAAAGGAAGAGAAAAGTTCATTGACAAGCGCTGATATTTTCCTCTAGAAAAGCCTGAAGAAGCAACAGACAGTTCAGCTTAGAAACCAGAACCTATGTTCTTGACGAGCACACATCTCACTAGTGGATAAAGGAGATGCAATAAAAGGCTGGGGTAGAGACAGCATGGATGCTCAGTGACTGATGGAAGCCAAATAAGTATAAGGCCCTTGGTGCTGAAAGGCATCTGTGAAAGCTGGGTTCTCTGGGAGGAGTGCTGCTTTTATTTCTCCGTTTCCCAGGCAACCAAGCCAGCCCCTTATCGCCTTTACTTTCATCACTGGAGCAGAATGAAAGGTAATTGGGTTAATTATTAAAGCAGTCCTAGCTAGTACCACCACCACTAATTGTCCATTTATCTGGGATTTACAAACAGCTATCTTAATTGATGTTGAGCTGGAATGTGCCACTCACTTAATCAGCCTGGCTACTGGAAAGGTCAAGAACATGGAGAATGGACCAGCCAAGCAGATAAAGGGTCTAATACCAGAATGATCCTTCATTTCTGTTCATACTCATGTAAGTGTACCATGATAGCCTTCAACTATATTCACTACTTTTAATCTTCCCCAGATTTGCCAATTCAAGTGAAGATATGGTATATAGTAATTAAGCTGTTGTACTAGGCAACTATGATATCAAGTTGAGAAATTAAACTATTTTTTAAATGTCGGCACAGCCAACCACCCAGATATCCACTTAGTTGGCCAAACTAGACAAGACAGGGCTCCTAAAAGTAATATCCTAACATACCAGGAAAGTGGGAAATATCTAGGAAAGTGGACCTGTGTTTTCAAACCAGTGTTTTCTAAAAAAGATGAGAGAGGCAGAAAATAACCAAAAATAAAGTTAACAAGAAAAGAAAAGTAAATTCTTGTAAAAGATGTATCTCAGTTGTACCCACAACACACAATAAACAGAAGGATGCCTGGAACATGAGATAACATAAAATAATAGTTAAAATGATAACAATAGTTATAACTATTGCAATAGTTATAACACTGTACCATTGGTTTTACAACATATATAGACATAATATATATAAGCAATAATAGCATAAAGGAGGGGCATAAGAATGTAGCTATAATGGAACAAGGTTTCTATATTTTACCAGAATTAAGTTTGTGTAAGTCTGAAGTAGATCCTGATATAGTTTAAAATCAAGAAAGGAATTAAAATAGCACGTTAGAAGCTATCCACTCAATACAAAAGAAGTCAGTAAAGGAGAAACAGAGTAATAAAAAAAAGTCATCAGAAAGACAGAAAACAAGCAGCAAAATGGCAGGCAAAATCTAACTACACCAATAACATTAAACGTGAATGGACTAAACAACCTAATCAAAAGGCAAAGACTGTCAGGCTAGATAAAAAATAAGATCCAACTGCATGGTTTCTATAGGAGACATACTTTAGATTCTCAGATATAAATAGGTTTAAAGTAAAAGGATGGGAAAAGATATATTATGTAATCAACAATCCATAAAAGAGCTGGAGTAGCTATACTGATACAAGGAAAACTAGACTAAAGACAATATCACTAGAGAATATAACCTTTAAAAATTGTGAATCACTATCTTGTATACTTGAAACTTAGTTAATGTTGTATATATCATCTATACCAGAAAAAAAAAAAAAAAAGACAACATGTTCCTACATGAACAGAGGAACATTTTTTTTTTATAGTCCTAAAATTTATATACACTATATCTGTCCATATAGTATGTGGTGGATTGAATCTTTAGATTAAAGTCTTAAAATAGTCTGCCGGACTCCTCTGTCCATAGGATTCTACAGGCAACAGTACCAGAGTGGGTTGCCATTTCCTTCTCCAGCAGAGGGACATTTTATAATGAAAAAGTTGCTTCATGAGGAAGGCGAAACAATTACAAACATATATGTACCTAATAACAAGGTCCCAGAATATTTGAGGCAACAACTGACAAAATTGAAGGGCGAAGTATACAATTCAGGAATAATGAGTAAAAATTTCAATATTCTGCTCTTAATGACGGGTAGAACAACTGGACAGAAAATCAGCAAGGGCACACAAAACTTGAAGAACACTGTCAGCCAAGCAGACCTCCCTGTCATCTATAGAACCTCCCACAAAGCGACAGAAGAACACACAGTTTTCCCATGCACACAGGTAACATTCTCCAGAATAGACCATATGCTAATCCATAAAACAAGTTTCAATAAATTTAAAGTAACTGAAATAATACAAAGCACGTTCTTAGATCACAGTGAAATTAAATAAGAAAGCAACAACAAAAAGAAATTTGTGAAAATTGAAGAACACACTTCTAATCTAATGGCTCAAAGAAGAAATCCTAAGAGAAATTAGGATGACTGGGCACAAGGCCATCTCTAGCCCATGACACTCAACCAGGCCCCAGTGACCTGTGGCTAGGAAAAAAAAAAAAAATCCCTGACACTTCCCATTGATTTTAATCAAAATACTAAATTAAATACATCAGGCTGACATCTGCTGGGAGCAGATGCTCATTAGGATGAAAGTCAAAAAGATTAGGCAGAACAGATAACTAATACCCTGCATTACCCAGGTCCCCATCCCTCAGAAGTTTTCCTTCCAGTAATTACCAGGAAGATGTCAAATGCAGGGCCTCAAGCATGCAGAAAAATATTACAGGCTGAAGAACCTTTTGGCAGATACTCCCTACTTGAACAGGACAGAGTTATTATGAGTAAAGCAGACAGACTTGGGCATGTGACATTTACTTCTCTGAGCCTCAGCTTTCTCCCCTGCAGAATGGAAAACACACCATCTACTTCAGAGGGTTGTCAGAACCATTTAAGGAGATAATGTATAGGAAACCACTTTGGGCTGTACCTGGCCCATAGTGGGCAGTCATTAACTTCATTTCCTTCTCTGTTATGGACTGCTGTTACTACGCAGATATAGAGTTGTCTTCTAAAAGATCAGCAGAGGGAGTTCCCCAGACTTTTGCAGGTTTCCCCAAAAATATACCCGTCAAAGCTGCAGTTGCAGTTTTAAATGTAGTTATATCTCTTTAAGTACAGGTTTAGGATTTGTGTTGCTGAAGAAGGGGCTTGGTGTGGGTTGACGGGTGACTGGCAGCCACCAGGAACCTACAGAATTGTGGGGAAGGCAACAAGATAAGGCGGAAGAGATGAAGATTAACAGACTAGCAAAACACTTCTCTGTAGCAGCTTCTGTTTTATATTACTGCTTTCAGGCTCTTGTGGGAGGAAGTGGGCAGAATGGATCTTAATTTTCTGCAAATCCATTTTTGCTGATGATTCTGAATGGTTTTGGCTAGGGTCCATTGAAAACTCATTTGCCACTGATCATGTCTCCGAAAACTGCAGGTGTTTGGAATATGCTCTGTC
Organism: Cervus canadensis; assembly: GCF_019320065.1. Taxonomy (NCBI): domain Eukaryota; kingdom Metazoa; phylum Chordata; class Mammalia; order Artiodactyla; family Cervidae; genus Cervus; species Cervus canadensis. The sequence goes on from NC_057396.1 coordinate 70,533,997, forward strand.
CCTGCAGATCTGCTACATTTCCATGCTTCACCCCTACAAACAGCCACTCGCCATACAAAGGGTTTTGCCTTATGTTTGGAGCTAAGAACCAAAAAGCATGATTAAGGCATGGCCAACCACATAGACTCTGAGCTACAGAAATGTAGGGATCTTATTCACTGATCTTATTCTGTCTTGTTCACTCTGGTAGCCCACAACACTGCCTGGCACACAGGTACGGAACAAACCCCTCTGAATGTAACTGTTCTGAGACCATCACAACCTCATTCCAATCATATCTGGGAAAAGCGCCTTTCCAGGAAAACTCAAGAGTGCTTCCTGCTAGAACGCTGATTTGTCTTCACTTTGAAAGCCATTGTTACAGCAGCTCTATTGTATGATCACAGGTGAGTTTAATAGAAAGCGAAGCACCTGTGTCCAGGAGGGTGAGGGCCCCAGGGAGGGTTGTTACACAACAAGGCTTCCTGGGCAAGCAGCACCAGGCCATAGAAAGCCGTGTCCAGAACCCACCTAAAACGGAGGCGTCAAAACAAACAGGAAAACCCCCTGAAGATCAGCCAAGTTCCCTGGGACCTCTTTCCCTCTTCGAGATTAAGGACCTGCAAGAAGAATGCTATTTTGATGCTTCGCACTTAAAAATAGCTGTGGGGAGACAGGCAGACTAGGAAACTCAAGGCCCACTGCCTGGTTCAGTTCTGGCTCCTTTACTTCTAGCTCCATCACCCTGGGCAAGTTAGCCTCCTGGGCTTCAGCTTCTACCACTGTTAATTAGATAACAGCACCCACCTCACAGGATTACTGTGAGAAAGAGATGAAATAAGACAAGGAAGAGCACTTAAAACGCTCTCCAGCACACAGCAAATAATCAATGTTAAGCTTTTCTTGTTGCTATTATTATTATTATTGGAGCTTTTCTCAAGAGAAGGAAAAGAGAAGCACAACTGTCACAGAATCTGGAGGGACATCCAAATATCTACAAATCATGAGGGCGTTTAAGAAAGGCCCGATGGAAAGAGAAACACAAATGTATATTAACACACATATATATAGGGAATCTAGAAAGATGGTATGGATGAACCTATTTGCATGCAAGCAGTGGAAACGCAGACATAGTGAACGGACCAGTGGACACGGCAAGGGAAGGAGAGGATGGGACGAACTGGGAGAGCAGCGCTGAAACAGAAACATTACCACACGTAAAACAGAGAGCCAGTGGGAATTTGCTGCATGACGCAGACAGCTCAAATCCGGTTCTTTTGTGACAATGTAGAGGGAGGGGTAGGATGTGGTGGGAGGTGCAAGGGAGGTTCAAGGGGGAGGGGACATATGTATACTTATGGCTGATTCCTGCTGATGTATGGCAGAAACCAACATAATATGGTAAAGCAATTATCTTCCAATTAAAAAAAAAAAAAAACCGGTAGGATAGATGCAGACTATTATACACAGGGTGGATAAACAACAAGGTCCTATTGTATAGAACGGGGAACTATATTCAATATGCTGGGATAAACCACAATAAAAATACACACATGATATACACCTATGTGTATAACTGAGTCATGCAGCTGTGCTGTAGAAATTAACACAATGCTGTAAAATCAACAATAACGAAATTAAAAAGACTAGTGGACGCTTTCTAACTGCTATCTTGAGAAAATGAAAGAAATGAGCTTAAATGTGAATGGAAACCATCCACTAATCTAACTCAAGAGTGAACTTCTCCGAGAGTCTCTATTTCTTTATCCTTAGGGTACTTTGCAGCTTCTGTTAGAGAAGTTTTCTCAATAGATTTCATACTTGTCAACAACTGCCTGCTGGAATATAACCCCTATATTCAAAACTACCCGTAAGTGAAAGGGAGCCATTTGGGGTCAGACCTCTGGACATAAAGAAGAGGAGAAGAAATGGAGGTCAAGAGTTATTAGAGACAAAAAAAAAACATAGAGCTGTTCCAAAAGAAAAACAACAAACCAAAAACGAAATGCCAAGGAAACAGACTTCCCAGCAGTAGGGGAGCAAGAGTGGCTGGTGGAGGCAGAAGTCTGAACAAGGAGGGTGGAGGGGAGCTCTGTGGTACTGTCTGGCAGCAAGTGGCCATCTGCTAGTGAGGACCTTCCACGTGCCATCAGCCACACCACACAGAAATGCCCAGCAAGAAGAGGCACAGAGCCGCAGGGTCTGCTCACCAGTGAGGGCCACAACCCTCCTGGGTGGAGGCGGTCAGGACACCATGGGGCAGTCTGCTCGCCCACCAAGCCTGGGCCTGTGAAGCCCTGGTGCTCTCTCGGCCTTGGCGCCAGCTCAAGAATACCACTACCTAAAGGACTCCAGGTCCCACGGCCCACCCACCAGCTATCACCACAGCTCGGTCAGAATCACCTTCCTGCAGCTCCATGGCGCCACCGCCTCACACAGATCCCTCTCTACCTGGAACCACCACATGGCCCAGATTTTCCAAAACATATTGTCATTTGAATTTTTTAAATGAAGATGCTTATTAAAGATACACCAAGATGTGGCTTGATTTTTATAGGTTTTAATGCCTTCACGTACATAAATTTACAAGTTGGCAGTGGAAGGTGAGCGGGGGGAGAAGGAGAGGAAAGAGAAAAACCTTTTGTCAGGAAAAAAAAAAAATGCATCTGCTTTGTCTCCTTCTCCAGAGACTGCCCAGAAGCAGCAGTACCCCCTGTGTCTCAGCCCAGTCATGTCGTACATCTCAGGCCCCAAACACTGGTTGCTGCTATTCAACCACCATATAACTGCCTCGGCTGGCCTGTCCAGCCCACTTTCTGTTCTGTGGAAATTTTTAAGCCAGCTCCTCCAGGGGTCTCTTTGCTTCCTCTGAAGACTCCACAGGGCCTGGGGACTCCATGTGCTGGCAGCAGACAAGGGTCGGAGAGGTGTGCCCTCAGCTCCTAATTAAATCACAGGATCTGGCTCACGAGTTCCTTGCCAATAAAACACCAGCAAGGCACCTTTATCATTCCATTTAAAAAAGTCAAAAAAAAAAAAAAAAGTCTATTTGCTGGATTAAGAAACAAACGGTTTAAACAAAAAAAAAAAAGATGTCTGAAGGAAGAGGGGATGGACAAAAAGCAGCAGCTTCCCTGAATCAGTAGCTTCCTGCTCTGAAGGCATCTGAGTATGAGACTTTCCGCCAGATGCCGAGATGCCATCGTAACAATGCAGGTAAAGAAAGGGAACGCTCTCGACTCCTTCTTCTTTTAAAATTTCAAAAGACGAAGAAACAACTCCTCCTTACCTGCCAGGACCCTGTTAACAGAAGAGTGAGTAGCCAAGCCAGGCTGTCCACGTTCATGAAAAATCCCAGCATAAGGCAAATACTCAGGCAGCAAGAAACGCCTGTAAGAAGGAATTGCGTGTTAAAAGCCTACTATCTTAACACAAAGGAGATACACCATCTACCAACCCTCAATCAAAGATAAGGGCTCACAGGTTGGATGCATGAGACAAGTGCTTGGGCCTGGTGCACTGGGAAGACCCAGAGGGCACAGGTAGAGAGGGAGGTGGGAGGGTGGATCGGGACCATGGCTGATTCGTGTCAGTGTATGACAAAACCCACCACAATATTGTAAAGTAATTAGCCTCCAACTAATAAAAATAAATGAAAAAAAAAAATACTGTATAATCTACCAAAAAAAAAAAAAAGTTAAGGGCTCCACTAAGCCTAGGAATCCACAGAAACCTAGAGCAGAGTGAAATTTCTAGGACACATCCCTTCACACACATCTATCTTCTTCCTGATCGTGCTTCTAAGGTTTCCCGGGGTTTTTTTTTTGGTGGGGGGGGGCCTCCTATTCTTGAACAGGATGCTCCAAACGCCACTTTTCTATGCCTTTTCGTTGTGGTTAATCATCTCCTGGGAAGTTTTTAGGTGGCAGCGCTTGACTGTAGGCTCCCTAGGACATAATTCCAGATATGGACAATCGAGATCAGGAAGTAGGTTTAAAAATCCCAGTCTCTTGTAAAGGCTTCCTTAGAAAAGCCTCCTCTAAGAGCTGACTACCCGGTTCTCACCTTGGGACAAAGCGTCCAAGCGAAGGTGCAGACATCCGGGCGTTGCGTGGAGCTCGGTGCCGGGATCTGTCACCATTGTCCCTGGAGAAAAAGAAAAAGGCTGCACGTGAGAGAGTCACTAAAGCAGAATCAGACACCAGCCCCAAAGACAAGACATGTCCCAAACTCAAGTCCTACCCTCAGGTGAAGGCCCCGGAGAAAGCAGTCATCCCGGTTGCTTACTAACTTGAGTGGCACATTCATATACTGCATTTCTGGAGAACCTCGATTAAAAAATTTATGAGCATTTACTAACAGTTCAGTAAGAAGGAAGATTTTTCTTGAGTTAATGTGGTCTCTGCAGCATCTGAAACTGAAACCAAGTTTGGATCTTCTAAAGGGATTTAGAATGGATACATGTAAACTTTTTTTTCTAGATCGAAAGATAAGAGAAACTTTGGCTTTAGAGGATCCATGAAGGAAAGAAAATTCTCCTGAGAATTTCATTCAACAACTGATTGTCTTTAAATACATCGCCTTAGGTCCTTGGTATGGAAAAATCATTGATATGTGAAAGAAAAACAACACAAGAAAAAGACTAGGCAGTCCTTTCTTTTAGAGACTGAAAAATTAACAATGATGAAGATGATCAGACAATGCAATCTAGGTCATTTTAGTAAAAAGAAAAACTGTTTAGTGTTTGCTTTAGAATAACAGTAATAACCACCATTATTAAATAGCCACCAAGTCCTAATACAAAGGTTATTAATTAATACGTTATCTCATTTAATCTTTCCATTAAGTATCATTAGATGTGTTTTACAGATAAGGGACTAAGGACCAGAGAGACAAATGCCCAAGGTCATACAACTAGTAAGTGGTTGAGATAAGATTCAAGGAAGATCCGTCTGACTCTAAAGCCCGGGCTCTTTTCACTACACTTCACTGCTTCCTACAAGAGAAGAGAAGACAGAGCCTTCACGTGGCTTAGCTTCCAATGCATGAAAGGAACAATAAGCCAAAGGGCACTGGCTGGACAGAGTAGTTAATTAACTGCTCAACCAACTCTACAAAATAAATGAACCTCTTGAGAGTTTGATTTGGGATATTTTCTAAATTCTTCCTTTGGATTATCTTCAACTTAATGAGATAATCTTCAAACTGGCCCTGGAATCAAAGACAACACTTTGGCTTTCAAGGGCACTACTAAGAGCCTTACAAACCAGAAATGAAAGCCTAGGAAATTTTTTATATCTTGGTGGAATTGGATGCTGAGCATTTAGAGACAAATCAATATCAGGGATATTGGAAGTTGATCCATTAAAAGTCAGTACTTGGTTTTTATCTTCCCAGAAGAGACAGCATATCTCTGTTTTCTTTAACATAGCAAATTTCTTTGACTTGAAACTCTACAGCTAAAGGGAGATGCAAGGAAAGAAAGACAAGACCATATGGAAAGTGAAAAGGGGATTATAAAGAATGAGATCAGAAGTTCCTGACCAGTAGACTGCAACTCTGGGGTTGCAACTCTGCAGTCTGCAACCCACCAAATTATTACAAGGAGTAGCTGATCATCAAACAAAAAAAGGCAGCTCCCAAATTAAGTATATTATTATTTTTCAATATGTAGATTCAAGTTGTGATCAAAGTACAAATTCAGTTAAAAGTACAAGTGAATTCATGACAGCTCTTCATATATTCTACTTATCAATGGGCACTAAAAGTGCAACTAATTATCATGAGAGGAGTTAGAAAATATTTTGAAGTTAAAAAGGGTTCTGAGGGGGGAAAAAGGGTCCTAGGCCTCAAAACAGTCGAAAATTAAGTTACAGAAAGCAGCATCATGGGACAAATCCAATTACTTTATTCTACAGCTATGAGAGAGAGCTGGCCTTCCCAGAATCACAATGCGGAGCTGACAATTTACTTCTGAACAAGGGCCAAAGAGCCCTCTCCCTCTGGACAATAAACAGCACTCTCTCTGGCATGAGCAGACTTGGAGAGCAGGAAAGGGGAGCGGGGGCAGAGCAGGAGACAGTTGTTGTTGCTTAGTCGCTAAGTCATGTCTGACTCTTTTGCGACCTGATGGACCATAGCGCCTGCCAGGCTCCTCGGTGGGATTTCCCAGGCACGAATACTGGAGCGGGTAGCCAGTCCCTTCTTCAAGGGAACTTCCTGACCCGGGGGGTGGAACCTGCATCTCCTGCACTGGCAGGCAGATTCTTCACCACTGACCCACCGGGAAGCCCACAGGAGACAGTACTAAACAGCAGTTGCCAGAACCCAAACATGACACAGAGCTGGGTGACAGGACATAGGAAGGTAACTCAGAGAAGTGGACAGACACCACGGCTGGGAGAGAATCTGGGCTCCTGGGACATACTTCCTATGGCTCTTTTCATTGTTATTAAAACCCACAAATAATTAACTTCCTTCTGATTCAGTTTCTCCTCCCATTTAAAAAAAGAAGGGAGGAAGGAGGACAAAACATGGTCAGAGATAATGGCTTTATGTTACTTAGAGATTACTGGAAGATATATACAGATGTATCTATATATAGCTATATCTTCCGGTAAACTCTGAGTAACATATCATAACAATCTCCCTTTTTATATATATATATATAGAGAGAGAGAGGAAAATAAGATACATATACAGGAAAATCAGCTGGCTCAGACACAAGCAGTCTCAGACTGTTACATTAGGAACCACAAAAGAGGCAATATATTAAGTGACTGGAGATGCATCTAACATTTTGATTAATGATAGGGAAGTCGGAGTTAAACAGCATTTCAGTAAAATGTAGAGAAGACTTCAAATTCAAATTGTTGGGCACACTAACAAAGAAGCAGAAATAACAGAACTCACAGACTGATTTGGAAAAGTGGACCGTGGTGAACACACAAACGAGATGCTGCCTATAGGAAAAAAAAAAAAAAAAAACCAAAGGCATCTGGGAGAAAATAGCCTGTAACAGTAATAACTCAAACATTTCGTGACTGGAAAAAACTTGAAAACATAAATGAGCAAGGTGGCACAGGCCAGAAGGCCCAACCAGCGGACAAGTTAAGCACAAACAGGGCAAAAGACCCAGGTTTTCCCGCTGGCACACAAAAATCCCTGACTAAAGGCGTGGCTCCAATAAGCGAGAGGGGAAGACAGCAACTCATGACTCTGGCTGCTAGTTCTCCCATCGTCTAGAAAGGAGAGAAAGTTCAAAATAAGGAGCTGAGATGGGGGACCATATTTCAATGTAAAGGATATCTGCAAAGGCTCGGCGGAGGGGGTGCACAGAAGTGAGGGGAGAGGGGAGGAGTGGTAAGAGTGTTAAGAACGGACAAAGAAATAAAAAAAAAAACTTAACACGTTCAATTTAGAAAACTACACAGACTCTGCCACTCACTTCAGTGCTGATACAAGATCAACACGGAGCAAGGCTCCACGAGACGAAGGAGGCAAATTTAGGCCGAGACTGAAGGTTAGAAAATGTTTGCCCGATGAGCAGAGGGTGAAAGGTACCCAGAGGCAGTTCACACAGGAATGATGGAGGGTGCTACATACTGGAGACCAACATAACACAACACAAGGGCTTCCCTGGTGGCTCAGAATTCGCCTGCCCGTGCAGAAGATGCGGGTTCAATCCCTGGGTCAGGAAGATCCCCTGGAGAAGGAAATGGCAACCCAGTCCAGTATTCTTGTCTACAGAATTCCATGGACAGAGGAGCTTGGTGGATGGACTAGTCTATGGGGTCGCAACACAGTGGGACATGACTTGGCAACTAAACAAGAAGAATAAGGACAACAATGTAACATAGACCATGCCCTTTTCAAGGGGGTGGGGAGGGACTTAAAAAAACAAACACAGTGAAGACCCGAGTATGCAAACATGCTGGCACTGCTCCTCTACCACTGGAGGACTCTTTCTCACCAGAATCCTTTTCAGGGAAACACCTGAGAAATCCTCATCAATTTCATCAGTCAGAAGCTGCCTTTAAGCCAGCGGGACAGAAGCTGGCTGAGTTATTAATGGCTTTCCCAGCTGTTGAACTCTGTGCATCTCTGATTAACTCTCAGAGGGGTATTTGGGAAGGAGAGAGGAAAAAAAAAAAATCAGACTTTCTCATAAAACATTTTATAAGGAAAAAAACACCCATCAAACAATTAAGCATCTAAGACGAGTACCAAATTCAAGAAAATGCAATCTCTGGAACAAGGGAGAAACACAGCAGCTACCCTTGCTAAATGCCTGGGATTAATTGCCTCAGAGAGAGGCTGTAATTTAAAGGAACGGAAAACACACCTACAGGCTGTTGTCTGAGTCCTGACCAGACAGTCGGGCTGCCATCACTGCTCTGGACAAACAGCTCTGACTCGGGCCTTTGTCAAGGCAGCTCTGGCAGCACAGAGCTCAAAAGGCCGTTGTCTTCTTAACACACAGTTGACTTGGCTGAAAATCAGACTATTAAAAAAATACCTGTTTTCCCGAGCTCTTCGGTTTCTACTCAATCTCCAGACAACAGAGGGCGTACCCCATCACTCCTGCCCCTGGAGGCACAGAGATCTCGGCCAAGTCCTTTCTTTACTCGGGTGCCCTCAGTGAGGCTCTGGTCTCTATTTTGAAGGACCGTGTGTGTGCGCCAGGGTGAGATTTCGGGGAGGGAGGCACAGGCCCAGCTGGGATTATTCACAGGGGATACCTAATAGCAGAGGTCTCTTGGAAATGCAGAGCCTTAATTCTTCTCCAAGGAATAGTAATATAACAGATAATTACCACTTACAAATTCTTCTCCTCTCTTATTCTACCTTTAATTTCATCTGCATACATTATGCAAATCCATATTCCTATTGTGCATTTTATATTAAAAAATAAATACATATCTCTAAGTGATAGTTACCCTCCTTTCCCTCTCTTCCCTCTTGGCTGTTTAATTCTTTAAACCCAGACATATTCCATTTTTCTTTCTCTTCCCCTAGCATTCTTTATAATAAATATTCATATGTATTTTACTTGCACAGAAAGAATACTAATTCTAAAGCTGCCAAGCAATAATACTATGTATTTCTAAGCAATAGGAAAGAGCTGGAATCCTCGGGAAAGAGCTGGAATTCAGGCAGGCATATATTTTATAAATATGCTGGGGCTCCATAGGTACCAGATACCCTATTCCTAATCCTCAGGAAGGGAATCTGAACCCTGGTGGTTCAGATGGTAGAGAATCTTTCCTGAAAGGCAGGAGACCTGGGTTCGATCCCTGGGTCAGGAAGATCCTCTGGAGAAAGGAATAGCTACCCACTTGAGTATTCTTGCCTGGAGAATCCCATGGACAGAGGAGCCTGGCGGGTTACAGTCCATGGGGTCACAAAGAGTCAGACACGACTGAGTGACTAACACCTTCACAATCCTCAGGAGGAAGTCTCCCCACTTTGCTGAGACTTATTATTCTATGTCTGCTGAGTACAAGGAAAATTCTTCTAAGACAGTTAGTTAGGTCCAACAAAGATCCAAGAGCTTTAGGGCTGAAATAAACTTCAGAGATTATCTAATCTGACTTTACAAGATCAGACATTGAGGCCTGGGGTAGGACAGGCACTTGCCAAAGATCAAATGACAAATCACAGGAGTCCCTAGACGATAGGTGTTAGGCTCTGGGAACCAGCGGGATCACACAAGAGAACCTGGTTCCACTCACCGCTGCTCTGGGAGTCACTTGCTACTTTTATAAACTGAGTGCAAAATCAGTTCCAGTGAGAGTAAAAAAGGACTTGGGCAACATTCTGTGTGGAGAAGTAGGAAGTGAGACAGCTCAGCTCTCACGCGGCTCGTCTCCCCAGGAACATTCACAAATAGGCCCCACTCCTGGAAAACGCCAAGGCCTCTCACACCCAGGACTTACACGCAGTCCTCACATGCCCCCGTGCGGGTTCCGCCCACTGCTTTCTAACTGGCTTCCCTGCATCCGATACTTGCCACCTGCCTAGCCAGTGCTGTCAGAACTCACTGCCTAAAATACACATTGAATAATGGTTCCCTCAGACAAAAACGAGGTCAAAACTTCTCAGCCAGGCATTCCAGGCCCTCCACAGCCCAAGTCTTCCTGATCTTCTCGCTTGAACACTTCATTGTCTGAAACGTGAACGTGAAAGTCGCTCAGTCCTGTCTGACTCTTTTCGACCCCATGGACTGTACAGTCCATGGAATTCTCCAGGCTAGAATACTGGAGGAGGTAGCCTTCTCCAGGGGAATCTTCCCAACCCAGGAATCGAACCAGGGTCTCCTGTAATGCAGGTGGATTCTTTACCAACTGAGCCATCAGGGAGCAAGCTATTGCTTCCACTGCTCTAGCCACGGATCTCTGCAGAGTCTCCAAATAAAGCCTATTAATCTTCCATGTTTAGGTTTTTGCTGAAGCTACTCCTTTGTTCAGAATCTCCTTCCCTACTCCCATCCTCCACGTCAGTCCGTCAGAGTCCTCGGCCGTCTCCACACCCAGCTGAAATCCACGAAGCCTTCTCACATCTCCCCCAGCACCCTCTCCACGTGCGTTGGTGGTATCGTGGTGAGCATAGCTGCCTTCCCAAGTACTCGCTCCCCTCACACAATGCTGTCCTGTACTTCAGGGGTACCTTATTACAGTCTGTTATGAGACACTACGTAAAGATCTGATCATGTTATTCTACGGCTTAGAAGTCTTCAGTGGCTCCCTCTCACCTGCAGGGTAAAGGTCACCTCCTTTGCAAGGCACCCGAGACTTCCCAAGATCTGGTGTCACCCTAACTCCCGGGCTCATCTCCTGCCGTATCTTGGACTTGACAACCTGACCATACTTGGCAACAAGGGAACTCCTGACAGACTCCAGAATGTTTCATGTTTGTATGCCTATGCATTTATTTGCCTTTCTTCTAAGCATATCTGGAGGGAAAGTCCTATTTTAAGACATATACTTTCTCTTTTATAAACCCACCCTGTAAAAACAAGCAACCATCACAAAAATCAATTATGTGAAATTATTTAACACTCTGGTGAAAAAGGAAGTGAACAGTTTCTTATCTCATCTCAGTTTAAGGACTGCTTCCACGAAACACCACCACTGGTAAGTGTACGAGGGTGCCTGACGTGGCTGCCTTGGCAGGTCCCAGTCAGCAAAGAGAACAGTCACTCTACCGCGCGCTCCCTCACAGCTTCTCCTGCACCTCTGATACCAAAGCGTTACAGTCTGTAAGTCAAAGGGAGAGAAAAGGCAGCCTCATTTCAAAGCGAAGAGACAACCTTTCCCGCTGAAGGCTTACTCTTTGCTTTCTCGGCTACAAGTAACGCATTTGCTGTCAGCAGTCACCGGCGCCCACGGGGGTCCTGGAAACCGGGCACACGGAAGACAGCACAGGGGCACGGCCACTGCCGAGGACGTGTGGCTGCACCCGACCGGAACGTCGAGCCCTGAGAACCTGACCCAAGCACGTGGGTCATACAAAGCCGTCAGGACTTCACCCACAGACGGACGGTAAGAGCAACACTACTGGTTTTCTAACATATTTTCCTGGTGTGACTTAATTAAATTGTAGTCACGGCAAAAGGGCAGATGAAGATGATTAAATTCCGGCAAGTAACTTCTCCTACGCCACACCCAATCAGACGGCAGAGCTGAGCGACAGCCTTCAGAACCCTCCTCAGCTATATTATATACCAAGAAGGCCTTTCGATGACCTCCTTGCTAGAACTTCCCCACGTCTGGCAAGGGGAACACGAAAGCCTGCTGGTTGAGGCTCCTCTGCACGAATGCACGTGCGACAAACACATCATGCCAAACTGAGGATCCAGCACCCATCCTGGGCTCTCAGAAACGACTGTCAATCACTTCACGATGAAACGGACTGGCGTGTTTGCTCACAACATGGATTTCTAGGTAAAAGGAGGCCAAATACAACCAGATATATCGGAAGAGTTAATAAAATACATGCAACAGACTTAAAGAGACTTCATCTTAAGGCTGAAAGACTAGGATTTCTCACGGAGATGTTTGCCCAAAGTATAGCCCAGTGTCACAACTGTGAATGAAGGACTATTTCTCTCTGTGCTGGCAGCAATTTTTAAGAAGTTGAATATAATTTCCCAGTGTTGGGAGATATTTGCGACTGATCTAATCTGAAGCTTCTCCAGTTCTGACTGTCATTAGCGCAGGGTATCTTTGCCTTGGAAGGCAAAGTAGTTACAAAGAGAGGCAAGATGATCGGAAGATAATTCTGGGATTGTAATTACGTTTAGAGTAACAGATAAAATGAGGAAGGGGGGGTGAGGATAGTTAAAACGATAGTCATAAAGTCACAGACACCACCTCTTTTGTAGGACTTAGGAACTACGGGAACACAGCACTCAACCTGGGCTTCATAAAAGCCTCTCTCGTCTTTTTCCAAAGGGATGGTGAAAATAGAAATGCAAGTTTTCCCTCGGCTTCTTTGCCATCTACATTCTAGTGGGTGGTCTGAGCTCAGAAGCAGGCAGACAGCGGGGTCAGGGGCAGCCGCATCTTGCCCTGCTAGTGAGCACCTTTATGCAGAGACAGACGCTGAGGGCGTCAGGACAGACCTCCTGACAGCAGGTTTCCGGGCGTCCTGCTCATGCATTCTGACAGACACGGTGCCCCTGCAGTCTCCATCCTTGCCGCAGACAGAGACGAATGGTAGGAGAAGGTGCCCGCCTGGGAAGACGCTCATCAATCCAGACAACAAAGAATAGAAAACTTAACCTGATGACCAACCTTCAAAGTTATCCCCCACAAGTGCTAAATCTACAGTCTTGTTCCCCCAGCAAGCTCATGGAGCTAGGACTCAAATCTGGTTGTACCTCATTCTTAAAGGGTTTTAAATCTGCAGGACAATAAAGTCAGACACTAGATATGTTTGCTCCTGATCTCTAATCTTAGATATGCCTGATTTTGGTCAAGCTTCAGTATCCTTACTTTAAAAAAACCACACTGAAAGGAACAACTATCTCAAAGGGTTATTATAACGAGTAAACCAGATTTTTAAATATACAATGTTGTGTCTGTTATTAATTAGTGTACATGAAAAACATGGTAGCTGATCCCTTTCATTCGATGGAAGATTAAAGAGACCTAAGACAGAAGGGATGTGGGTAACGGCTCCCTTTGTTTTCTGAGGCCGCCATATACCTGGATGGGACAAGCTGGAGAAAGGCAAAATGATCTCCGACTCCGCAAACGGAAGGAGAGAGCAGAGGCCGTGCTGGAGGGGCAGAGGCAGGAATGCACTGTGCTGGGAAGGCGAGAAGCCCAGCAGAGCAGGGTCTCTTAATGGTATTCTAAGTGTCAGGAGGATCCCAGGCCACATCTAACTTACCTGCGTCTCTGTACTTGAAGGAACTATAAATTACAAGTGCACAGCCTGTAACTTCCCTTCTGGTTGAGGAAAAGGATTGGGGAAAGAAATTAAAAGGAGCTGGTACGTCCCTAAATTTCTCACTTTGTCTCCTCTCAGAGCCCCTCGAAACTAACAGAGGGGCAACCACACGCAGCCCTCGGTGTACAGCAGGGGGAGGAGGGCGGGGGAAGAGAGAAAGCACCAGCAGACTGTAACTGGGCCTCAAGCAGCCAGCAGTATCCTTCACGAGACGGCCTGGACAGCTAACACTGAGGTGACTGATCCACAGCTGCTCTTAAAAAACAAGATTATGGTCTGCTCCAGCCCCCAAAGAAAGGCAGACACCCAGGGGAGGGGCTCTGGGAGGGGCTGGAGAGAAACCAGTCCACTGTCCCTAACCAGGGAGCCATGTGAGACCCCGAGGGAAAAAACAACGGCTAAGTCAGTGCATGAAAGGTGAAGAAGGCGATGTAACTTCAGGTCTCACTGAAGCCAGGGGGCGGCGAACACAGGTGGGCCGTGGGGAGCACAGAGAGGAGGCAATCTGACACAGGAAAATGGAGGGGGAAGGATGGGGAAAGGGAGGAGGTGGAAACAGAAAAAAGAGAAGGTAAGATGAGAACAGAACATTTTAAACTAACCCAGAACTCCATTGTGAAGGACAAGTCACGAGGCAAGATACAGCTCAAAGGCACGAGCCCCACGTTTCACCACGGCGAAGAGAGAACAGCCTTCCACACACGCGTGCAGAGGGGGCTCTGCAGTCTGCACCGACTCCAGGGCTCCGCGGGATTACTGAGGCTTCCCAGCAGCCCTGAGTCCCGGCAGCTTTGGCACTGTACGCTGAGACTGCGTCGCAGAATAGCCCCTGGGGCTGGAAAAACAATCATTTCGGCAAGGGACCAGATCTCCCTCCAGGGGTCTGCCCAGCTAAAGACGGACGGGAGACTCTCCCTTCACTGCCGAGCCCAGAGCCACCCTCCCCCAGCAGGGACTTAAGGCAGGAGGACACACGCCAAGCGTCCCAGAGCAGCTGGGCCCTTCTCCCCACACCAGCCCTCCTCCGTTTGCCACAGCACAGCTGTTTCAGGGCATCCTTGCATTTCCTTCACATTTCCATCTTCCTCAGACAAATGAACCTCCCACGGAGTGTTCCTTCTGCCTCTAAGTACACAGTTGTTTGCATGTTTAAGGATTGAATCAGGAGGGCAAATTGCTACGATGGGTGTCCCCATCTTCTTGGTCCTCAGGAGCAAAGATATTTCTCAAACGCCTTAAAGCTCCACTGCAAGATGGCTCCTGGAGAACTATCCATTCAGCTCACGAAAGAAGGCGGAAGGGAGGCAGGAACTCTTAAGATCCCAGACTTGACCAGGCCATGTCAAGATGAACGGGAAGAAAAAGGAAGATGACTGACAGGCTGTCCTGCTCCAGTACTGGCAGCAAAAGAGACAGGGGCAGTGGGAAATGCTCAACCATCCTTCTCTCTTTCGTATTTTGCATGTTTTGAGAAAATCAAAATGTAGGAATCAAAGCAAGAGCCAAACGTCCAATTTGATACAAGCCAGGAAAACTCAGTTTCAGGACGGAAAGAAACACAAGAGGTGGCTAGAAAGGTCATGCGTGGCAGCTGAGAGGTGGTAAAACCCGGCAGCCACTCTGCGGAGCTTGACCCCGTGGCCCGGGGCTGACGCTGCTCCTTCAGTCCAACCCTGTAACCCAGCTGACCACTCGAAGAGGCTAGAAGACGGAAACACCTCTCAACCCCCACAGTAATCTGACAGGCCATCTCCAAGGATCCTGACTGGGGGTAGGGGGAGACTGAGGACGCTGAGAGGCAAGAGACCAGGATCTCAAAGAAGCATTGTTATTGAGGCTGTAAGAGAATTCTGTCTCCTAGGGAAATTCAAGTCTTTTATTTTTAATCTCTATATCCACTTTTTCTTAGAAAAAAACACCAACCCTCCTGCCTCCTGGATGGTGTGAAGACAGTCCACATGAAGCATTTCCACAGTGAGTGTTCACGCAAAAGGGAAGTAAAAATGTCGCCTGAAGGACAGCGGCCCTCTCCTCCCAGCCTGGCCTGGGCCCGCTGGGCCATCTCTTCCCCCAGGAGCCAGGGAATCAGCAGTGCATTGGCCAGAGGTGGGGCATGCCCTGGGCATTTTAGTCCTCTGTCCCTCACCCCATGCCACTGCTCGTAAGTAATAACTTAGGGGTCTGAAGCCAGAATGTCAACCACTGCTGCTCGGACAGTGGCTAACCTGGAAGTACTCACGACTGGGGAGGAAGGAGCAGGGAGAAAGCAAGCTGAACAGATACTTACTCAAAGTCCTCAAACTCCAAGTCGGCTCCCTCCACGGAAGGACCCTGGTTGTCTGAGGAAGAGGAGGAGGTGGAAGAACGGAGGCGGTTCTGCTGGTAGCGCATGGAACGCTGGCGGATACTGTCTCTCCGGGACAGGTACTGGATCATTCTCTGGGCATAGTATGCAGCAGGAGACAACCTGAGAGAGACAGAGAGACACAAACACAAACTAGCACTAATGTGGGGAATACCGGGCAAGACAGTAAATCCAGCTCTCCCATCACATCTCCCTGCCGAGGCGGGCTCCGGAGGCATGAAAAATAAAGGCCATTTAACTCACCAGGAGGTTTGTGCTGCGCAACGTGCTTATCAGACTGCCTGATCTCGGAGCAGAAATACTGGTGGTTAAAGAGGCTGTTTAATCAGTCATCATCTGATCAACAGCTGCCCCCTCCCACGAGCTTAACACTGGACTTTTCTTTTTTAGTTTCTCAAGGGACCTCTTTTAAACTTCTCAGGGTGCCCTTTATAAAGATTCGCAGCTTTCCCCTAATCGTCCATGCTCAAAATATAAGACATGGAAGGGGCCGCAGCTTCTTTCACTTTCCAGATGAGAAAATAGGCTGAAAGATGGTGAACCCAGGATGACTGAAGAAGGCATCTTCAGGCATCACCTTCACCAGGACTCCTTTCTTCTCCAACAAATATCTACAGTTCCAGAACTGTCCTAGTTCCTTAAGATTATCTCTTTGAACTTCTTATCTCTCCTTTACAGATTATCCAGATATTTTAACACAGAGAAGATATTCAGGATAGAGACAGAGCACAATATACTCAGAAGAAACAGAAAATCTGAAAGATTTGTCTATTTCTTAAGACAGAGCATCAGAGGCTACATGGGCATTGAACAACACAGAAGACAAACAGTCACTCTTCTCCCTTACGATGGCTGCTCTCATAAGCAATTAATCTAGATAGACCTGTATTCTGACTATGGTTCAGTATCTTCACACTCCATGAAAATATCCATGTCCTATACAATTTGCATAGTCCCTTCTTTCTCAAGTTTTTCCTCTGTCTTTCACAACACATATAACTCGAGACTGTGAACTGAGAAAGTGAGAGTAGACCAATAACAGAAAAATGCTTTATACATATATTAAGTAGATACTAAGCAATTTCAAGACTTAAAACCTGCCCAAGGCATACACTTTGATTCAGCAATTCCATTAGTGATTTTATCCTACAGAAACACACAAGGATATGAAAATAAATATATAAATTGCTGGCACTAGTGAAAAACTAGAAACGCCTCAAATGTCCATCAACAGATTAAATAAATTATACCTATACAAAGAAACACTATGTAAAAGTTGAAAAGAAAAAGTTATCCCTACATATGCACAACAAAAGCCCTCTAAAATAAAAATTTAAGTGGGGGAAAATTAAAGAATGGTATTTATGATGTATGTGTATATATATTTCTGTAATTAGAACAAAAAATAAAACACAGCAATCCTGATGAGGATTCCCAGGGACTTTAACTTCTGCAATGCTTAAATATAAAATGAAAAAAGCATCTTTTTTTTTAAATGGAACTCTGGAAAAACTGATTGAGAATGGAAAAAGAAATACTTATATCCAAATTGTAGGAAAAGTACTTACAAACATCTTGCTGCCTGATCTTTCATTACTCCTGGACAAAGGAAGACTCTGGGCAAATTCTCAGTAAATCTACTCACTCAGAACAAAGAAGATCCTGCAGTTAACACGAAATAAGGCTGCCTCTGAAATGACTGTCATCACAGGTAGCGTCCTTTTGACCAACCATCCAATAGACTTTCCAAGGAGGCCAGGACACAATCTTTGGAACTCAGAAATCTGTGTTATGGAACAATATGCTGCCTTTGGTGCCTCTGATTCCAAATTATCTTTATACACTAGGTGGGCATGGAAGGTACAAAGGCCTTGGCCAAGATCATCAGAGTGTAAGAATGACCGTCTCAACCTGTGGGACATTCATTGTCTCTTTGGGCACCTGGTCCCATGCATTTGGTGAGGACAAATCAAGAACCCTAAATTTTCAACAGACAGAAGTCAATACTGTCTCTACCAAATACACAGAAATCTTCCAGCAGAAATCAATTGCTGTTGGTTAAATTCTCAAGTTAATCAGACTAGAAAGGAATGAAAAATGGAAGTTTAAAGAAAAAATAAAGTTTTAAGAGGAAAATGAAGATTGATTATTTTTTTTAGAAATGATACTGAGAAGTGACCACAAAACACTTGTTCCTCAGTTGACAGCCTACCCTAATGGAAAAATCATATTAAGGTGAGAGAGGTAGAAATAATGTTGATGCTAACTATAATTAAATAAAGACTGCCCTTTTATGTAGGGGTAAAAATTCAGTACTAGGTAACCTCAATTGTTTAATTTCACCATTGAACAGGAATTCCCTAAGCTATAAAACTATGCATCAGTGGCAAAGAAAAATGTACTCTTGGCACAAATCTTAAGTAGAAGTATATCCTAGTCTTGTCTTTTTAGGTATCCGAGGGAAGTTAAGGATCTGAATACTGAGATGTCTCATAAAGGTTTTGACCTATACATATTATGCCGGGTAAGTCTAAGACGAAAAAGAAATTAAAAAGCCAGTAATGTGGTAACAATCATCCTCCTACTAGAGAGCTTGATAATTATCAAACTCTAAAAGTGTTCCAAATGAATATTTTAAATAACTCAAGTTTTCTTCAAGGAAAAATACTACCCCCCTTGGAAAAAAAACCCTACTATGCATTTAAAGGGAAAGTGTAAAAATACAAACACCATAAAGCCTGGCGTTTCTGTGATAAAGACCTGAGTAGGAATAGACAACAAGTTCATTACATGAAAGGAGGACAAGTAATGGTCTTTATGAACCACTGTTAAACTTTGTCAGGTTAAAAATTCTGGGGTTGAGTTTCCCATTACTGTACTAAAAAAACCCAAAACAAAACTGTCTCACAGCAAGAAGTTCTCTGAGTGTTTCAAAGAAATTGATTTATGCAAAACAATTCCTTCTCTTACTGAGGGCTTGTTATTTTCAAATATGACAACAGACTAACTTCCTTGTTTCAGTCTTCATCAGAGTTGTCCACCCGTTTTAAAATCATAAATCCCTGGTTCCCTGATCCTTGGATTGGCTATTTGTGGGGTATGGAAAAGGAAGTAATAGGATGATGGGGAATCTTTTCATTAGGGTCTTCAGAAAGAATGCTCAAAATCATGACCTAACTCTGGTAACAACAAAATCATTCAATATCCTTGAAATGAACTTGGTCTAAAGGTTCCAATCCTGACTTGAAATTCTTGATCTACAGCAAAGCTCACTTAGCCTTTTCTGACCCACATTGTTACCTCAACCCCACCATTACAAACTACCCTCTTCTTCTAAAGCTTCACAGCGTGTGTTCCGGAGTTGCTTAAAGAATGTGCAGGTTATCCCCCTTTTGGATCATGAACAGAATTATTAAGTCCAGCTGTGACATCCCCACAGGGCTGCTCACCAGAAATAAATATTATACATCAACTCAACACCCCATCCTTGGTCCTGAGTTACCAGTATCTTCAACTTCAAAACTCATCAAACTTTTTTTTAAATCTCTTCAAGATCTTTTCAAATGTCTGCTAATTAGCGTAAGGCAAGCTCCTTATTAACTCTTGAATAACTTATTTTACCCAGTTACCCTTTGTCAGTCATCTCTTTCTTCACGTAGTCTCCAAAGAGTCAACATCTGAATGACCTTGATTTCTGCCTTCTGATGTTCTAAATTCTCTCTCAAATGAGGATTTTTTTGGTTTGCTTTTAATTTGCTAAGTGATTTCCCTATTAATAAAAACTGTCGTTTCCCTTTTGGCTGTCCATCTGAACGGTAACGGCAGAAAAGAAATGTCCTATGACTCTGCCAGGGAGCCCCAAAGGGTCAGGGCTTAGGCGTAGCCCTCTGCCACCAGAGGCGCTGTTCACTTACCTGTAACACTTCCCCATCACCTCAACCACCTGTCTCAGAACTGTAACTGAAGAGGCAAAGAGCACCAGGACCAGAGAGGCACGGACCGGGGCGTCCACCAGCTCGGCACCCCCAAGGGCAGCCCCTCCCCCCACCTGGTGCCATTGCTCACTTTAGCCTTACCTCGCTGGGTCTGGGTAAATTGGGTGCTCTCTGGATCCTGCTCCATCATAACGGGATAATGAAATGAGGGAAGACTCCAGCAGCCTCCTAGCAGAGATTAAAAAAATGGCAATAATCCCTGTCAATTACCAACTCAGAGGTCATTCATTAGGAAAAATGGGGGAGAGAGATAAATAACATCCCCCTTTGCGGCTAGCTGACACCTCCTGTCTGGGCTCGCATCCTTCCTACCAGCACTTAGAGGCGTAATGATATGAAGCGCTCCAGAGCGCCCACACTGGATATGGCCACTGTATGATCCTGAATACTGCTCTTCTGTGAGAAATGAACAAGTGCTTTAGAGACACGATCTTATTTTTATTTGCAGTACCTCCAGCAGACAAACAGGAGGTTGGGATCAACATGAGAGAGGAAAAAGGCATACCTACAGATTAACATGGAGTGCCAACACTTTACTTCGGTGTTCAGTTCCCCCATGTCATCCTCATCCCATTATCTTCTAGGCACTCTGCTCTGCCCACACCCTTGTGTGAGTACCCTCCAGGGCTTTCTTGGTGGTTTAGTCGCTAAGTTGTGTCCGATTCTGATCCCATGGACTCTTAAGTCCTCCAGGCTCCTCTGTCCATGGAATTCTCCAGGCAAGAATACTGGAGAGGGTTGCCATTTCCTTCTTAACAACTGATAAAAAAAAATCTTCAATTATATAATCTAGCCCAGCCATCCGTTCAATGATCATATGTGTTCATTTACTGAGCATTTTTTTTTAGTGCCAGGCAATACTAAGCACTTCACATGTACTCCATTTAACCTCAGCGCAGCCTGGAAAGGTAAGCATCACTACACGACAAGGAGATCAACGGGCCGAGGGGTGAGGTGCACTGCACGGGGCACACCACTACTGAGAGCGCACCAGAGCGCCGGGGAAGGCCTGTCAACTCCAGCATGCCTCAAACGACTACGCACACGAATCCACTGTGAGTCCAAACTAGGATGTGGATCCAGGATCACTGGCTCTTTCTGTTTTTTAAAGGGACGCCAGAAATTTGGACTTTTGCATGAAGTCTCCTGTTAAGTTTTACTAAAACATTTTTCTTCCTTTTCCTATGGGAAGGGCCAGTGAAAACATGTTTGATAAACATGGCTCGGGGTCCCCCAGCTTGCCATGTCTGCCACACTGCTTCCCAACTCCAGTGTGCCTTGGCGGCCAATCAAGCTCCTGCCATGGAACACGTTTCCAGGGAAGAGGTCTCAGGAAGAAACGCACGCTGTTCCCCTCTGGCAGCATCTTGCCTGGCTCTCCCAGGAGCGGGTCCCGGCCCCCTGCCAGACTCTTCTCTAAAGCAGGTCTGCAGGGTACAGACAGCAGCTGCCAATCTTCTCCAACTGAGTTAACTCAATTCACTGTCATTGAAACCAGCTGGCTTTAGGTAGTCGTGTGCAGTCACTTTATCCCAGCGACTGGCTCACCGGAGCATCTTCCCTGACAGTCTGGGGAAGAGAACAGCAGAGGCCTGACAGCCTGGCTTGCTACCCTTCCCACCCAGGACAGCCAAGTGTTACATCATGGTTTTGATCTACGCAAGGCTTATCATCCCCACGCTTAAAACAAGTTAAACAATCCCACCCCTGAAGGGAGAGAACACAGTGAAACCAATGAGGAAGAGAAGAAAGCAATACAACACTTCTCTGTGGTTGAAAACCTGAATCTTCAATGATATCACTGTTTACAGTAGCAGACATTCTGTGTTTCATCAATTGTAAGACACGCTCCCCCCACACATTTTAACATGTGTGAAATAGGGATGCATCTTATAATTGTGTGACGCAGTTTAATTGGCAGGATTTTTTTTCTTTCATAGGTGCACTTAAGATAACAGCATGTCTTTGAATCTTGAAATATGGGATGTTTCTGAGAGGAGGGGATAGTGAGAGGTACACAGACTCGAAGAAGAAAAGTGGAATTTTGAGAAGAGGATCCATTTAGGCCATCATATAAGGTGGTGCTAGTGGTAAAGAACACCCCTGCCAATGCTGGAGACACAAGAGACATGGGTTTGATCCCTGGGTCGGGAAGATCCCCTAGGGGAGGGCACAGCAACCCACTCCAGTGTTCTTGCCTGGAGAATCCCATGGACAGAGGAGCCTGGTGGGCTACAGTCCACAGGGCAGCAGAGAGTCGGCCATGACCGAAGCGACTGAGCACGCACGCATGTTCACTACTAATAAGTTTGTGCTACAGGAATTAGGTGGGAGCTGAAGAACAGAAGCAAGATCTGGGAGCAGCTGACTGCCTTGGGACACCCAGAAGCCTGCTCTATCCCAACGGGTTCTGGACTGAGTTTTGAGTATCACTGAGCCCTGTCGTGTTACCCTCCAAATGGCTGCTCCATAAGCAGAGGCGCTTTGACAAGGGGCATCCTCCGGAGTAAACCAAAGTATATCCTTCTTTAAAATGACCCTGCCAATTTAGGAGGCCAATGTTACCCCCTACTCTGCCAAGGCAGTGACAGCCTCAGAGAAATTAGATGAGTTTTTAAGCATGCTGTAAAGAAGATTCTTGAGCCAGAAGAGCTTGGGTTAGGTCATTTCAATTTTACTGGTTCTATTTTACAATCCCACAAACTCTACTCCCCACCCTAAATTCCAATCTTAATTAGGACGACTTCTTAAAACAGAGTTACACCAAAATGTTAAGTTTTGTCTCTGGGGAGTCCCTGATGAGGTTCTTTTAGAACATATACCCCCTATGCCTACTTACTAGAATCTGTTGGCAACATTTGCTCCCAGGCAATACAGTGGACTGGCAAGTCATACATACATGGCATTTTAACTCTAATACACAAAATCAGGAGAGCCAATTACTCTGTAGAGTACCCCCAAACATGTATCACTGATGAAACATTAAGCTCTCTACAGTTACAACACAAACACTATCGGAAGGATTAAAAAAGACTGTTATAATTGGTGTTAAATAAAGAAAGAACTAGAGTGACTAGACAAGTAAATATCACCACCACTCCTAGGAAACTCAAAGAAAGATCTTTCTCTCCCACAGTTAGCTTCTTGCCAAGAGCCATCAATGGGGAAATGACGCAAGAGAATGGAACAGAATGGCAGCGGAATGCCTTCTGCTCTGGCCACTACAAATTTCACTTGACTCAATGGTTAATCAAGCAGTTCAGTAATATGAAATCAGGTAGGACTTAGGGCTCAGGGCTCAGACAAGTTGGTTGAAGTCTGAAGGTACCACTTCACTCTGACCTGTTAACTCCAGTCAGAAATGTTTTAAAGAGTCTCTGAAGCTATGGAAAGGAAACTTTTCTTTACAAGTTTGCCTAGTTCATTCTCTATGCCAGTGGTGTTCAAGTGAGGTTCACCACGGGCTGTGTGCTATTTTGATCCACTGGAGAACAGGAAGAAAATATCAGAACATTTGATTTAAATGTATAACCATAATGTGTATCTCACACACACACACACACACACACACACACACAGAAGCACAAGTGCTCAAAAGCATTTTACGAACAGAAGTGTTTCTTTTTAAGTCTAAAGGCCACTGTTCTATCAAACTACACACTACTTTAATAAAATTCAATATTTAACACAATAATCACAAACATAAAATATTAAAACTAAACAAATAAAAGCATAATCATATTCATATCTAGATACATCAAAAGAGAGAAAATAATACAGAAAATGTGGTAAAATGTTAACATACAGTGAATGTGAGTGAAGAGTATAACGGGAATTCTTTGCACTATTTTTGCAACTTTTCCGCAAGTCTGAAATTACTGCAAAATTCAAAACATCAAATATACAAAATCTAAAAGTAAACCACTGAAAACTAAAGAGAAAACTACTCATTTGCAAAAGAATTACTCACTTCTTAAAACGACTTTCTTCAAAATAGCAAATTGCTTCTAAAAAGCAGGTTTGGCAAACTACAGGCACTCGGCCAGCTGCCTGTTTTTATAAATAAAGTTTTATCCAAACACAGCCACAACCATTCATTTAAATATTGTCTGTGACTGCTTTGGAGCTAGGAAGGCAGAGCTGAGTAGTCTAGATAGGGATAGGCCTATAATAAGCCTCTAATACGTACTGCCTAGCCCTTTACAGAAAAAAAAATCTGCCCATTCATGCTCTAAAGTATTTGCTTATATAAAATCCCTTGAAAGAGAAGGTGGAGTCAGTATGGAAAGGAACAGAAAAACTTAAAATCAAAGTATTACACACTACAGTAAGTCATCAAAAATTAACATTCAGTTCAGTTCAGTCGTGTCCGACTCTTTGCGACCCCGTGAATCGCGGCAAGCCAGGCCTCCCTGTCCATCACCAACTGCCAGTTATTACACCCTACTAAAAATTATAAGTCAACAGGAAGACAATTTAAGCTACAAAATTCCTAACATTTTATATGAATACAACTATTTCTTCCTACCTTAATTAATACCCTGAATCTGTACAAGGGTTCCGTAGATCAGCTGTATCCTTTGATGACTAAGAAAACAATAAAAAATAGTAGTAGAAGAAAGTGCTGGAAAAGAACAAAGTTGTCAGGGCAGATGAGATGGGTCATCCAAAAGGAAAGAAACTTTCTTTCAAATTCACTGGATATTAGGATTGAGAAGCAGAAAGTCTGGGTAACAGTCTAGACAGAATAAACAAGCCAGCGACAACTCTTCCTTAATAAACAACTATATCCTAAAGACATGCTTTTTTAACTGGCTGTCGGATCACACAGAAAATCAACAAGCTAAAGCCAACAAACATGTACAAACTTCTCCAACACTAGAGACAATCAACTGCTAAAACTCTTATATACTGTTAAGGACAACTGCCCCTAGGAGCTACTAATAAGATGCCCCGGGTGCCCCACACCTAAAGAGTAGTTTCCCAGTCTGGCTCTGGTGTGTGGGTGACATCTGCTAGTCCAGTTCAGGGGAGCCAAACTCAAAGGAATAACCACCTTCTGCTTAGGGAATAAACTCCAAACTCCTCAGCTTGGCAGTCAAAGCTGCGCAGTGCAATTTCTCATTCCTTCTGAACATGCTACCTGCTCTGGTCCAGTGGTTTTCAAACTTTCTGGTCTCAGAGTTCCTTTAACACGTAAAAAAAAAATTTTATTGGAGTAAAGTTGATCTCCGATGTTGTACAGTTTCAGAGTATACAGCAAAGTGAATCAGTTATACATATATCCATCCTTTCTCTGATTCTTAACCCATATAGGCCATTACAGAGTACTGAGTCGAGTTCCCTGTGATACACAGTAGGGCCTTAATTAGTTATCTATTTTACTGAGGATCCCAAAGAGCTTTTGCTTATATGGGTTTTATCTACCAATATGTACTACACTTGAGATTAAAACTGAGAAAAATAGACTACACAAGCACAAAGAGTGAAAAAGACAAAGAATACCTCAGCATTGTTATAAAGACAGTTTTGACTTCAGGGACCCCAGGCCACACTTCAAGAACTACTCCTCTAACTACCCTAAACACACACACACCCCCATTTCACCCCTGTTTTTAGTTTGGCCATTCCTTCTTTCTGGAAAGTTCTTCCCCTACCTATAAAAATCTTTCAAAGCTCAAATGTCTCACTCCTCCAGTCAGAAGCTCACCCTCGCTCCCCTCATCCCCCAGAGCAGTTGAACCCTCTCTTAAAAGAGCTTCCCACAGTCACTTGGTACTGCAGTTCCTTACGTCTTCTTGTCTCTACCACCAGACTGTAAGCTACATGAAAGCAAGTACTGGATCCAAGTCATCTTTTTATCCCCATTAAAACTCATATCCTAATGAACACACAAGAGGAAGCCAGTAAATATCTAAGGACAGTAAATCAGCAAGACCAAGCAGATCTGGAAAAATAAGCAAAACGACATATCTGATTGCCCGTCACTGACCCCGTGCCTTTCAGACAAGGTTTCTGGGTGTCCAACACCCGACACAGAAATTCCTGAAGGAACTAGTTTCTCAGAAACTGCTGACCTCAGTCTTCACCCCGCGGGTCACTTCAGCCGCTCAGGTTAAAGTGTGGACATGTTCTGTCCTGATAAACGCGGTGCAGCCTGGTCCCTGGGAGGCTTATTAAATCATAAAGTCAGAGGCTGGCTACTTGCCTGGGAAACTACCACTGGTGCTCCCCGACAGCTTATTGCCAAAAGAGAGCTCACAGGGGAGAGACGGCCGTGTTTTCAGGGGCAGCGAAGGGGTGGGAGGCCAAAGAAACTTGGATACACCACTGCCTTCTTCTCTTCTGCATCCTGCTCTGCAAGCCCCAGATCTCTGCCTCAGTGCATGCCAGGGCTGGAAGATGACAAGCCCTTATTCTTCGTAAAAAATAATTGTGTGTTCTGAAACGACACCTCTATTATGATTTCCAAATTGACATCTCTGCTTTACAGCGGAGGCATCCAAGCCTCCCCATTTCACACAGTGGCAATTATCATTTAAGTTATCCAACGATAGGCACTCATCTGATCCCTGTAGGGCCCCCGAGTTCTGGGGGGTGCGCTATGGCACATGATGCAGCTGCCAGCAGGGCCCGCCCGGCGATTCCTGCCCCTGCTGGGGGGCAGACCAAGGCAAGGCGGCGCTGCTAGAAGGCTAACCTCGGGGAAGAAACAGGCACGCGACAGAAAGAGCGCACAGCGCCTGTTGTGTGGCTCAGCCTTATTTTACCACCATCAAGCATAAACAATTCACAGGGCTCAAAATAAAGGCTTTTTACCAGAAAAGCTTGAAAACATCTTTACAAAACATGAACATATTCCTCAATGTCTCTCTGCAGTGAGCAATAGATGGCAAAACATCAGCACGGCATAGTCACAGACACCAAGAGGGAAGAAGCTGGGAACAATTCACATGGGACGCGCGACTGTGCGTCCAGCTGCACAGAAGTCCTGCCCGAAAAGCCAGCTAGACCCCTCTGCAGACATCTGACGCTCCGCGGACTGTGAGGCCCACAGATATTTTAATTTTTTTATTTTAAAATAAATTTTATTCTACATTGGAACATAGTTGGTGGGTTATTTTTAATACATTTGTAAAAAGATTGGTTAGTCCTATACTTAGCTCCGTGTATCCTCCACACATCACACTATAGGTATGAAGCTTCCATTTACAATAAAAACTCAGTTTTGTCAGCATCTGAACTCAAAGGTCCAAGGTCATCTACGTGGACATGTTTATGCTGTCCCCAATTCTTTCTTTGGGAGACTTGGGAGGTGGGCCCATAGATCAGACATTTTTAAACTAGGAATTTAGATCAGAGGCTTTTCACCGAAGGATAAGTAGGATCATATCAATGACAAGTTCCACAGCCGGTTCTGATATTCACACGCACATGTACTAACAAACAGCAGCCATGACATGCAAGTGTGGACTTCAATTAAAAGGCAGTGTACCCTACTTGACTGGTTTCCCCCCAAATCAAGAAGACATTTACACAATTCCATAATCCTGGAATTCTCGGCTAATTTTATTCAGAATAACAGATAATTCCAAAAAAAAGTCTATCTCTAGATCTACTAATACTACAAAGGCTGCAGGATATAATCATTGACGGCTTCAGTAACAGCAAACCTTGTACATTTCTTCTCAGACGATTTTTCACATTCACATTCCTGATCTGAAAATTTAAAAACCCTCAACGAGGGTCGTTTGTTCCACTGACCTGGGTATACTGCAAACACTGTACTCTATACTATGAAGTAAAACCTTAGGGTCAACATCAGCATGGCAAAGAGAAGTTAGTAAATGAAGCCTAACAAGAGAATGAAGAAAAAAGGATTGCACAGTGGGCTGGAGCATTTATTAACCAGAGGCCAAGAGGCAGCCTTCCTGGCGCATGTCTGTTCAAGTAATGAGGTTTCTGGAGTCTATAGAAATAGAAAAGAGGGCAGAGATTCCAGCTGGGCCCCCAAACAATCCACTGTTAGCCCTGGAGCTAACCCGAAGCTCAGAGTACAATCACTTTTCTTATATCCTAGGTTCACACTGAACTGCTTCTCTTAGTGACATTCGATTTTCACTGATTCGCCTCTGGGAGTATAATACTTGCCCTTCCACCCTGATCCTGACTTCAACAACCTTCCTGATTCCCTCTGGACTGAGAATTTGACTCCACTGGAATAATCTCTCTACCATTTCCCTGTCTAGACAACACGAAATTGTCATAAATGACACCTAAAGTACAATTAGGAGAAAAACTGCAATTTCCACTCTCCACCCCCGTTTTCCAAAAGAACTGCACATGCACATCAATCAACTCTTCCATGAAGATTAACTCCATGGAGCCTGGTAGCCATTTAATTCCCAACGTGCTAAATATTATGCATCCCCCATCCCCTCCACTATAATTAGAAGATGTAAATTGCCTTCTTTCCACTAGCACTAATGGTTATCATCTCAGAGATGTGAATGCCTGCAGAATCGATACCTGTGTAAAAAGTCCTTACACACACTTGATCCAGCTGCATTTTATTTAGCAGAATCAGACACAAGCAAAAAGACAAGGCGGAAAAGGAGAGAGGCAATGAGAGAAAGGCAGGACTCAGAGCATCAGAACCAGCGGCGTGACTATAACAATGATAAAAACAGGACAGTGTGGAGCCACTGCAAGCCCTCTGTGAAATACAGTATCAAAAACAGCCAAGGTCAAGGGACAGAAAATCATGAAATACCTTATCAGTGGTTTTCAATGGGAGGGGGTATCCCGCAGGAGACCTATACCTAGAGACATTTTTGGAAGCTGAAACTGGGTGGGGGGAGTACACTGGTACCTAGCGGGTAAAGGCCAGGGTGTTGCATCCTAAGATGCAGAGGACATTCTTCCTCAACCCCCCGACAAAGAATTATCTGGCTTGAAATGTTGATGGTGCTGCTTTTGAGAAACCCTCTGATATATCTTAATACTCTGAGATTAATGAAGGGAAGCTCTGAATAACTAATATATGAGGCAAGTCAATGCTTTAGCTTTAGAAACAAATTGCAGTTTAACTCATGATCTTGGGTCACTTATTAGTTGTGTGACCCCTGGCAAGTTCATTATCCTCAGCGTCCAAATTTAATGGGAAAAGCCTATTTCACAAGGTTGTTATGATTAAGTAAGAACATTAGTAGCCAGTACACAGCCTAATAAATAGTGATTTTTTTTTTCTTCCCTGGATGACAAGTTCCAAAAGTATCTGCAGGGAACACATGGCCACCCAGTCACTACTCCTAAAAAGTTGGTTTCCTAGAAGGACATGTGTCGAGGAAGGACCAGTTCTACAAAAGGCATAAACACGGGTATCTCAGCCCTAAGAGTCACATGAGCCTCACCCAAATAAACCAACAAGAGCAGTCAGTCAACCAACCACCAAACTGGCTGTCAGTCCATCCAACCACTGATTCAAACAACAAATAATTATTGAGTGTTTTATTATTGGGTATACAGTAGTCTATAAAATGGACATGGTCCATATATAGTAGTAGCCAGTACCTGAGGAGGGACCAAAGCACGATACTTCTTGGTATTCTTGCCCTTGTGTGGTCTCTTGCGCTGAACGTAGACTAGCCTGCTATTTGCTTTAATCAAGAGAACGCGGAGAGTTCTGGGTCTAAGCCTTGAAGAGAACTGACAGCTTCCCTTTCCTCCCTCGTGGAACTGTCACTTTTGGAAGCCCAAAGCTGCTACATTAAAAGCCTGGCTACTCTGCTGGAGAGGCCACAAGGAAAGAGGAGTCTTTCCTTGAGAGGCCTGGCTGTTGTAAATGCGCTTCCGGTTGACTTGAGAGAGACCCCAAGCAAGACCAGCAGAACTTCCCAACTGACATCCCTTCTACCCAAAGAACAATGAAAGATAACAAAACTGCTATTTTAAGTCACTAGGTTTTTTTGTTTTCTGGTTATGCATTAGTAGATGAAGGAAATAGGTCTGATCTTCTAGAACTTCAAGCTAGCTACAACAGCAGCATAAAAAGTTAGCTTACAGAGCATGTGGAGGGGCGAGTGGGCGGGGAAATAAATAAAAAAAGAAAGAAAAAAAGTTAGCTTACAAACCTAAATTAATCACATTGGTACTCAAGGGAACTTCAGCTATCAAAACTGAACACTAAACAAGACATTTGGAAACAGACCTTAAACAATAAAACTCAGGGCAAACTTGCTCACTGCATCCAAAGCATGAGGTCTTGGTTCTGGTCAAAAGGGTCAATGTCAAAAGAAAGACTTTCTGCTCTTTTCTACCTGTCCCAGTCAGGCTCCCTTCTGAACACACTTCTGCCCTGGATGGCTCGCTCTCAATACTGAAGGCGCCCTTAAAACTTGGGAAATGAAAGCTGTTTGTACTCCCTCTCTTATCAAGAGGCAGAACCAGCTTCTTTTGCACGTATCATTATAATAGAGTGCAGGAAAAGTGAAGATAATATCCCATTCCCCTGCTATGAACCAGACCACTTTCTGTATTATTGCACCTTCTAAAATAGAACCTCATTGTGTCTGCTGCAAGTGACTAATGGGAGTAACTAGCACCAGCGCAATCACAACAGCCGTTCCTCATCCTTTCTTTATGTGGCACCTCGCCTTTTTAGGTACTTGGTTTACTTCAATTGTATATGGTGAGATTTCACAAACACACCATGAAGGCTGAAGTCTTGGGGGAAAAAAAAGGATACTAACACAGAAAAGAAAATGACCTGTAGGAAATATGTCACAGCAAAAGCAGGTTTTTTGTTGTTGTTTAGGGGCTTTTTTTTATTCTGTTTGCTTTTTGAGCAGAGTGATAACAGAGAAAAGAGCGAAGAGCTGGCATTTCTCGAGCATCTAAATATGTAAGAGCAACTGATGCTTAACTCATTTAACCTGCATCACAACAACTTTAAAATTGAGGAAACTGAGGTTCAAAGAGGATCCTTAATCTCCTCAGGATCACAGAATAGGACCAGAATTTGAATCCAAGGTTACTCAAATTCAATCTCTTCTATTAGAATACATTGCAAGAAAAGAGAGGGAACATAAGGAGATTATGAGATAAAGCAACACTGCATCACACATGGGACAGGAGGAAAAGGAAAAATAAAGGTGACAGATAATGCAAAGGAATTTTAGTACACTACAGAGATTTAGGGATGAGATGGTGGTAGTGACATTAAGAGTTTCTAGATGGTCTAGGACTTCCCGGATGGTCCAGTGGTTAAGAATCCGCCTGCCAATGTAAGGGACGTGGGTTCACTCTGTGGCCCAGGACAATTCCACGTGCTGCAGAGCAACTAAGCCTGTGTGCCATAACTCCCGAGCTGGTGCGCTGCAACGACTGAAGCCCGAGTGCCTAGAGCCTGTGCACTGCAACAAGAGAGGGCATCGCAATGAGAAGCCCTCACACTGCAACACACCCAGAGAAAACCTGTGCAGCAACGAAGATCCAGTGTAGCCAAAAACAAATAAAAAAACAATTATAAAAATAAATTAATAAATAATCAGAGTTCCTAGATGGTCTAAAACAGTGTTCTCTAACTTGGTGCATAACAAAATCATCTGGAGATGGCTAACAAACACATGAAAAGATGCTCAACATCACTCATTATCAGAGAAATGCAAATCAAAACCACAATGAGATACCATTACACGCCAGCCAGGATGGCTGCTATCCAAAAGTCTACAAGCAATAAATGCTGGAGAGGGTGTGGAGAAAAGGGAACCCTCTTACACTGTTGGTGGGAATGCAAACTAGTACAGCCACTATGGAGAACAGTGTGGAGATTTCTTAAAAAACTGGAAATAGAACTGCCATATGACCCAGCAATCCCACTTCTGGGCATACACACTGAGGAAACCAGATCTGAAAGAGACACGTGCACCCCAATGTTCATCGCAGCACTGTTTATAATAGCCAGGACATGGAAGCAACCTAGATGCCCATCAGCAGACGAATGGATAAGGAAGCTGTGGTACATATACACCATGGAATATTACTCAGCCATTAAAAAGAATTCATTTGAATCAGTTCTAATGAGACGGATGAAACTGGAGCCCATTATACAGAGTGAAGTAAGCCAGAAAGATAAAGACCAATACAGTATACTAACACATATATATGGAATTTAGAAAGATGGTAACAATAACCCTATATGCAAAACAGAAAAAGAGACACAGATGTACAGAACAGACTTTTGGACTCTGTGGGAGAAGGCGAGGGTGGGATGTTTCAAGAGAACAGCATCGAAACATGTATATTATCAAGGGTGAAACAGACCACCAGCCCAGGCTGGATACGTGAGACAAGTGCTCGGGGCTGGTGCATTGGGAAGACCCAGAGGGATGGGGTGGGGAGGGAGGCGGGAGGGGGGATCGGGATGGGGAGTACATGCAAATCCATGGCTGATTCATGTCAATGTATGGCAAAAACCACTATAATATTGTAAAGTAATTAGCCTCCAACTAATAAAAATAAATGGTAAAAAAAATAAAATCAAATTAAAAAAAAAATCATCTGGAGAGCTTGTTAAAAACACAGACTGCATGCCTCCCACCCCCATTTTCCGATTCAGTAGGTCTGGGAAGAGCCCAGAAACTCACATTTCTAACATCGGCAGGAGTTGCTGATGTTCCTGGTCTGAGGACCATACTTTGAGGACCCCCAGCCAAAGATCACACAACAAACACATTCTCATATACGGACACCTCTCTCTCACCCCCGATCTTATCACATCCAAAACAGTACCATCTAACACAGCTGTCAAATTTAGTTGCTCTAGGAAGGTCTAAAAATTCAGCAACTTTTTGTAAATCAACTATATTTCTATTAAAATATTAAAATTAAAAAAATTAAATAAAAACTAAAAAAAAAAAAAAAAATTCCGTTATTCTGTTAGGACAACCATTATAGCAATGGTCCTTTGCCTTCAAGAAGTAACAGAAAATGATCAGTCAAGCTTCTGTCTCAATTTTGAGAACTCACAAGAGACGGTATGAAAAGGAATCAGAAAAGCATGCAGAAAAGTGCTGTACTTCTGGGAAAACACACTTCTGAAGTTAAACAAGAAAAAAACCAAAGAGTTCCTTTTTAATTTTAAAGATTTACATCCGCTAAAAGGGAAATTAAGAAAAAACTCCTACTAATAATAGCAACAAAACAAATAAAATACATAGGAATAAATTTAACCAAAGAGGTAGAAGATTTATACACTGAAAAACTATAAACCACCACTGAAAAAAGTTAACAAAACAATAGAAAGACATCCCATGTTTATGGATTAGAAGACTTAATATTGTTTAAATGTCCATAATACCCAAAGCAATCTACAGATTCAATGAAATCTCTATCAAAATCCCAATAGCTTTTTTTTTTGCAGGAAAAAAAAAATCTTAAAATTCATATGGAATTTCAAAAAGAGTTCTGACTAGTCAAATAATCTTGTGAAAGAGGATCCTAGCTGGAAGCCTAACACTTCCTGGTCTCAAATCATACTGCAAAGCTACAGTAATTAAAACAGTATGGTGCTGGCATAAAGACAGACATATAGACCAACGGAACAGAATAGAGAGCCCAGATATAAACCCTTGTGTACATGGTCAAATGACGTTTGACAATGAGGGCAGGAAAGTCTTTACAAATGGTACTGAGAAAACTGTCTATCTACATGCAAAAGAATAAAGATGGGCCCTTATTTTATGCCACAGGTAAAAATGGACTAAAAACCTAAACATATGACCTAAAACTATAAAACTCACAGAAGAAAATATAGGGGGAAAGTTTTATAACACTGGAATGAGCCATGATTTCTTAGATATGACACACACCAAAAAACACTGGTAATAAAAGTAAAAACAGACAACTGGGACTGCATCAAATTTTTAAAACTTAAGCAAAGGAAACAACAGAATAAAAAGGCAAACTACACAACAGGACAAACTGTTTGTAAGCTATTTATCAGATAAAGGGTTAATATGCAGAATACATAAAGAACTCTAATAAGTTAAAAACAACCAAAACCCCACTTAAAAAAAATGGGCCAAGGACTAGAATAGACATTTATCCAAAGAATATATACAAATGGTCAGCAAACATATGAAAAGATGCTCAACATCATTTATCATCAGGGAAATGCAAATAACCCACAATGACATCATCTCATGAATATTAAGATAAAGCTCTCCAAAAAAAAAAAAACAAACCCAAAACAGAAAATAACAGTTCTGATGAGGATATGTAGAAATAGGAACTCTTGCACACTGTTGGTAGAACCCTAAAACTGTGCAGTTGCTATGACAAACAGTATTGCAGTTCCTCAAAAAATTGAGAATATAACTACCATATAACCGAGCAATATCACTTCTGAGTACATATGCACAGGAATTGAAAGCAGAATCTCAGAGAGACATTTGAACACCCGTGTTCACTGCAGAATTATTCACACAGCCAAGGTGTGGAAGCAACCTAAAGGTCCACCCCTAGATGAATGGATAAAAGCAAATGTGGTATATATACACAACTGAGTATTATTCAGCTACTTAAAAGGAGGAAATCCTGTCATATGCTACAACATGGAAGAGCCTTGAAGACATTATGCGAAGTGAAACAAGCCAATCACAAACAGACAAACCGCTGCATGAGCCCACTTATACGCGGATCTAAAGCAATCAAACTCACAGAAAAAGAAAACGGAATTGTGGCTGCCAGGGAATGGTGGGGGGATGAGAACTGTTCAATAATCATTTCACTCTTGCAGGGCAAAACAGTTCTAGAGGTTGGCTGCACAACTCTGTGCAAAGACTCACCAAGACTGCACATTAAAAAATTAAGAGGGTAAAAAAAACAAACAAACAAACAAAAAAAATTAAGAGGGTAAACTTAACGTGTTTATTTTTTTAATCATAATAAGAAAAAAGACCCCCAAAATAGGTTACATTTGCCATCAGAACAAAGAAAAGAAGAGGTGAAAGTGACCAACCAGACAGCAGGGAGATAGAGGGAAACTGAGAAACGTGTATGAACACGTGGAGGGGAGGAAAAGAGTCAAAGAGGCAAAAAGTTTCAAAGTCATACTCTATGATGCAGCAAAGGAAAAGGGCACAGCGTTAACAAGCTGCAAGTCTCCTATGACACGCTCGTACTCTCAGCCTTTGACTCCTTTATTATTGCAATCTTCTACTCCTGCTCCTAACTTGATTTTAATTTTCTGGCAGGTTGACATCCAAATCAACCGACCTTTCCACTGAAACCCACGCCTCTGTCCAAGGCGCTCTGCTCAGAGGGAGAGGTGCAGTCTTGTCCAAGACTTTACACAAGTCCATCATTAAAGGAAGGTTACTTTCATACTGCATAAGCTGACATGACAGAGATCCGCGTACTCAACTGTGTCCCAGCCAGCAAATGAGCTTGGCACCCCCACTTTCCCTCTTTGGAAACAGAGGAGGAGTCTATTAATTGTTGCTATTTTAAAAAGTCAGGCAGTTTCTCAGGTGAGGAGGTTGTCGGCTTGTCAGCCTACATCCAGCAGGGGCGCCCTTGGCGGGTGAGTTAGGCAGGAGGGGTGGGTAGAGGGGAGAGTCCTGCCACGTCCAGTGCCTCCCCCTGGTGGAGCTAAGTGGTAGGGAACTTAAGAAGACTTGCTTTAGTTAATGAATGCAATAGGAGCCAACACAAAATTGGAAATAAGCAGGAAATGGAAATGGATGAGGTCCATTTTTGTGTTTTTTTTTTCTATAGAATCCAGAAATCTAGATTTATGTAGAAAAAAATGAAATTTTTAGTAATAGTGTGAGTGCCAAACAAATGTATCTGAAGGCCATTCTGCAGTCTCTGGGCGAATGTTACAGACCCACCCACTAGAGCCAAATGTGCTCATGTGAACACACTGTCAGCTGCTTCCAAGAAGGAGCAGAAGACGTGACTGGAACTCCCCCCAGCTCCACCCCACAAATATATAAAATCCAAGAGGAGGGGGAGAAGCTACCTGCGCAGCTCTAATGGGCCGGGACCGATTACAATAAGCAAAATTTATCATGCAAACAGAACCCCGTACACCTGGTGTTATCATCTTCAGCAAAACCTCCAACGCATCCTTTAGAGCACTGCTCTGAGCAGATCCAGTAGAGAAAGGGACCTGAAGGGGGTAAATGAGTACATGGGAAATTGCTCCAAATGTGTTTTGCAGTACACATATAGATCCCACCGCAGTCCCTGCAGCACTCCAACACTCTGAGCTGACAGAAGCGATTACATCTCTTCAAGTTCTCCATGTGTATATACAAAGCACACAGCCTGCTCTCCACCGCTCAGCCCCAGAGAGAGTGTGATGGGGGATAATTTACATCACCCCAACAGGTGCTGATCTGACTTACACTGGGGGAGGGGCTGTCTGTGGAGCTGACTCTGCCTGGAGGACCTGGAGGCTCACACCCTCCCCAACACCAGGGCAAGCCTCCTCACTTGCCAAGACAGATATGGAGCAAGGTTAGAAAACCTTGCTTCCGGGCAGAAAGCAGAGGAAACAAAGAAATTCTTCCTGCACTTAAGCCTGCTCTTCACTGTCAAAGAAATCTCAAAAGAGCAAGTACTTAGGACATCCAGTCCAAAGTACAGACAGAGGGAACAAGTGCAAGAGTCCGCGACCTACCTCTTCCGGGACTCTCATTATCATAACGCCTTTTATTACCATAGCACCTGACTCTCTTCCATTCCAAGTCATGTTCACATAAGCAGGGGATTGGCAAGCCACAGCCTGTCGGCCAAATCTGGCCTGCTGCCTGTTTTTGTACAGCCCGTGTGCTAAGAATGGCTTTTATATTTTTAAATAGCTGAAAAACATCAAAGGAAGACTATTTCATGACATGTGAAAATTATATAAAACTCGCGTTTGTGTCCATAAGTGAAGTTTTTATTGGCGTGGAGCCACACTCATTCACTTCCATATTGTCTGGGGCTACTTTCGTGCTACAATGGCAAAGTTCAGCATTTGCGACAGAGACCATATGGCCTACACAAAGCCTGAAATATTTACAAGCTTGTCCTTCACAGAAAAAGTCTCAATCCCTGATATAGAAGATACAACCAGGGATCACTCCAAATTCAGAGGCTCAAATACAATGTGACTTGGTTGGGCAGGAGAGCAGAGAAGGGGGAAAAGATGAACAGCAATGGCCACCATCTCGTCTACTCTATCCTCACCCTCCAATTGCCAAAGAGAAAAATGGGTTTTAACCATGCCTTAAAACAAATAAATACCTACAGGCTACCGCCTCATGATGGGCCAACAGATATCCGGATTCTTTACATCATTTAGCAAGGCCAGGAGGACTAGGTGACCCAAAGCCAGTAAGTCAAGGGAACGTCAAAGATGAAACCAAGGTTATGTCTCCCTCATACACGACTGTTGGAGAAGAAATGTATAGGAACACCTCCAGGTGGCAGATGTTTAGAACAGAAAGAAAACAAAACGCAGAAGTCATTGTCAACTTGGGAGGATCAGATTCCTGAAAAACCCAGTGGTAGGATTTACTACTGAGAAACTTAAGACTTTATGTGGGGGCGCGGGACACAGGATTAAAAGTCCTAATCTATGAATGTACGCATATCTACGAAATTATGTTCACTAAGATTAAAAAATGTTATTTTATATGTTTTAAATTAGTAGTAATGAACAGAAATAATTTTCAATTACCATTAACAATGTTCACACTCCTTGGCCCCAGAGACGGAAGCTCTGAAAATGCATTGTCCTCTAGAGGCACCTGCACAAGTACCCAAAGATGTGCACGCTGTCTCTGTGCACAAAACCCAGAAACAATGCAGATTCTATCAACAGAGGGCTTAACTGGGGCGGATTCAATTGTGGGAATACGATACCACTGTTAAGGAAGAATGCAGCACATCCACACACATCAACACGGAAAAATGTCCGTGACATACTAAGTGAAATATGCAAATGGTGGAACAGTAGACTTAGTATGATCCCATTTTTATAAATAAAGAAAAATGTGCTTTCATTTGCATAGAAAAAAATTCTGAAGTTTACACACAAGTTATTAACAGTGGCTAGCACTGCAGAGGACATGTACTATAGATAGATAAATCACACGTTTCTATGTTTGAATTATTACTAACGAATTCGTATTAGTTTTGTGAGAGAAAAAAAACAAAAACAGGCATCTCACAATTTCCATTTATGATCCCTTGTTCACTGTGAAGTTTTCAGGCTCTCCCTTTCTCAGTTTTAATAATATGCTGTCATGGTTGGGGAATGGGGGTGAGGCGCTGCAGATAATATGCCTGCCAAGAGGCTTTATTTCTTTATTTATTTGGCAACTCTCATCCAAACATTTAAGGTCCTTCTAATTCTGACACGATCACTGACTCCCGCCTTCAGGTTTTCACCACAGAATCCAGACACAAACTGATCCAAAAGTGTGTGCTGCTGGCCTAACTTTAATTTACCCCATTTAGCAGAGCCTCTTCAGTCATTGTCAATCACAGCCACAGTGATCCTTTTAAAACATAAGATCACGCAACTCCACTCCCCAAGGCTTCCCAAGTCTCTCAGAGTGAGACGGGCAATCCCTTAAATGGCTTAGAAGGCCGCATAATCTGGGCCCCATCACCTCTCTGACTTCACCTCCGTCACACCGTCCTTCGCTGTGCTCCAGCCAAGCGTTTCAGGGAACCTGACCTGTCCTTCTCTGCCGAGAACGTCCTTGCCCCAACTCTACAGAGGCTTCTCCCTTGCTTGCTTGAAGGAAGAGGTGTCTGCTCCAACGTCACCTTACCAGACTCCCTCTGATGACCCCATTTAACATTGCAAATCTCTGCCCTAGAAACCCCTACATTTTAAAATATTTTTCTCCATAGAATTTACCACCACCTGGCGCACTAGATATCTTATTTATGTGTTTATTTTCTTTCTCCCATTAGAATAAGAGACTTGATGCTGGTGTTTAAATAATATATAGTACACCCCGCAGATACTTAGCAAATATTTGCCAATTTATGAATGAACAAATTGACCAGAGTAATTATTTCACCAACCCAGGGTTATATAGAAAGACCGACGCTCCCTCACAGGAGCCTCCTCCTTTAGGGCCTGGGTTTATCTTCCGTTAGCGTCCCTTATTCTCTTAAAACTAAGCTGCTTAATTCTACCCTCAGCTTTTTTGATTTCTCAATACCTGGTTCTCTCTTCTCGGAAGGACCAAGTCAAGATTTGCCGATCCAGATGTTAAATTCCCTTGGTGAAGAATTCTCCTCTCTTCTTTGTCCTCAAATCCTAAACTTCTGAGTAAGAACTCAAAAGTTAGGAAGGGCTTATTTTATTTTATTTTTTTTTTATCGCAGTAAGTTTATTTATTTATTTATTGAAGGTCAAGTTTAAATTTAATGACTTTGGTGTTAACTACACACATACTAGTAAGTGCTAAGACTTAAAATCTTCCGGTTCAGTTGTGACTCCAGACAGGATCCAGAGAGGAGTTCTAAAAATCTCTTCTCTGGGTTTTATGGAGACTTTCTTTACCCTCCTGTGTTAGCCTCTTATGGCACTGCGTCAGCCTTAAAAGGGCACTGGAAAGGGTCAAGGAAGGGCTTATTTTAATTTGACTATCAAACACAACAAGTCCACCAAATTTTTAAGGGCATAATCACAGAGATAAAGCAAAATTCTTTCTTAACATAAGGACTCTGCCCCCAGGAAACAACACAAAACCTAAAGTCATTTCAAAACTAAAAAAAAAAAAAAAGATTTAGTTTAATAATGCTCAGACTCCTCAAAATGGAAAAAAAAAAAAAAAAGATGAGAGAACCCATTTTCTTCAATCTCCAAAAATCCAATTTCCAAGCAAAACCACTGCAAGCTTTCCACAGAAAACTAAGAGAAACATAAAGCAAAAATGGGAAACAGAGCCTGCACATCTAATTTGGTTTATTCACATCTAATTTGAACTTGATCAAGATCAAGTATTTCATCTCAGAGACTGTAGAGTATTTAAGGAGAAAAACAAAACCCAAGCACTGACTGGTGGAGACACTAATATCGCTGAGACGCCGAGCCGACCCCCACAACACGGGCTCAGGAGGGGCTGGAGCACTGTACTGGGCGTGCAGGCCCGGGGACGTCCGCGCGGGCCGGCCTGAAGGGCAGCGGGCGGGCTGCAAAGACTGCAACAGGCCCCGGCACGGGCCGCACACGGGCCAGAGGCACGCTCAGGGGTGCGGCGGCGGGGAACACGCTCTAGGTCACCCGGGCCCAAGTGAGAGACGGCGTCTTCACCAGGCACTACTGCAGTCCCCCCACTGGGTTTATTCAACAAGCACCCACTGAGCCAACGACTCTCCAGGAGACCAAGGATGTGATATAATGATTTTTTTTTTCTCCTTTAACTAACAAAGCCAAAAAGGATATACACTGCATACTGAATCACAGAGGATGTAACTTCAAATCGACAACCTGAATTCAATTTATTGAGCACCTACTATATGCCAGACACTATTCTAGGTACAGTAAGGGATATAGGCACAATCACCGCCTTCAGGGAGCTCGCTGACATGCTTCTCTGTCATGGCCATGACACGACAAGGAAGGATCTATGTCCGGACACAAACAGCAAAGAGGAGAAAGTGATTATCTGGGGCAGAGAAGGTTTCCCAAAGGAAAAGGGGCCGCTGGGTTAGATTCCGAATAATAAGCTGAGTCTGTTGTTGTTCAGTTGCTAAGTCGTGTCTGACTCTTGATTTTAGATATATAAAACCCTGCAGACCCAAGTCAGTGGCACAGAACTACTTGAGATGGACCCCTGCATATATTACAATCATGCTGAGCAGACAGGTACTTTCCTAATTTCTCGTCTGCCTCCTCCCTCTTGTGGACCCGGGACTACCCCCATGAACATGGCCATTCATGTATTTCCCTCCATCAATGACATTCTGCTACAGCTCCAAGGAGAATCTCCATGTGACTAGTGCTGAGAGACTAAGGGGTCAAGCAAGTTGTTGGCTCATGAAGCCTCAAGAGGTTTCAGGCTGCTCCAACAAAGCAATCCCCTCACAAAAGTCTTAAAAAAAAAAAAAAAAAGACAAATCTAATGAAGACTTTCAATTCTAACCTTCCAGGGTCTGGGTCAAATTCTATGCTTATAACCATGAATGTCTTCCCCCAATCTTCGTCTATCATAAGGAAAAAGTACAGATCAAAAGACATCTGTTCTCAGAACACACACAATTTTATAGTAAATATTTCAGACCTACGGCATCACCGATTCAATGGATAGGAGTTTGAGCAAACTCCGGAAGACAGTGAAGGACAGGGAAGCCTGGCGTGCTGCGGTCCATGGGTTGCAAAGAGCTGGACACAACTGAGCAACTGAACCACAAAAGGCCTTGTTACCTATCTGGAGAAGAAATGCAGGAATTTCAGCTAGGGAAGATTTAGCCCAAATCTGATTCCCCAGTTGTTGAGATTTTAAAAGTGAACTTCCCTAACGGAATCACTTTAAAAGGAATAACGAGGACTTCCTGGCAGTTGAGTAGTTATGACTCTTGCTTCCAATGCAATGGATGCCAGTCTGAAACCTGGTCAGGGGACTAAGATCCCACATGCTGTGCAGCCAACAAAAAAAAACTGGGGTCTTCCCTGGTGACTCAGCGGTAAAGAATTCTCCTGCCAATGCAGGAGACATGGGATCAATCCCTGCTTTGAGAGGATCCCACATGCTGTGGAGCAACTGAGCCTGTGAGCCACAACTACTGAACCTGTTCTCTACAGCCCAGGAGCCGCAACTACTGAAGCCCAAGCGCCCTAGGGCCCGAGCTCTGCAACTAAAGAAGCCACTGCAATGAGAAGCCTGCACACTGCAACAAGAGGGGAGCCCCTGCTTGCCACAACTAAAGAAAGCCCGCGCAGCAACGAAGACCCAGCACCGCCAAAAATAAATAAACAAAATTATATTAAAAAAGGGACTTCTTTGTGGTCCAGTGGCTAAGACTCCACACCCCCAATGCAGGCGGGCCTGGGTCCAACTGCTGGTCAAGGCACTAGATCCCATGTGCTGCAACTAAGCGTTTGCATACTGCAACTCAAGATCCCAGACTGAAGATGCCCAGTGCAACTAAGGCCCGGCACAGCCAGATAAATAAAACTAAAAATATTTTTTAAATAAATTTTAAAAATATATTTTTAAATAAATAAAAGAACTAATCAACGCAGTTCTGTGGCAAATAACTAAAACAGTGTTTCTCCCATGTCCCTATAAACATCATGTTGATTTACCCAGTGACAATAATTACAAATGGGCTATCAGAGCTCCAATTTCTTACAAAGCAAAGTCTACTGAAGAGCCCCTCAGGCAATGATCTACAGGAGCAACAGAGGTTTTCACAGAGAAAACTGACAGTGAAAGCATTCATTTCAAATGAAGAGGAGGAAAGAGTGCCCTCTTTAGGACCCAGGAGTTCTGACTCCCATCTTTGCTACAGGCACCTCAGTAAGTCACTTCCCCTCACTGTATCTAAGTTTCCTTACCAATTAGAAAAAGAGAGAGAGAGGCAGAGGCTGGGCTACATAAAGTCTACATTGTCTCCAGTTTTAAGATGCCATTTAAAATAATTTTCTCTTTTCCTTAATACCAGCCTTTCAGGGCCACAGGGACTCCTGCTGCAAGGAGCCACAGTACCCTCATCTTCTCCTGCTAGCTCAAAGGCGATCAGACCCCAAAAGAAGCTTCTCTTGGTGGTGAAGCAAAGGGCCTGCCATCCAAGTTATAAATTGTAATCTGGAATCAAGACTATAGCCTATAGAGAGTCTCTTTACACCGCCCACAGGTAAAAGGAGATAAACTGTGAGCTGGTTATCACTGTTAAGTAACACAGCGCTATACTGAAATACACATGCTTTTGCTTCACATTCTCACTTTCTGAAAACACTATAGATTGTATCAGCAGAGGCAAGGATCAAAACATGCCTCCTTAGACTATCTCCCACTACAAAGCTGAAGAAGAAACCCCCTCCCTTCAAGCAGACGTGCGCACACAGCAATTACACCTTCTCGTCCCTGCCAGCCCAGCGGCAGCAACAGCCCAACAGTGACACCTGCTGGGGAAACTCAAGGCCACTCGACAGCCAGAGAGCGTGGGACCTCCGGGAGGCAGGAGGAGCTGCCGCTTCACGCTTCATACGTAGCAGTCATTTACACCAAAATGCAAGCTCTCAGTGTGTGAGGAAGTGGTGGCCCTTCTTTAATGGGTGTGCACTTAGAATATTTATAATATACCTCACTTTTGAGTAGGCTGTCAACCTTCATGGTACACACCTCATCTCACTGAAGCTCATCTGAAAAGAAGCAACTCCATAAATAATGTATCCAACCACTGTATTAATACACTATTTTATAACGAGAACTATGCACCTGTATATTTTGAATTTAAAAAGCATATATAAAATTATTTACAGCAAAATGACAAGGGGTTTCATCTTCTGCATCATACATTTTCTAAATGCTTGAACTCTTTTTATTTAAACCACAAATACATACTACCTCTTGTCTACAAAAAATTCTGATAGATCCTTAATAACACTTTCAGGGTTTTAAATGGCATACATTATTAAGGAGTGACTATTAATATTTTAGTCACATGTGGTTACCTATGTAGTTCCTCAGATCACACCTGTCACATTTCAAATGCTCAACAGCCATATGTGGCTGGTAGATACTATACTTGATGGCACAGATACAGAAAATTTTATTAGACAGCACTACTCTAGAAACACATTGGAGTATTTTTTTTTTTTTTTTTTTGTACATTGGAGTATTTTCAAACAAAATTATACGATGTCTAGATGGAAAGGAAGGGTAGGAGGTACAGACAAAAGTGTTGAAAATTTCTGGAGTCAGGTGATAAGCATATTATGGGAGTTCCTTTATACTACTTTTCTATTTTTATATGTTTGAAGATTTCTGTAATCAAAAAA
The DNA here is from genome assembly GCF_019320065.1 of Cervus canadensis. Lineage (NCBI taxonomy): Eukaryota > Metazoa > Chordata > Mammalia > Artiodactyla > Cervidae > Cervus > Cervus canadensis. Next base: position 70,577,819 of record NC_057396.1, read on the forward strand.
TTAAAAGAAAGAAAACATAAAAATGGTTCACCTAAAAATGAGATTATCACTTTAAGAAATACACCATGGAGAGCAGCTTGGAAAAATCTTTTTTATGCACACCAGAGTTCAAATTTCCATTCAGCAACCTACTGTGTGACCTTTAACAAGAAACTTGACTTCGCTGAGCCTCTCTTTCCTCAACTTAAAGATGGGAAATTTAATAGCTGCTTTGCACAGAGTTACTCTAGAAATTAGAAATAATGCAAGGCTAGAACACAGGAGCAGGCTCTCAGTAATCGGTATCTCTAACTATTATCAAACAGTAGAGTCTGCTTTACATGACTCCAGTATTTCTCAGCAGAGCAACACATGCAGAGTGTTCTGCTAGAACAGAATGAACAAAGGCTAAGCACAAGCCCCCTGGCGCCAGTGCACCAGGTACTGGGGGACTTCCAGAGCAGTGACTGCAGACAGCCCTCTCTGGTTGCCTGTAGACACACTTCCTGGATGCCTACTGCATGTCAGGCTCTATGCTCGCTACCATCCCATGTGCTCAGAAGCTCAGTCGTGCCTGACTCTGCCACCCCGTGGACTACAGCCCACCAGGCTCCTCCGTTCACGGGATTTTCTAGGCAAGAACACTGGGGCGGGTTGCCGTTTCCTTCTCCATCTTACCTCTTGACAAAAAGCAAGAACAGAGTCTCCGGCTCCTGATAGGGGTCATTATACAAAGCAAAATATTACAAAGACGGCAATGTAGGAGATGTTAATCCAGAACTGGCCTCAACCATACGGGCATAGTATCAGCCTCAGTCATTTCATCTGTCTTTCCTATCGTGACCAAGGCTGTGTTCTCAGATAGTAACTGCCCTTAAGTAACCGCTTTTATCTAGAATTCACCGCACTCTTCTCTTCCTCAGCATATGCTATTCCCCTAAAATAAAAAGGTCTTTCCCTTTCCAGATCCTACCCTTCTTTCAAGGCTTGATTTCGCAACGCCTTCTTTGATGATACTTCCCTTTCTCTGAAATTAGACTACACTGAGTCTCAGTACCATACAATGAAGCATTTGGCTCATTTACATTTTTTATATAATTACATGTAAATAAGTCTTGCCTCTACAGCAACACTCTATACTGCCAGTGGGCAAAGACCAGGTACTAAGCTTCTTTTGTATTCCTGACAGTGCCCAGCACAGTGCTGGGGGAAAAAAATGTAATTCAACAAGACTTATTAACTGGGCAACTCACTCACTGAAGCATCCTCCTAAAATAACAAGTACACGGTGTGCACAATCCATATTCCCACCCTTGTTAGAAGCTTATGTCAGAGAAATTTCAGTTGCTTCAACAGAGGATGCAATGCAGAGAAATATGCTGCTTGAATCCAACAGGCATATTCTGGGAGTCGGTGATTACGCTAGATCTGACCTTTACGAAATTACAGAAAGAAGTCCCTAATAAATCAAGATAGATGCACACGCAGCCATACACGGAACATGCAGTGGGTGATCAACCACACCCACGCTGTGTCTTCCGTGAAAGAGCTGCCTGGGATGCCGAGCCAAGTATGAAGAGGCCTTCCTTCTATGAATCTCTTCTTCCCCACCTGCAGGTGATGTCCCTCTGGAAAGAGCTACTCAAAAAAACTCTTAAGTAACTTCAGTTCAGTTCAGTTCAGTCGCTCAGTCGTGTCTGACTCTTTGCGACCCCATGAATTGCAGCACGCCAGGCCTCCTTGTCCTTACCGTCCAAAAAAATATATATACATATACATATCTACAGGAAAAAAAATCGTCCTCGACATATATATATATACTATTTTCTTTTCCTTTTGTCAAGTTGCAGTGTTCCAAAAGATGAGGTTTAAGAATTTGTCCAAAGCAATACAAAGACCCAGTACACTCATCTGTCCCAAGCAGGGTTCTCTATTACTATTAGAAATTTTTTTTCCCCTGGCCTCTCTGGGATGTTTTGTTGTTAACGATAACCAGTCCCACACAGACAATCCTTTAAGGAGGCCAAAAAGCAGAGCGGAGGAAGTTCGTGGTTCTACCTCCTCTCGCCTCTCGAACCTCACCCACAACTCTCCGTTAAGGCTAAACGACACGTGAGCCAAGCCAGAGTCACGGGAGCGAGCAGAGTCACTGGACTCAGGCTGCCAGGCCTTATCCTCTTTCCGCCACCACAGCAAGATTTTCCACGAAGATGCGATGGAAGCTAGGGAGATCAGAACCAGATGCATGGGTCCCAGATACTCCAGATCCAGCCACCAAGACCCACAGGGCTGAAGGAAGAGGCATCAGGAGAAAAGGAAGGGATGCGGGAGGAGACAGGGAAGCACCTGCTTACCTCCTGAGAGAATCCTCCTCGGAGCTCTCCTCCGGCAGATCCTGATGTAAGGCCTCCTGTGACACAGTTCCAGATCGGCTGGCCTGGGTGTAAATGCGTTCCCAGTGGCCCGTCTCCTGGTTGAAGGCCACCCCCACAGTCCTCTCCTCCTGCGGGCTAGCAGCGCTGCCCAACTCCAGCCTGCTGGAGCTGGCCGTCTGGCCCTCAGTCCGCTCGAGCGGGGGCAGCTGGCTGCCGCTCGCGGCCATGCCCTCAAAGGGACCGGGGACCTGCCAGGAGGGGCTGGCCTCGCCAGAGGAGTAGTTCGGTGCGCTTCTTTCCCAGCGCAGGGTGTCGTTGTTGAAGGTCAGCAGATTGTGGCACGCGCGGCAGCGGTTCAGGTGGCCCCGGGACAGGTTGGAGTTGTTCTCGCTGCTGTGCGGGGTGGGCTGGTGGGATGGCCCTGGCCGCTCGGATTCAAGGTTATTGTTGAGCATTTCCTGGGCCTGTTGGGCCTGGGGGGCTTCCCCGCTGAGGCTCTGGTCCAGCTCCTGAAGCCGGTCATACTCCAGAAAGAAGCGTCTCAGGTCACACTGAAGCTCGTGGCGGATGCTGCCCGGGTTGTTTTGGCTGGAGCCGTTCCCTCCATCTGACTCAGCTGCCAACCCCGAGGCTGGAAAACCCCTCCCTTCTGTGGCTGAAGTGTACACAGAGGCTTGCGAGCCACCTTCCTGCTGTCGCAGCACAGAGAGCAGACTCACCGACGAGGCGCTGGTCCTGGGCGGAGGCATGGACTCCGCCTCGGAGCGAGAGTTCAGACTGAGCACTGTCCGGGTCCACTCGGATCCCGTCAGCCCGGGGGCTATGTCCCGGTGGTACCTGGAAGGGTGGCCAGACAGAGGGCCTCCCAGAGAGCGCCGGGGGGGACCCAGGCTGAGGTTGCGGAGCGTGTTGCCGGCGGTGCTGCTCTGGACTGTACTGAAGGCAGACGGCCGGCTCAGGAGGCCCGGGTCGTGCGGCGCTGACGAGGCCTGCTCCGGGGGATGGAAGGGCTCGGTCTGCACAAAAGAAAAGGAAGGGGTAGTAGCCCTGGCAGAAGCAGGGGGAACACTGTCCTGGTGTGGCAAGAGGGAAGGAACTCGAGTGCCCGAGCAGCGGCTGCAAAGGCACAGGATCCCAAGGTGCTGGCAGCACTCGGCTGTGGGGTAACTGACCCGCTGTCGGAGCCGGATGTAAGCGGAAGTCCTGGGGCGCTCCGTGGAGGGCGGAGGGGGAGGCGGTGGGGGTGAGGGGGTGGCAGGCTCTTGCACTGTGCTTTGCTCTCCCACCTGGATGCCAGAGGAGCGGGAGGACAGCATGTGCAGGAAATTGTGGAGGAGAGGCGTCCGGCGCACTGGCTGCGATTGCAGGAGGGCCCGCTGACGGTAGTGCGACAGTTCTGCTCCGTCTATGGGGATCTCTGGGTCGTCATCACCCTGCAACGTGGACCAAGGCGGGGCGGGGCAGAGCCAGGCCGTTAGGTAAAACTTCCAGGTAAATCCAGAGAAATTACTGATAATCATCCAAGGACAACACTCATTCTAGAGAGGCAACAACGCCACCCTTGAAGCACTGAGAACTAACTGGGTCCAGATTCGGAATCATCATACGGTATTAAATCATTCACTTGCAACTAGCAACATTTCTCAACGAGTTCAGCTGGCACCCAATTCTCTTACAATAGGCATTTCCACGACACGGAGGCTGTGAGGGGAAGCAAGACGTCAGCCAGCCAAAGGCACCTGAATGACAAGTTATCCGACGCAGTCTGGTTACTTCTACCAGGACGATCACTCAGGGGTTTCAGGATGGACTCCCCCGTCAAGACCTACGGCTCTAACTTTGAATATGGTCTGTGGCTAGTTTTAAATCTTGACTGGAAAGAAACACTTGGACATTGAAAATTAAAGTCCAATACCATCAGAATCCGAGCACTACTTGAGCAAACAACCCACAGTTTAGATGGAGCTGGACCTGCTGACTAACTTACCTGCTGATTAGAGGGATTAACAATTGCTGTGAGTAAGTAGTGTCCAAGGGGATCAAATCTCACCAGACTGAAAACACAGAAGAAACGGACAGAGACACGGAGAGAGAAATTCTGTTAACTGAGGAAAGGAAATCCGTGAGAAAATTTCTAGTGATCGTTATTGACAACTGTGGGATTTTCCCAGGCATCCACCTAATTGCTAGAGACTTCCAAAACTTTCAAACCGATTAAAATAATAAAGCTCACTCCTTCTTGTTGCGTCCTCACATCTGCCAGAGTAAGGGAATACATTTCACAAAAATAATTTCAAGAACACCCCTGGGCTTGCGTCCCAGGAAGCAGCCGCTCATGGCCAAGAGCCCGTCATGATGGTAAAGCAGAGGACGCTTCCACACTCTGCCGCAGGTTCGCGCCTCCCCTCGCCCAGCTGCTACCCTGGCGAGAAGCGTGAGGGCTGGGGACAAGGTAGGGACAAGGAACAGTCCCAGTGTCGAGCGACCCACCTGAGGCTAGAAAATCAGTGAAGATCCAATGGCAATACCAAGAGGACCAAAGGGAAACAGTGCATCGACTTCGATTCAGGCAGTATGTGCACTGACTCTGAAGGCTACATGTGTAAATATTAGCAGACTTGATACCTATCTACATCTCCACTTTCCACTTTGAATAACAGAATGAGCAATTTACCCACCAAGCTACCCACCACCTGAACACCTTTTAAGGTTCAAAAAAAAACAAGTCTTTATCCCAAACCAGATAGCTTTGAACCTATAAAAGATTCTAAAGGCCTTCATCTACAAGGACGTGAAGATGAGGCCAATAAGGAATGGCTGAAATGAACAACACACACCACTTCCTGGCTGACTGGCCAACGGCTTAGAAAGCATGAAGAGCCCCAGGGTAACACCCTGCCCTGAGCTGGGACAATACAGAGAGAACTGTCTGTCTCTTGGGGTGAGAGCACCGTTAAACGTTCTCCGCATGTTAATCCTACGCCAGACACTGCTGGTGCCCAGAGCGCTCACCGGACCCGTTCCATCTCGCTAGCTGTCTTCACCACGGCAAACGGCTCCCGGCGACTCCAGTCCCAGAAGTGGATCTCGTTGGCAGTGGCAATGAGCAGGAGCTGAGCCGTGGGGTGGAAAGCCAGGGAGGCAATGGCGTTGTTGCTGTCTGTGAACCAGCTTTCACTGCCACCCTGCGAACGCACAGACCCAGGCATGCTCAAGTTACAAGCTGCCCGTGAACTAAGTCAGCTTCAACAAGAGGGTCCAGGTGGGGTAAAAAACACTACTGTCAATTCAGTTCTGTCATCTACAACCTATAAGCAATGAGCACCTGTTTCTACAGTCTGTGAAAACTCAAGCTTTGGTGCGTCACATGGTACACAACAACCCACCAGCCAGTCTCCAGGACAAGGCGCACAATGCTTGACGATCGTGATCAGAACAACAGTACAATCCTTGATCTCAGAAAAGAGAAATCCATCCTGAAGATGTCTAGCAGGTCCTGTTACCTTGCACAATGGGCAGATAGTTAAACAGGGTGCACTTGAAATGGAGCACTGTGGGCTAGACTCCCTCTCAGTAAGTAAGCAATAACTACGAAGTACTCAGGTACGGTCCTGGAACACGGCTAGTCTCTCCTTCAGAGTCAAGAATGCAAGGGTAAATTAAGTCTCTGCACCTAGAGTACCAAAGAACAGGAAACACTTACGTGCAAATCCCAGATCCGAACTTCCCCATCTAAGCAGCCAGAAGCGATGAGGCCCGAGATGGTGGGATGAAAAGTGACACACCATGGCGTGCGGCGGTGTCCAATCAGAGAGTGAACACACTTGCCCGTCTTCACTTCCGTGATGTAGATATTATGGTTTACGTGAGTGGAAGCCAAGAGAGTCCTAGGGAACCAAAGAGGAGGAAGTCAATGTACAGCACGTGGGAGGGTTAACAAACTATCAGCTTTGGACAACAGAGAAAACTGAAACTCATTTCCCATCCCAACAGGGAAGAAACTACACCTTGGGCTTTACTAACAACAGAAACATTCTCTTCTTTTAAAGCTCCTGGCTTCTCCATTCTGCCCCCAAATGACACATAACCCCTTCAGAGAATACTTTTTCCAGCAGGGAAAATTATTATGCTATTAGTGGCCTATATCACACAGGCAAAGGACTGAGAAACTTTCCAAGTTTTGATCCTCGATGTTCACAGGTTCCTTTGCTTATTCCCATTATTTTAATAGTTAGCACTGGTCATCTATTTCCCCTCTTTCTGATAACACTGGCAAAGTTCTGTTCATTCAGTGCCTCAAAGAGTCTTTAGGGAGTTCACTTGGATGAAGCTCGGCAAAATACACAGAAACCAACACTACCAAAATACACAGAAACCAAGTCTCAGGTAGAGTTTAGGTAAGAACTACGTACCTGTCTGGGCTAAAAGCCAATAAAAAGGTAGAGCGTGGACTATCCGGCAGTTCTACTCTCTGAGAAATAAACAAACAAAAGTTAAAATACATTACTTATAAACTATGGTTCACTCTATCTCAAATGCACTATTCTACATAGATTAGTATTTACAGTATAAGCTGAAAAACTGGAGACAACGATCAAGCTACAAATTGACAGAGATAAATCTAAATTGATGCTTTTGAACTGTGGTGTTGGAGAAGACTCTTGAGAGTCCCTTGGACTGCAAGGAGACCCAACCAGTCCATCCTAAAGGAGATCAGTCCTGGGTGTTCAATGGAAGGACTGATGCTGAAGCTGAAACTCCAATCCTTTGGCCACCTGATGCAAAGAGAGCTGACTCATTGGAAAAGACCCTGATGCTGGGAAAGATTGAGGGCAGGAGAAGAAGGGGACGACAGAGGATGAGATGGTTGGATGGCATCACCAACTCGATGGACATGGGTTTGGGTGGACTCTGGGAGTTGGTGATGGACAGGGAGGCCTGGCGTGCTGCAGTTCATGGGGTCGCAAAGAGTCAGACACGACTGAGCAACTGAACTGAACTGAAATCTAAATTACCTTCAGGAAATCTAGCTCCAAAGAAAAAAGATATTTCTAGCCCATTAATGTTTCCATATTTGTAAAAACAAAAACACAACACCCCAAAACAACAAAGAAGCCTAAGTTAGATATATCAATTCTGCTACACAAAATAAACTGTGTGCCAACTCTATGTCACTAACTTATTCTAAGGCCTCATTCTGCTGTCATCCCTACAAATTCTATGTGAAAAACGACCAGGTTTCTTACCTTGCCCTCCCATTTCATACACCGGGTTTTATCTTCAACCAGCTCCTGCAGAAGTCGCTGAGCCCCAAAGGTCCGAGTGCCCCGTTCTCGCCCCCAGAGGATCCGGACAGCATTCTTCTCTGGAACAACCTTCATGGCGCTCAGCAGGCACAGTCACACCAGGCACGGGAGGGGGAGCGAGCCACAGCTCCACACACCGAAGCGGCTAAACTGAGGCCATGCAGATCCTCGGAAGGTGTCTTCATGGAAATCTAAGGTAAGACATTTAATGTCAGAGAGCATCTATTCTGTGATCAGAGCAAGTTCCCACCTCACATACAACTCTAGTTGAGAGATGAAAGTACTCTTCTCTTCATATGTAATGACAACTTCTCAGAAAAGCCGTTTCTTCCGTAACTTTTCATCCAAGAATATTTCACCCTTAAATTCCTCTTCTATCCTCCATAGCTCAGCCTTATATCTAAAGAACAGAACCGGACTTCTCTGGTGGCCCAGTGGCTAAGATTCCAGACTTTCAGCACAAGGGACTCGGGTCTGATCCCTGGTTGGCGAACTAGATCCCATATGCCACAACTAAGACCCAGTGTAGCCAAATAAATAAACAGAATTTTAAAAAACAGATCATTGTCAAAAGGAGTTATTCTTTTTATCAGGCAACTAAGAACTTTTACTACTAACCAAAAGGTCTAAAACCCTGTCAAAAACAAGACAAATCACAACACAATATTTGCACTCCCTCCTCTGTGCCATGCGTCTTGCCTAACTGCTAGACCCCTCCTGATCACTTGGGCAGCCTCCAAAGCAAAAGATGGGTTACTGATTTAAAAGGTATTACTTGAGGTATGGTTCTTGTGTACTGGCTTCGGTTCTGTCTCCTGCCCAAAAGCAAGAGCACAGAGCTACTTTGAGGTACCTTTCATTCTCTTTTTCTCATCTCCACTCAAGTTCCAGAATAAAGGATAGAGGAGGAAAGAGAAGAAAAAATTCCATTTCCTTTTTAATCATCCACTGCAAGCCTTAACGGTATAAAACTGTCACAAAATAAACACAAATTCCACTAAAATGTCAACTAGCAGCAAAACACACACACATATGAAAATTAAAGAAATTTGAAAATACATATATAATTGTTACTCATTGAGGCACTGTTTCTTCAACTCTGCTACGAAAAAATTCAAATAAAAAAGTTGAGAACACAGTAGAATAAATACATACTGTTCATTACTTAGACTCACGAACGGTTAATATACAGTCAAATTTGCCTCATTTGTCTCCATGGATAGAGATATAGAAGGGTCACTTTTAATTTTCCTGTGAACCATCTGAGCAGGCATGGAGACAGTCTAACCCTATACACCTCACTGTGCATTTCTTAAGAATGAGGACATTTAGCTTCATAGCTACAACATTATTACCACACCCATTATCATTTGTGCCTTTAATATACCAGATACTCCAAAAAGTGTCTTTAATAGTGGTTTAAAAAAAAAAATCCAGAACCCAATCAAGGCTCAAGAAATGAATTTGGATGATGTCTCTTTAGCCTCTTTTATTCTAGAATGCCCTCCAAGTTTTATTCTGGTTGATTCTGTTCATGGTTTGTTTGTTTACAACACAAGCTTTCTAAAAAGACCACAACAGTTGACTTGATGACTTGTAGTTGATTGTTACATCTCAGTTATGTCTGATTATTTCCTCACAGTGCCATTCAGCTTGCCTCTCTATCCCTAACACCTCCTGTAAACACTGACTAGATCGAGGTTGAGAGGTTTGGGAAAGAACGCTTCATAGGTGATGCTACCTATGTACCTCACAATGCAGTTCTCAGACTGCCCCACTCAGGGAGATCTGGTAAACTATGTGATCATCTGGCAAAACAGGATCACTTGGTCGAGTCTGTAGCAGCCAGAGCTCTTCATAGAAGGCATATTTCCTCCTTTATAGTAAGCAACCTGTGGCTAACGTTTGGCACCCTGTGAATATGCCGTTCCTCTTCAACCTTTTGCTTAATAGTTTAGCAATTACTGATGACTCCTTCACAAATTATTTCATTTGGGGGCTGGAATATGTTGATTTTTCCAATTCCATCATTATTTCTACATTACTGGCATTCTTTTGGAAAGAATTTTCCCTTAATAACTGAAGTAGGGTAAATGTTTAATTTTTTCCCTTTAATTACTACTTAATATCTGCAATAGTAAAAATTGGGGACAACCCAAGTGCCCATCTAAAGGGGACAAGATGACTAACCTATAGTAAGGAAGATTCTCTGAGTACTGACAACAAAAGATCTCCAAGATACACTGTTCAGAGGGGGAAAAAGCAAGCAGCAGAACAATATATATAGCAAGGCTACGTTTTGAAAAAGAGGAGAAACTAATGATCATTTATTAGAGACTGAAGGGACAAAATGATCAGAGACAAAGATGGAAGCTGGACTTCTCAGTGCTTCCATCTTAAGTCATTTTCATTTTTTAAATTACCTATTCAAAATTTATTCTTAAAATGTTAAATGGGGCCTTCCCTGGTGGTCTAGTGGTTAAGAATCTGCCTGCCAGTGCAGGGGACACGAGTTTGATCCCTGATCGGGGAGGATCCCGTATGCCATGGGGCAGCCAAGCCCATGCGCCACAAGTACTGAGTCCTTGCACATGCCTAGATTCTGTGATCTGCCACGAAGAGTAGCCCCCGCTCCCTACCACTGGAGAAAGCCGGAGCAAAGCAACAAAGACCCAGTGCAGCCCAAAATAAATCAATAAATAAGTCTTAAAAAAAAAAAAATTCAAAAAAAAAAATGTTAAATGATAAAGGCAAAACACAAAATTTATATATATACAGTGTGATCTCAATTTTGTTTTTTTAAAAAACTTTAAAAATAATGATACAAAAAAATTATAAAAAAGCATTAAACCATGGTTCTCTTTGGGTGGTAGGATTATAGGTGACTTCATCATCAGAAAAGGCACTGTTCATTTTTTAAATTTAAAAAGCAATAATTGCTTATTGTAAAAAGTCAAACAATAATAAACTCCTTACATCTCATGAAAGGCTGCAATCTAAAAAGTACACAGTAAGACGCATCCAAATACAGAAGGGAAAATACTTACTGCCTGTGCTGACATGAGACTTCTCTTTGGAATATCAAAATAGAAAAAGTAGGAAGGAATCTACAGAAAGACCTAACTCTGAGTTCCTAGTTGCATATGGCAGAAGGTTCGTCAGGAGTAAGGAACAAACTCCAGCCTATATCCTCATCGTACAGTTCTCGTCCGCCAGCAGCACACAAATGTACGGATGTACACACGGACTGTGCCGACATGGTGCAGGCCAGCCTCCCGCATAAACTGACTGAAGGGAAATTATCTCCTTGGTGACTGTGACAACTCATGGTTCAAAACCAAAAGTCTGGAAATGAAACTGCCACAAAGCTGAATAATTACTAACCAGGAGGATGGCAGAATATAGTTCCCATCCATTTACTCAAACTATAATTTTCCTTAGAGCCAATCGTTCTCTTGCCTAATTTGGAGGTCTTCAGCAGAAATGAGTTCTGAGGGTTCCTAACACTGCTGTGCTGTGCTGAGTCGCTCAGTCGTGTCCGACTCTTTGCGACCCCATGGACCACAGCCCGCCAGGCTCCTCTGTCCATGGGGATTCTCCAGGCAAGAATACTGGAGTGGGTTGCCATGCCCTCCTCCAGGGGATCTTCCCCACCCAGAGATCGAACCCAGGTCTCCCTCATTGCAGGCAGATTCTTTACCATCTGAGCCACCAGGGAAACCCCGTGTTGTCCTATATGGTACAACACTAAAAGTACTTTGAGAGAAACGTATTTAAACCATTGATAATCTTACAACATGTGGTGAAAACAGCAACAATCCAATTCCTAAAAAAGAAAAAAAAAAAAAAAAACCTGACCTTCTGACCTCATGTAACTCAAGAGGAAGAAGAAAATATAGGTCATAGACATCGGGTGATTCAGAAAACTGTGATGCAATCTTAAGTTCGTACATGAACCAGAAGGACAAGGAAGAGCTGCTACAAATACCAGTTATCAAGAAAGCTCAAAAACTAAAGCTCAGGATTACCGCAGAGCTTGTCTACCACTTCCCAGAGACCTAAACACACCAACGGTTCAAAGAAAAGTCTGAAAAAAAAAAAAAAAACAAGTCTGGGGGAGGGCACGAAGTCAAAGGGACTAAAACACCTTCACAGTCTCTCTTTTGTCAGAAGAAAAATATTTGCTCTGTTTCTTTAAAAGGATAAGGGGCGTTCTCCTGATACACTCCTAAGAGCCACCTGAGAAGAGACTTGACTTTGTTCTCTATAAAGAACAGGAGCTGAATCAAACTGCAGCTGGGCGGGCCTGTGGCTGAGGAAGTCCCAGTCAAGTGTGTTTTTCATTCCTCTCTTTAAAAAGGAGAAAGGAACAAGGTTCCCAACCTGTCCCTTAAACCAGATTGGGACAAAAGGTGCCAAGAACAGTCTTTGTGACACCATTTACACAGTCCCCCAAGTCAATTCTCAGCCACCGAAAGCCTTGTGTACGTACAACCAGAAGGACACGATTAGGACATGTATGCAACACAAATGCCAAGATCTGCGCCCCCGCACCCACCCCCAATCACTTCCCCCATAACATGACCGATCGCTCTACAAAGATGGGAAGAAAACCTTGAAAGGTCTTCTCTGCTTAATTCTAGGACATAAATTATACTTAACAACCACTAATAAAAATCACCTAGAGGGGACTTCTCTGGTGGTCCAGCGGTCACGAGTCTGTGCTTCCAATGCTGGGGGCGTGAGTTCGATCCCTGAGTGGGGAACTAAGATCCCACATGCCACATGGCACGGCCCCCCAAAAAAAAGTCACTAAGATTATGCACAACCCAGTGGAAACTAAAGTTAGACTTACAGGTTCCCCTTGCAATTAAAAAAGAATTTTTATTTATGTGTGGCTGTGCCGGGTCGCCAGTGCCGCGTGGGCTTTTCCAGTTCCGGCAATCGGGGACTGCTCTCCAGGAGCAACACACAGCCTCCCCACTGCGGCGGTTTCTCCTGCTGCAGAACACGGGCTCTAGGGTGCTCAGGCTTCAGGGGTGGCGGCTCCCGGGCTCTAGAGCACAGGCTCAACAGCTGTGGCGCACGGGCTCAGCAGCTCTGAGCCTGGGGGATCTTCCTGCACTGGTGGATTCTTCACCACGAGGCCACCAGGGAAGCCCCTTCCCCTTGCAATTTGATCACCTTATTATGCTAGCAATTTCACTCCCTCTTCTAGCAATATGACTTTGGACAAATTGTCTAAGCTCTTTGAGACTTGGCTGCCTCCTCTGTAAACAGGAATCATGCTACTGGCCTAATCCAGTTGTCGTGAGGCTCTAAGAAAAGCACGGTAGAGCATTGAGACCGTTGCCGTTACTGTCGTTATTATTACTGAATCCTCTTTGGGGTTCACCATGGTTTCCCTCACCAAACAGTGTGCCCAACTATCAATAAAAACCCGAGACCTGTGATGCCATGATTCCCAAGAGAAGCAGATTGCTAAGAAATATTTCAAAGGCTGTTACCAGACAACAAATTAAAGGAAAAGTATTCATCTGTGTGGCAAAACATAATTAAATGAGATTTGGGCTACTTATACATAAAAAATGAATTAAAAAAAAAAAAGATTCAGCAACTTTGAGCTGTATCTGTAAAACCTGGCCAATAATTCATACCCCAAATCCTCCTTACCAATAGCATTCCAAGGGTATGAATCAGAAAGTTATTAGGCCTGGAAGCGACTGTGAGAATGCAGGCCAATGACCTCATTTATTTGAGTAACTGCATCTCTCCCCACTTCACTGTGCCCATGTAGGCAAAGTCTAAGAGTCAAATCAGCCATGTAATGCCAATGTATATCCAAAAAAAAAAAAATCAGGATTCAACTCAAGGTTAACTGTTTAAAAGGAAAAAAAAAATCCTTTACTCAATCTAGGATCACTTGCTTAAGTAAAGTTCTCCCAACAACTGGAAAATTAACTACAAAATGTCAGACCTTTAATAGAAGCCTACAAGTGTCCAAGTACTCTTTAGAAACTCCATGTGGGTGGAAAGACACAGGGTTTTTCTAAAGGGTTTTCTAAAAAACTTCAAAAACTAGCAGTTTTGTTTGCATTAATAGGACTTTCTAAAGGGCTTTTCAGGACACTTAGGACACCATATATGATCCAAGTCCAAAATGTAAGCACCATAGCAGCAACCATCTCTGCCTCTACACAGCTCCTGCCTGACTCTTGGAGTAGACTCAACTTGGGAGTGGGGCAGGGAATTTGGTGCAAAGCATCACAAATCTAGAACTGTAAAACGGGTGACAAATTCTGAAGGCAGACAGATCTGGAGACACAAACGTTTCAACTATTACTTGAATTGTGTGCAGGCTGCTGAGGGAGATCCAAGGATATGCCAAACTGCTAACTGTGGCTTACGTCTAGAGAGAGAAACTTTAATGTTTAATCCTTTTATCCGTAATTTCTAAATAAGAGACAGCGTCGTAGATTGATATATGGGTCCTGACAGACAGCTGACTGAATCCAGCTCTGTCATTTTCTCAGTGAAAGTGTCCGAAACAGTCGTGTCAAACTCTCTGTGACCCCACGGACTGCGTGTAGCTCATCAGGCTCCTCTGTCCATGGGATTCTCCAGACAGGAATACTGGAGTGGGCAGCCATTCCCTTCTCCAGGGAATCTTCCTGACCCGGAGGCTGAACCTGGGTCTCCTGCACTGCAGGCAGATTCTACACCGTCGGAGCCACTGGAGAATCCCATTTTCTCCGTACAGGACAGTTTCTTGGGATAGTTACTTAACTTCCTGGTACTCCAGTTTCATCATCTGTAAAAGGCAGTGTGTATATGATAGGATTATCACTAGGATTAACAGACTTACCAAATGAAAAGTGCTTGCTATTATATAATTCCAGTGCTTGTACCAAATAATACCTTCTTTGTATAATGAAGAATTGCAGAATGGCAATAAGAAAAATATATTTAAGGCCACAAAGTCCTATAAACAATCAGCCAGGGACTTCCCTGGCAGTCCACTGGTTAAGACTCTATGTTCCCAACGCAAGGGACGCTGGTTTGATCCCTGGTTCAACTCCTGGTCAGGGAAGATCCTCAATGCTGCACGGCACAGCCAAAAATAAATGAATAAATAAGTATGCAATTCTAAAAAAAATAAAAATCAGCCAAATTATAGAAAATTATTCTAAGCAAATTCAGACTGTCCACTGCAAAGGTCTCCAACCCATTTTGTATTAAAGATATCTCACTACTGTCACCTTTAAAAAAATAAGAAGAAAATCTCAAGATAGTGGTTAAGATAATAACAACACTTTCATCATCTTATTCATTCCCACTGTCCTCAGCATTTTACATAAAAAGTAACTCACTTATAATCCTCAGATACACGAGGCCCTAAAAGAACAAGTCTCACTGTCACCAGTGGGTTCAGAATCCAAACCCAGGCAGTCTGGCTCCAGCCTACATGCTTCATTATTACAGAACACTCCTTACTACCTGACACAAAACCTCCTATGAGGTCTCTTCTACTTCATGGGCTAGTCTCACATATAGCAGGCCCTCCATCAATGTTTCACTGTCTTACCATATCAACTGGAAATCAGCCTACTTTGTATTTTCAATGTTCATTTCCCCAAAGGTCAAAAAATTAAACAATCATGCTGAGGGGAATTCCCCAGTGGTCTAGTGGTTAGACTAGACCTCACTGTCACTCCCAAGGGCACAGGTTCAAAACCCAGTTGGGGAACTAAGATCTCACAAGCTACAGGGTATAGCCAAAAAAAAAAAAGAAAAAAAAAATGATGTTGAAGAAAAATGAAAAAAAAAAAAAAAATTTCTCACTCCTTCCTTTATAGCAATTTATTTACATAGTTTGGGGGAGAAAGGGGGACTTTAAAACCTTCAACCATGGAGAAGGAAATGGCAACCCACTCCAGTATTCTTGCCTGGAAAAGTCCATGGACAGAGGAGTATGGCGGGCTGAAGTCCATGGGATTACATGACTGAGCATGTGTGCACAAGGGTGGAGGGAAATGGGTTGGTAGCAATAAAGTGGTAGAACTAAAAAAAAAATTAAAAAAATAAATAAATAAATAAATAAAACCTTCAACCAGAAATAACTCTGAATTTGATAAAGTACCAAATAAAACTACATCATGAAATTCAGTTACTATGTATTTATCCTACAAACCTACCAACTCCATCCAAGTAAGAAAAATTACCCAGCAGGAAATAGAGATCGATGCCACAGTAAACTTACTTTTTGCATGGCAACCAGAATAGAACATAAATCTCAAAAAAAACATAGTCAACAAAGAATGTGATTGAGCAAACTCTGTCATGTCTGTGCATACCCCTTCATCCAACATGAAATATGACATCAACACACCTGGCAAGAGGACGCGGGGAGTCTGCACGCAGAGCTCCGTACCAGCCCTTTCTCACCCACAGAGCAGAGACACATGCTAGTGACCTCGCTGCACTGCCAGTCAGGATTCTCCACAGCTTAGTCTACCTGCCTGTGACAGACCCTCTCCAAGGACAGTCTCCATCAGTCTCTTCTACCCTACTCCCATGCTGCCCTACCCATCAAGAAATAAGAACATATCCCTGAACCTGGGCTGACCACATAACTTGCTTTGACCACAAAATGTGGCAGAAGTGATGACATGCCAACTCCAGGCCTGGCAACATCCACTTTTACCCTTGGAAACCAATCACCAGGCTGCAAGGAAATTCAAGACATCACACTGGAGAGAGAGGCCACATAGAGACACCCTGGATGATAAGACACTACTCAGAGAGAGGCCACACTGAAGACTATCAAGGTCCCAGACTACTGAGCTGAAACTCTGCTGTCCTGTCTAACCCAGCCCAGACACCAGCTGGAAACACCAAAGGAGTGACCCCCACAGATGTGACACAGAGCAGAAGAGCCGGCCAGACGAGCCCTGCCCAAGCCCCTAACCCACAGGGCGGTGAGAAGCAACAAATCATCATCGTCCTAAGCCACAAATGTGGAGGTGGTGTGAGACTATGATTTATAATAAGAAATACACATTTGGTCTTTGTCCCCACCTTTGGCACAGAATTCCTAAAACCTTTGAAATTTCCTGAGTGAGAGACATCTTCTGTCATTTATAAGGAGCTTCTTTTAAACTTATAGGTTGACTTAGGGGTGGTACCCTTAGAAAAAGCCTCAGGATGGGGCTGGTCACCAGAAAAACCAAGTGATTAGGGGCAAAAGAAAGGGGATAGGAGTTGGATGGGCCAGGAGATTAAGCACTCTAAAAACTATTGAACAAGATTTGATTACCTTACAGATTGGTGAACACATTTACATGCCAGGAGGGTGATACACCCCAGTTCCATGAGGACAGAAGCTCCTACGTTTCAGACCCTTCCAGATCTGGCTCTTTGTACCTCTTCATCTGGCTGTTCATCTGAATCCTTTACAATAAACTGCTAAGTGTAAGCTTGAGTTCTGTGAATCACTCCATCAAATTAGTCCAACTCAAGGAGAGGGTTACCTCCCACCTATAAACCATCAACCAGAAGCACAGGTGACAACCTGGACCTGCAATCAGCATCTAAAGGTCAGGTGGTACAGTTCTGTGGGACTGAGCCCTTAAACTTGTGGGATCAGATGCTATCTCCAGGTAGAATGTGTCAGGATTCATTAAATCTGTAGAACACCCAGTCAGTGGCTGCTGAGATTTGGAGAAATGCTTGCCAGTTTTGGAAAAAACACCCACTGAAGTGGTTTTTCCATAGCAACAGGTAACTAAAACACTACCTACCTAATATCCGGG
This sequence comes from Cervus canadensis, assembly GCF_019320065.1. Lineage (NCBI taxonomy): Eukaryota > Metazoa > Chordata > Mammalia > Artiodactyla > Cervidae > Cervus > Cervus canadensis. The sequence goes on from NC_057396.1 coordinate 70,595,291, forward strand.
GCACCTAATTCCTTGTTAGGGCTCTTTCTTCCTTACTAGACTACAAGCTCTGGGACATGTCTAGCCCGGTCCAGTACTCAGCCCAGCGCCTAGTGCAGAAGAGAATGAATATGTGTGCATATTTATATGCAGCTATGAGGGAAGCCCAAAGCAAACTCTAAACTCTCATAAAGAGCAACACCTAGGTGGGAAAAAATGGTCACTTATAGGTGGTGCTGATGGTTCAAGGTCATCAATTCAATTTCCACAAGTCAGATATCTCCAAAACGAGAAAACTTTGTACCATTAACTAATCTCAGCCAGTCATTTTATCATGCACATGTCATGAATCAGGAGATGGCCAGGCAACAGAGTATGCACAGGTCAAATCTATCCCCACCACTCCTAACTGGGGGGAATGAGGGTGGGACTTAAACCTAAAAACTATATACCCCAGAGAGGACAGGAGTCTTCTACAATTTTTAGTCATGTAACAATGTTTCTTTACACTCATATTTGCAACATGGCACATTCATAACAAAATACAGAAGCAGTGGATTTTCTGAGAGCAGGGTTGGGAATATGGGCTATTGTATATTCCTAGCTTAAGAGTGCTGGATATAAAAGTGATGTGATTTAATGGATAAAGATAAGACTAAGAGGTAAGAAGCTTCAATGACTGATTTCTACCACTGAGGTGTTACATAATCTTGGACAAATCACACTCTACATATAAAATGTACTAACACCCTGAAAGTTATAACACCCTCTCTTCCCACCTTAAGGAATAATATCTCTGGAATATCTCAGGAGTTACAAAAAGCTCAAGGCAAGATTACAACTTTTCAAAGTAAAAGTCAAGTTAGGAACCAACAATAACCAGAATACACAATAACAGGACTTTGCACAAAGAAGTCTGGCGCGTGCAGCTCTGCAAGTGCGAAGGAAACGACACTGGCTATGAAGCAGAACCAGAGAGTACCTGCCTCTAATTAATCACCTCACGTACTAAAAGCAACTAATTTGATGGAATCAAGACCTATACAATCAAAATTACACAAAGTCACTTTATAAGCAGCCAAAGACCAGAAATACTAATAAAATGCTAATGGAGGACTTCTCTGGTGGTTCAGTGGTTAAGAATTCACCTTGCAATGCAGGGGACATGGGTCCAATCCATTGTCAGAGAATTAAGATCCCACATGCCAAGGAGCAACTAAGCCCACCTGCGTCAACTAGAGAGTCCACCCACCGCGATGAAAGATCATGCATGACGCAACAAAGATTCCGCTTGCCGCAACCAAGACCCAACACAGCCAAATAAACTAAATAATTTTTTAAAACGACCTGCACCTGTAATGCAGACATGCACAGCATTTATGTCCAGAATAACAAACACTCTAAAACACAATCAGTCTGCTTCTAGAAAGTGAGGCTAAGAGGTAATAATGAATCAAATACCTGTACAAAGGTTGTCAGCCCAAATTTACCAAGAGATAAGCAAGCAATGTGACCTCTTTTTCTTATATCCACACCCTGCAACAAGCTTTTTAAATATATAAACTCAGTGTAAGGCAGACCGCTAAGGGTAAAGCACAAATAAGCTGACAAGTTTCAAAATGCTTTGAAGACACAAAACTAAATAAACTCGAGTGATTTTTATTATAATAAAGGGGAGGGAGAAAACACCAGCTTTTCTGCTACAGATTTTGCTGACTAGAGCTTCCAAAAGTAACTCACAAGGATGTAACCTAACAACTGCAACACAGGAAAGTATGCTCAAAAACAAAATATGATCAAAACTGGAAACAGAGCTGTAAGACCCAAATTTGAGACTGACAATCTTCCTTATTCTCACCTCAGAAGAATGAAAAGAAAAGAAGTTTTTACCTGCAAACTCTTCTGGGGCAAAGAGTGAGCTGAAACCATAAGAACGCCTTCAGGTTCTTGGAAGAACACAAGGAAGAACTCAAAAGAAATCACTGAACCAAGAAGAAACTGAAGCTCAATGTTTGAGTCGCAAGCTATCAACAGGACCAGCAAGGCTACTGCTAAGTGCACAAAAATGGCAAGAGACTTCCTACTAGCAAGCAAGAGAGAAAGAAAGAAAAAAGAGTAGCTTTTGAGGGAAGAAATTTCACAGAGACAAAAACAGCTTAACCCCAGAATTGAGAACGGACCCCAGCTGCTTCAGGCACGCAGGCCTAACGGCTTTGGCAACAACATACCTCTCATCCACAAACAACATTACGAGGCTGAAGTGGAACCGCTTTCAAGTCACGAAGGATCACGTCTTTCTGTTTTCTGCATAGTCTGTGGGGACACGAGAGTCCAGCTCTCCTCCCTGGGGAACCACACTGACCCCATCGTCCCTGGACACCCCTGGAGCCCTAGCGACAGCACTGTAAAAAAGCTCTGAGGACACCACATCAGGTGTCCTCACGAGCCCGCACAGATAGGATCACTCCCCAGGCAAATAAGAAAATTTAAACCTGGAAGAGATTAAGAAATTCATCTAGGTTTGCAAGCTGAGTCAGTAGGCAAAGCAGGATTTGAATTCAGGCTTTCCCTCCAGACAGTATCAGAGCTTGACTCCCGGTCCCTGGCTCAGCAGATACTGTGTTCAGTGTTCTCCAGAGTTAGAGTCAGCCCAGGTCAGGTTTTTGGCTGACTAGAATAAGGGAAGGAAAAATTTCCCTCAAGGCTTCAGGAAAAGGAGAAGTCAAATTATTAAACGCAGAGCTCTTATGCTAAAAGGTCCAGATGCCCTTCTACCTTGCCAATAACATTCCTCAGCCAATCAAAATAAGGCACTGGATTTTAAGAAGCTAGTCGTTTGAAGCTCTGACTGGAAATTGGATTGCATTTCCCCAACTTTCCAAACAAAAAACACTTAAGGGGGACAAGAAAGATGCAAAAGCAATTACTGCCAGCAAGTGTTTACTGAATATCTACGCGCTCAGCACTATTCCAGGCACTGAGGATACTAGATCCAACGAGAACATTCCTGCCCTCAAGGAGCTTATGAGATTATTTATGCAATAATAAGAGTGACACTTTCAAGTACTGATAAATGCTAGGAAGAATATATAAAAAGTCATGTTGTCTAGAGGGGACAGATTACAGGGAGGAAGTCAAGAATTCAGAATCATTTCTATTTTTCTATTACCATGAGCCTGAGAAAACATGAATAAGGAGAAACGTTAAAATACTTTCATTCAAATTAATACTACAATATAATCCAACATCACTTCCTATTTTTAAATGACTACATATATAAGACTAAATTTGAAATAGCCTTCAAAGGCCACACCCTTCCCTCAAAAGTTACAGCAAGCTTTATGCACATGGCAGTAAGACCCCAGCACTGGGGAATACGTGTAAATCTATGGCTGATTCATATCAATGTATGACAAAACCCACTGAAATGTTGTGAAGTAATTAGCCTCCAACTAATTAAAAAAAAAAAAAAAAAAAAGACCCCAGCACTGATCACCCTCTGACCGGCACAGACGCGCGGCAGAACGTAACACGTGTTTAAGACGATGCTTTTACGGAGCACTCACTGCGTGTCCCAGCGTACCTGACGTGGCCAACCAGGCCCTTTCCTGCACATGACCTCATTTACTGCTCAGGGACACCATGAAGACATGCATTATCGTTATCCCCATTTACAAGTCACGAGACTGAGGCTCAGAAAGGCTACATGGTCTGCCCACGTGCAGGGAAGATTCAAATTCCATCAGATGCCAAAGTAGATGCGCTCACCATTATGCTATACTGCTTCTACAGAACCAGCACTAAACCTCAGATACAGAAAAAAAAAAAACCCTTTTTCATGCGCTCACACCTATGTCACAGAGAGTTAATTCAGGAGACAGAGAGAAGAGGAATAAATCTGAATGACTCCAAGTCAGGACACAGTGCTATAACTGTAATTCCACAAGATCCACAACTTAACCTCCCTATCTATAAAGGAGCTAACCTCATCAGCGCTAACCATTACTTGCCCCCTGGTAGGCTGTGTTAATTATTATTTGTAATATATACGCAGATCATCCGTTGAAAGAGACAAGGAAAACTACAGTGTTATGATTATTACTGCCTTGATGCTAGAGCAAAACACCAGAAATCGATGTAAGTAAATTATGTGCACCAAGAATGCAGGGTTTGAGGGACTCCCCCGGTGGTCCAGTGGCTGAGACTCTGCGCTCTCAATGCAGGGGGCCGGGGTTTGATCCCTGGTCAGGGAACTAGATCCCACACGCTGCAACTAAAGAGTCTGCACGCCACAACTAAAGGTTTCACACCCCACAAGGAAGACTGAAGATCCCGTGTGCCACAATTAAGACCTGGTGCAGCCAGGATTAAAAAAAAAAAGAGAAATGCAGGGTTCAGGAATCATATAGTTAGTTGTTTTACCTCTAATTTTTTTCCTTTTAAAAAAATTTATTAAAAAAAAAAATTTATTAAAGCAATACATACCATATGACCCAGCAGTTGCACTCTTGGGCATTTACCCAGAGAACATACATTCACACAAAAAAACTGTACACAAATGTTCACAGCAGCTTTATCTAGAATAGTCAAGAACTAGGGAAAAACTCAGAAGTTCTTCAATGGGCGAGTCACTAAACAAAATTAAGACATATCTAAACTTGGGAATACTACCCAGCAATTAAAAAGAAAGAAACTATTGATACGTGCAACTTGGATGACACTCCAAGGAATTACACTGCACTGACCAAAAAAAAACAATCCAAAAGGCTACATTCTGGGAATTCCCTGGCGGTCCAATGGTTAGCACTCAGTACTTTTCACTGCCTGGGCCACATTCAATTCCTGGTCCAGAAACTGAGATCCCACAAGCCATGGAGTGGCCCCCCCAACAAAAAATTTTTAATTAAAAAAAAAAAAAAGGTTACATAGTATATGATTCTACTTACGTGACATTCTTGAAATGACAAAGGAAGACAGATTTGTGGGATTAGAGAGCTGGGGGAGCGAGACACTGGCCGCCTTCCCCAGAAGATACGTTTTCTAGATTCTCTGCACAAAACCTTTCCTGCAGCTTTATCCACTACACTGTCACCTCATGGTGGCGTGGAGGTGGGAGCGACCGTAACAGGGCATCAGGCAAGACCCTGCGGGAGGGAACTGTTTGGTGTCCTGACTGTATCCGTGGCGGCACCCAGGCTGTGACGGCGTGCTGTAGTTTTCTAAGACGCCACCACCGCCACTGGGGGAAACTGGGTACAGGCCACACGGGATCGATCTCACTGTCATTCCTTAAGACTGCAGGGAAACCTATGATTATCTGTAAACAAAGTCTAATCAGAAAAAAAAGGGAAAAAAAAAGGTAACACATGCCTCTTGCAACAAGTGAAACAACAGTCTGTGGTCCACAGCTTTTGTTTTCTGTATCAGAATGGGATCATAGATACTATAGGTTAACCTAAAGCCTACCTTCTTCACCTGTCACACAGGTACTCCCCTGGCAGGCCAGTGGCTGGGACTCTGTGTTTCCACTGTAGGGGGTGTGGGTTCAACCCCTGATTGAGGAAATAACATCCTACATGCCACATGGCCAATTTTCTTTTTTTTTTAATCACTATATCATAGAGAGCTGGGGGGAGAAAAAGAAATCTTTAAGTGCCAAGCAGGATGGCAGGTATAGAATGTTTTCTGACTGGGGCAAATTAGACAAATGTTTCTAATGCTCGCCTGCCATCGCTGAGTCAGGTGCCTTCAGCCAGAGCACAAGACAGAAGTGGCATTCTAAAGAGAGCTGCAGAAATGCAAGGTCTGCGGCAGCTCTTCCAGGATCCTGCCCCCTTCTCTGCTTCCTCCAAGTAACTATCCTTATGGGCCCACAGAGGAAGAAATGCTAAATGATTTCTTTTGAGCAAAAACTTGCAACAGCAGATAATTCTCCCACATACTGAAGCCACAGCAAACCAACTTCCCTGAAAATATATTCCCCCTTCAAGCAGCAGTACAGAATATCTTGTTGATAACAGTGAAGACTACCACTATTAAGTGCTTCATGTTTTATGTACTCCATCTCTAGAGCCCCTTGCTACCCCTTTGCCATTTTACAGACCAAAATCTGACTTAATGTGAAATTACTCACCCGTGATCAAACGCCAGTACGTGGTGAAGATGGCATTCAAAGCTACAAGTGTTTTTTCCACTTTATCAGATGCTTTTCCATTTAGCATGACTGGGGGGACTATATATGTGCCAGGACCTATTATAGGTGACAGTGACAGAGAGATGAAAAACCCAACAAATACAACACAGAAAAGGTCTCCAACATCAGAGTTTTCTGAAGGCAGCTGCAGTATACTGGAACTGTAACTACCATATTGAAACATGGCAAGTGTTTATACAAAGTGCTGTGGGTTTGAAAAATCCAACCATCAGCCCCAAAGGAAGACACTCTCTCACATTAGCTTCCTTACAACTGTTCTTAGTTTCAGTTCCATTCAGATATTCTACAAGTCACATGTTTCTCTCTGTGATCCTTGGCAAAAGGCGTGCAGTGGCCTTCTATACCAAACACTGCCCCAGACATGCTCAGTGTGAACGGAAGCTTGCCAGCTCAAAGCAGCAGAAAGTTCCTTAATGCTGTAATGCTTTGAAATTTTGGCAATGAAAAGAAATGAATGTTTTTAGTCAAATCATGGATGTACAGAGTTAAATGTGACTTAGACATCACTTTGAATACAGAGTCTTAAAAAGGTATAAACCCACTTGCCCATTTTTATAAGACTCACAAGGGCAGCTCTCAGACAAAAAGCCCAGGTCTCTCAACTCATCGTATGGCGTTCCTTTCCACCCTTTCTTCTTTATGGCCAATGAAAACAAACTTAGTGATGTTCAAGTTTTTCTCATTTCATCAATGATAGATGTATTCATGAATCATGTGCAGTTTAAAGACAAGCTTTGTCACAAACAGGAATGCTAGGCACCCATGGGATACACACACACACAGGGAAAGGAGACCCTTTGCTTCCACCCTGTCTACCCTTGATATGGAAGGAGCTCTTCAGGCATTTGGGAGGCAGATGTTAATACACTAAAAAATTGCCATCATCCACATATGTCATCATTAGCAATAGCTAGTACTGGAGGGATATCTATTGATACTATGAGCCAGGTACTCAAGAGTATTTACATCCTATTCCTTATCCTTACTTAGATATATATCCTCATCCACTCTTGAAAAAGGTGTTATATTGTCATGTATATTGGGGCACACCAGGTTTAAAGAAGAATCCCCAAACCCCACAGCTGCCCAGGGGCCGGGCTAGAATTTAAACTCTATATATAGAGTCCATGCTCTTTTCCCACTCCATGCTCCCTAGGAAGAGAATATCTGCCCTGTCTGTACATGTGGCTGTGACATCAAGTCGCCTCAAACTTTGACATTATTTCTTGAGTGGCAATTACGTAATTTAACCATCTTTTCAATCTTCAGGTTATCTTAACTAATTTTCTTTCATGATTCCTTGGTGGTCTTCCACGTTTTCCCTTTTTTTTTTTAAGAAGCAAAATCCTTTGTCCAAATGATCTGAGGTGAAAACACTAAAATATAAAACAGATCAAATCAAATATAAAAATACCATATTTATATATATATATGAAGCGCCAACCTGCTCCAGTCTTTTTCTTTTTTTTAGTTCTACCACGTTATTGCTCCCAGCCCAACTCCCTCCACCCTCGTGCACACACGCTCAGTCATGTAACCCCATGGACTGCAGCCCGCCAGGCTCCTCTGTCCATGGACTTTTCCGGGCAAGAATACTGGAGTGGGTTGCCATTTCCTTCTCCATCCAGTATTCTTAACTCAGAAATTCCATGGACAGAGAAGCCTGGCAGGCTTCAGTCCGTGGGGTCCCAAAGAGTCAGACATGACTGGGCACACACATATACACACACACACTCATTTGAGAACCAATGGACCTCACCACACGATTTTCATGAGAGCCCTGAGATCCCTCATGAGGCATCACTTCTTATCCTTTACAACAGAGATGTTGCCATCCACCTTATAGGTTTCTTATGACAATTAAGTGAAGGAACAAATATAAACTTCCCAGAATATATAAGTATTCAAAAGTTGGCTCCCCTCTCTTCTATCCTGCAGAGGTAATAGTTGTTGCCAATTCAAGAAAGCTCAATTTGATGGTATTTTCAGTAGCAGAGACATAAACAAGTAAATGCTCCCATAGCTCAACTAAAATAAATAACCTAGCAAACCTTTCATTAAAGAGACCACTGGTAATGCTCCCTCCCAGCCGAGTTTCCAGTCAATGACCCATGGATCTCAAAGCACAACTTTCCTAGCAGACCTGAGATACCTCATGAGGTACCATAACACAGACCAAAAGTGTCACGCGAATGAGTTAGTGTTGTTCTAAGCACCTTAAATTTGGCACTTCCTGAGCTGAGCATATAAACTGGCAACTTAATACTGCATTTAATGAGTAATTTTATGCTTATGTTCTACAACAGAATCTAATGTTCATTTTGCCCATCTTCTGGCTTCTATTCCTCCAAGCACTGTAAACCAAAAATGTGCTGATCTCATGTGCACCTTCACCCAGGCAACAGTAACCTGGCCCTTCCTAAACTCATCACTAAGAATCTATCACCTTATGGATGAACCTATTTGCAGGGCAGGAGTACAGACAAAGAGGTAGAGAAAGGACTTGTGGACAAGGTGGGGCAGGGATGAATTGAGAGAAAGTTGCAGGAATCACATACGTTACAATGTGTCAGGCAGACAGCTAGTGGGAATCACATATGTTACAATGTGTCAGACAGACAGCTAGTGGGAATCACATATGTTACAATGTGTCAGACAGACAGCTAGTGGGGGGTTGCTACACAACACAGAGCTCAGCCCTGCGCCCTGCGGTGACCTAGAGAGGTGGGATGGGGGGTGGGAAGGCGGCTCCGGAGGGAGGTGATACATGGGTATACTCATGGCTGGTTCACGCTGCTGTTCACAGAAACCAACACAGCATTGTAAAGCAATTATCCTCCAATTAAAAATACATTTTAAAAAAGAATCTATTATCTTAGCCTGCTACTGAAAATGTGCTCCCTTTTCTGTAAGTGTAACAGGAGACTGTCCATTTTCGCAGGAAATAGGTTCTCACTCCCAATCTAAACCCAACCAACAACAATTCTCAAATCACCAACTTTATGGAAACTGCAGGTGTTGGCTTTGATCCCTACAGCTTAGGAAGAATCACAACAATAATACATCATACCGTCATGAAAAGACTCGTTTATAATAAAGAACACACCCCTAAGCGTTCAACATGGGAGCCAAAAGGTTCAGAATGCTAATCTTCTATTTCACCAGGAGACCTTGAGCAATTCACCGACTCTGTAATGATGATTTCTTCATAAGGAAAATGAAAATATACTCATTAAAATGCCAGCAACACTGCTTGATTAACCATCACACTACTATTTCCTGGGGTTAAGAGGGACCTCAGCAAGTCATCTTTGTCACTGCCCTCATTTCTTAACAAGCCCACACCGACATCACCCTAGAAAGATCTTTACGAAGTCTTTGGGAAAGATATTTCACAACCTTCCTTGGTTAACATTTAAGTATCTTGTAGTCAGGAAGTTCTTTCTAATTTGTAACCTATACCCCTTCTGTTGCAATTAAAACTCATCTCCTCTTGTCCTGTCCACTATGGAAAAAGAACATCTGCTTACCACCACCTGAACAACATCCCTTCAAGAGATTATAAAACGTAGGAAGCCTATTTCAAATGATTTCATGTAAATGCAACATGGCTTTAAATGGGTCACCTAGACAAAGGACATAATTAAGAGCCTTAAACTACCAGTTCCATCACTGACTTGCTCTGAAGATGATAGGAAGTTAAAACCACGCAGATGCTGTACCTCAATTATGCCATCAGTAAAATGCAAAGAATAAAACCAGTAAATGAGAACTCAGTTCCTGAAAAAGTTATACATACAGGAAAGAGAGTCTCAATCCCAATCTAAGCCAACAACTCACAAATCACACACTCTCTATAGAAACCGTAGGTGTTGGCTTTGATCCGTACATTTCAGAAAGAATCATTAACAATTACATTAGCATAGGGCTCTGCAATTCCACTCCTAGGTACATACCCAAAACAATTGAGAACTAGTGCACACACACTCGTGTTTACAGTAGCACTATCATAATATCCAAAGGGGGAACCAGCCCAAAGGTTTGTTAACAGACGAATGGATCAACAAGTCATGGGGTGTGTGTGTGTGTGTGTGTGTGTGTGTGTGTATACACACCAAAGGTTACATATTGGACAATTCCACTTATATGAACTATCTAGAATATATCGATCCACAGAGACAGAATGCAGACTGCTGGATTTCAGGGGGAGGAAAAATTTTTAAAAACTGCTCAATTGGGAAGAGGATTTACTTTGGAATGATGGAAATGTTTTGAAACTAGACAGAGGTAGCAGTTGCACAATATTATGCAAATGCCACTGAACTGTTCACTTTAAAATGGTTAATTTTGTGTTATGTGAATTTTACCTCGATAAATTATTTTTAAAGAAAAAAAAAAAAACTGCTAGGAGAACTAATGTGCACAATTACCATAAAATCCTTAGCCTTTCCCAGGAGAGTCATCATACAAAATTCTACGTAGAATAGTAGCCAAAATGTTTAATATTACCTCAATATACCCAATTAGACTTTGAGTAAAGAGTGTGTAAAAGGCAAAAAAAATAGAAACTGAAATAAAGTCTATAGTCATAATTACACAGTATCCTACATAGAAAGAAGAGTCAATAAACAGGTGAATGAATAAAGAGAAATAAAATAAATAACCAAGCATATCAGCTAATTAGCTATGGAATGAGCTTTAAAAACCAATACTGAAGTAAAAAAGACCCACTAGTTAGGGAGTAAGACAGAAAGGCTAATGATAGCAAAGCTGAAAAGTACCTAAGCCTTAAACTCTGAGGCCACATATAAAGACTATGAGAATCTTTATCTCATCATTGTGAATATCCTCATTCCCTCTCCCCTTTCTGCTTTAATACAGCTTTTCTGCAAGACACCAAGGTTAAAGCAGCCAAGGACACCAAAATGAAATGGTATGGTTCCTACGTTCCCAAGCCTTCTAATATTACTTCTTCTTCTTAAAGTCTTACTTTAAAAAAAATTATTTATTTATTTGACTGCATCAGGTCTTCAATGTGGCATGAGGGACCTAGTTCCCTGACCAGGGATCAAACCCAGGCCCCCTGCATTGGGAGCCCAGAGTCTTAACCACTAGACCACCAGGGAAGTCCCACAGTCTTACTTCTTATGGGAAGACAGACATGCTAATCATCAAAATACACCAACCATCTCCACTTCCTCCCTTTTCACTTCTTCAACGCTGTTCTTGCTATGATCATCAGTGATCTCTGTTTTGCTAAATCAAACAAAATATACGGAGTCACTTCCTCTTTGAAACATGCTCCTCTCTCTGAGATTTTCTCCAAAATTCCTTGGAGCTTGGTCCTGAGCGACCTTCTAATCCTAGTCTTGGACACCTTTCGTCTGGGTAAAAGCATCGATTTTCCTTGGCTGTAAATACTACCTATGTACCACAGGCATCCAGATTTATTTCCAGCACCACTTCTGAGCATTAGCTCAGTAACAGCTTACTTGATGCCTCCATTTGTATTATTTCACAGATAATCCACACTCAGCACGACTGAAATTGAGGCCTTCCCAACTTGAGTTGGAATCTACTCCTCCTCCAATGCTTCCATCTCAGAACTAGCAATTTAATCTACTAGATACTCACACCAGAAATCTGGGAATCATACCTGACACCTCTCCCTTCCCACACAGCCAATCCATCATTAAGTCTTCCTGTTCTCATTCTATTTTTTTTTTCATTTATTTTTATTAGTTGGAGGCTAATTACTTCACAACATTGCAGTGGGTTTTGTCATACATTGACATGAATCAGCCATGCCTGTTCTCATTCTAAAATATCTACTGTATCTTTCTACCTTCCTCCATCTGCTATGCCTACTGCCTAATGCAAACCATCATCATCTTTTGCTGGACCACTATGTGTGCGTGCGTGCTAAGTTGCTTCAGTTGCTTCCAACTCTGCGACCCCATGGACTATACCCCGCCAGGCTCCTCTGTCCATGAGATTCTCCAGGCAAGAATACTGGAGTGGACTGGCATGCCCTCCTCCAGGGGATCTTCCCAACCAGAGATCTAACCGGCGTCTCAGGTGTGTCCTGCATTGGCAGGTGGGTTCTTTACCACTGGGAAGAACTACCGCTAGTTCTTTACCACTAGCACCACATGGGAAGCCCCTGGACCACTATAAACCACCCTAACTTCTATACGTCCCCCAACTTCCTCTTCTTCCAGATTTTCCACAATTTCCAATTTTTTCCCTCAAAGATTTCCAAAAATTTCCACAACATAACCAGAATAATTTTTAAAAAATCATATATTAGGTCACAACACTCATTCTTAAAACCTTCAAAGGCTTCCAATTATACTGAGGGGGAAAATACAGAATCCTTGACACAGTCCTGCCTAAGTCTCTCTCTTCTCCCTATGCTCCCATTCTCCCTCCTGCTCACTGTATTCAAACCACACCAGGCATCTTTCGGGTTCTCAAATGTGCCAAGTTCTTTCCCACCCCAAGGCTTTCACACCTGCTATTCCCTTCAGTTCCCCTTTTGTCCTTCTCACGTCTGCCTAAACCTCACTTCTGCAGAGAAATCTCCCCTGAAGCTCCAATACAATTCATGCCCCCCCCAACTAAAATCTTTTTTACTTTTCCATCATAAAACTTTGCACACTATATAATTATATACTTGCATATTTTTTGTTTACTGTCTCTCTCTCCCTCTGGATCACTCTCTCCATAAGGGCATAAACAATATTTTTTTCCCCCCTCACTGTAGTCCTGGTATAGTAGCAGTAATTTAGAGAGTTTAGAATTGTTTAAAGTAGTTTAGAATCAGTATACTTTAGGGATTAGGATCAGGGAGGCCAGGCTGCTTGGATTCAAATCCTGGTTCTGCCACTTACGAGCTCCATGACCTTGAGCAAACTGCTTAACCTCTCTGTGCCACCATTTCTGCATATGTAAAATGGGGAGAACCAAAGTCCCTACACCATGAGGCTGCTCTAAGAATGAGAAGAATCAGTGATGCAAACACTGAGAACAGCCCCTGGCGCAGAGCACGTCAGTCAACACTGGCCCTGATCGGCTCTTACTAGAGCATCCTCACCACCTACCACAGAGGCATTCCACAGACACTCAATGGATGCATGACTGGGAAAAAAGGCTTTACCATAATCTTTAAATAGGCTTTTGTAAATGATACAGCAGGAATATTATAGAGATTTGGAGATAAAAACATAAACAGTTAATGCAAAGAGTGAAGAAACCCACAGTTTATAATGGCATAAAGGGATAAGAGTAATAAAAAAAACTAACTCAACAGGATGCTCAGTCTTCATAGCTAAGCAAAAAAAAAAAAAAAACAGTTCACTTTTCCAGAAGTTTACCCAAGGAGACTTGGTAGCTTTGACTTTTCCCTAAAGTATCACCCTCTTCTACAACTTTAATCATTTTCTTCAAGATCCTTCAAGCACCAACCGCAGTCCAAATAGATGGTAAAATTCATCTAACTTTAGTAGATACTAATATTAGTAGAAATATTAGATACTAATACTGTCTACCTGTTTTGCAAAGAAGTGTTTTGCTGTTCCTAAAATAGCTCTGGACTGTTTTGCTACATACATTACAAAACCCTCCAAGCTTTGCCATCTACCTTGTATCTGGAATCCTTTCAGACACTGTTGCTTTGGAGGTTTCCTCCTTTGCAGCAGAGGTTCCTCCTCTGACTCTAAGTTACTCGGAAGAACACTGAGGGGAAGGAGGGGCAATTACGTGCTTGCCCCTTATTCCTACTTCTTATTCAAGCTTTCTCAAAAGACGCTAAACTTCAATCTCCACATCACTATTATCTGTTCTGCTTTTGAAAAACATATAATCTTTAGCTCACTATAATAATATTGAAAAACAATTTGACAGCTGGAGTATATAGTGCAATGTGCTATTCTAAATGCTTTACATATGTCAACTCATTTAATTCTCACAACAACCGTCTGGTATTCTACAGATGAGAAGAGGCACAGAGAGGTTAAATAACTTGCCCGAGTCACAGAGCTAGTAAGTACTGGCACTGTGATTCGGACCCAGACTGCCTGCCTTCAGAGTCAGGACCATTATGCTATTATTTCAAGAGTTTGGCAAGACATGTTTTTCTGCCTTGTTTTCACAGGTCAGCTAGATTGAAATACTCCGATTCTCTCCCCCAAATCAAGAACACATACGAATCCTCTCCAACTCGGCAAAATTTCAGATGTTTCATTATATCACTGGCATATATACCTAAAGCAACGTAATTTTGGTTCATGGGAGAATGTATGTTCTATCCTGGGAAGTAGAAATAAACAAACAATGAAATCATGAAATGTGAAATTTGCCTGAGTTAATTCTGCAGACATAAATATGATTCCAGTGAGTAGCTGAAAAAAATGTTTGCAAAATGCTTTTAATTTCTTGAAGGAAAAGTACCAAAGAAGATTGTGTTATTATTAACATATACACTCAACAGCAGCCTACATTTTCCTTCTCCTAATTTCACAATTCCCCTCAGTCTCTCCCTTTGCGAGCGTGCCAAGTCGCTTCAGTCATGTCCAACACTTATGCGACCCCATGGATTGTGGCCCACCAGGCTCCTCTGTGCATGGGATTCCCAAGGCAAGAATACTGGAGTGGGTTGCCATATCCTCCTCCAGGGGATCTTCCTGACCCAGGGATGGAACCTGAGCCTCCTGCTGCTCCCACATTACAGGCAGATTATTTACTCCTGAGTTATCAGGGAAACCCCAAGTCTCTCCCTTTACATAAAGCTAAATACTTCTGTTTATTCCCTGCTATGAACATATGAGGACCCATACGCAGTTTTCAAATTCACTGAACTCAACTTCCAAAGAATAGTTTTTTGGGGGAAAAAACTAATAAATGGAAACTATAAGAAGTAAAAATTAAATTCGTTAGTCAAGCATGCAGGATATTTATTAAGTCACAGTTATCCTTTACTAAGCCAAATCCAGTGTCATCATACATTAAGTAACAGACAAACATTACATACAGCAATCTTAGATGAAGACTTCCATTGTAATGGCAACAGGAGAACTTTAAATCACTGAATCGTGGTATATTGTGATTGCAACTTTTTAGGAGACTTAGTGTCAACTCCCACAAATGCCCAGTGCATTCCTCACGGCTTCCTCTCTCTCTCTCTCTCTCTCTCTCTCTCTCTCAGCCCTTCTCTGTTTCCTTAACAGCATAGCCTAAATTTAAATCTATCAGATACCTGGTCAATTCTGCTCCCCACTCGAATTAATTCCATCAAGTCAGGAACACTCATATCTTACTTTTATACCCCAGCATCTAATGAACCTTCCATAATTATTTGTTAGATGAACAAAAGTCTGAAAAGGTAAGGGTTGAAACATAGTTACAATCAAGAAAGAGTTCCAAAAGGTCTGACTGGAGTATTTCATACCTAAGGACAAAAATACAGTACCACAACAATGCTCAGTGAAGAAAGGAGAAAGTTTAGGTGAAGAAGTGAAGATCATCAACCCTAAGAGCAAAGGAAGAGACAGAGAACAAAAGCTAGAAAAGACTACTCCACAAACAAGCCAGGACTAACTGGAATAGAGGGATAACAGGCAGCACCTAAAGCCTCTTTCCCTAGCACGTCCAAGGACACACTCCTTGACACAAACACGTTAGTGAGCTTCTCCAGGGCACTGAACGTTCGTCACTTCTATTTTCCGCGACTGTCAGACACAATGCTGCCTTCAAAGAAGCAAATGGACCAAGAACCCAGATGACATCAATTCATTGTTGCTGCAAGATAACATAGAAGTTAACATTTGAAGAGCACCTTATCTTTTCAAAGCAGCTGCGTGTATTTTCTTTTTCTCAACAGAAGTTATTACAATAGCAGCATTATCTTTCCCGTTCTTTAAATACAGACACACAAAAGTGCTCTAAGCCTTCAATTTGAACCCTACCTCTGCTACTTATGTGCTGTGTGATCTTGGACAAATTATTCACTTCTCTGTGATCTGAGTATCCATGGGGAAAAATGATATGCACCTTAAAGAACTGTGCTGAGCATTAAGTGAGATTAACACTTGCAGAGAACACGACACAGTAAATTTAGCTTAATAAAGGAGAGTAACCTTCCCTATGGCCTCCTTCAATAGTTCGTACAAGGTTTCTCCGCTAGTAAGATGGTAAACCTAGGACTTAAACCCAGGCCGCCTGATTCCTTAATCTGTTTTCTTCCAGCCACATCACTTTGGCAGACTGCCGCATACTACTGACACATAAATATATTGACAATAACTGATCACAAAATTTTTATCTATCAGTAACTAAATTTAGCTTTGAGAAAAAGGGACCAAAAAAAACCCCTGATCTAATTAACTTGGGGGGAGGAGGGGTTTGAAAATATAAAACATAAATTATATCCCCAAGCCGCAGCAGAGGTGGTACCACAGCACTTCCGTACAAACAGAAAAATATGACAAGAAACAGACAGTTCTCTCTGGGTTTATGAGGAACAATTGGAGAAAGAAACGAGCATGGCTATGATTAAAGGAACTTAAAAAAACCTTAGGTTTTTTTTTTTTTTTTTGGTAAACCAAACCACTGGGCAAAAAGATTTACATCCCATTCCAAAATATCTCGATCAGGGCTGAGAAGTCTCTTTAAAAAAAGAGACCGCAGTGTGCTAACAACAAACTTTTTCTTCCAAGTCTTTTAAGAGGTCGGTAAATGGGAAGAGTGAAGATAAACCACCAATGTAAATTGTCAACATACACGAAGATCCTTGAAGACCATAAATGTTTGTTTTGGATTCAATATTAATAAACAGCATAAAGGAGCATGATCAAAAGGATAAAAGTTTCATAAGTAACCTAACACAAGTTGAAAATATTTTGAAAATTATACAGTATAAAACTAAGCTATTATTCTGTTAATAAAAATAACCAACTGCTTTCAAGTGATATATACATAACTAATCTTTTTCAAGTGGTATACATAACTCCTTTCAGGATATGTTCTAAAATACATTCAAAGAAGTTCACATCTTTAACGATCCCCAAGAACTTTTTTACTAAAAGAGAAGACAGAATAATTCAGTCACATTCGGAATTTGTAAATTCTGAAAAGAAAGGCCAGAAGAGAGCTTGACCTGACATTAGCAGAACGCAAGATTTAACCCAGGAAGGTAAAAGTTGAGTGAATGTCTACCACAAAGCAGGGGAGAAGCTGATAAGAAGTTCTACCCCTTTCCACCACAACCAAATTTCTTGTCCTCTTCAATTCAACTTAAACCTCTGCTAAATATTTTCCACGGAAGCATAACAAAATACTCCTAACATTTCTTCTGACACTCAGAGCGAATTTCATTTCCTATTTAGCATTAATTAGGAGCCACTAACTCCAAATTCTATGCAGAACCTATCAATCTCCAGGGGAATATGTCCCTCCCTTTTCTAAATTCTTAGCTGTTGTCACTGTTCAGTAAGTTGTGTCTCTTTTGCAACCCCACAGACTGCAGCCTGCCAGACTCCTCAGTCCATGGGATTTCCCAGGCAAGAGTATGGGAGTGGGTTGCCATTTCCTTCTCCAGACCTTCTTCCCGGACCAGGGATAGAACTGGGGAAGCCCTCTAAATTCTTTTTTCTGATATTAAATTCTCTTCTGTCATAGAAACTTTTTCAGAGAACACACATTAGCCTAACTTCCCAATACAGATTCTCCATAAAGACAGACTAGTGACTCTTCATTAATCTCTTCCTGGGAGCACTCAGGATCTGGCAATTAGGAAATCACTCAAGATCAAGGGCCCTACATTTAAATTCTGCTGACCTCACTAAAATGATGATAATAATAATACAAAGAAAAAACAATAACCCTTCCAAAACTCAAGTGAGAAGTCTAAATTTGTTAAAGTACATAGACTTGTATAGTCTCCCTCCAAGGACTACAAATTTAGTCCCTTCTCCCTTAAGAAAACCCAACTCCTACTGATTCTAAATTTGTACTATGGAAATACTTATTCAACCTAGAATGACCCCTAGGTTGATTATTTTTTTCAACAAAGAAATTACACAAATTAGAATCATGCCACTAAATCCAGTGAAAATAAAACGAGGAAGAACATTTAGTCTCCAAAGTTTCCGGGCTAGGAGAGAAAAGGAAAAGATAATGAGTTCCCATATTTAAACTTTCAATTTAAATATGTCAATATTTCAGTGATTTCTACACATAGCCTTTTTAACTCTAGTATATGCAGTAACTAAGTCACTAGTGAAATACAACAACCCTGGCACAAAAGCGACTCATTGGGTTTTATTTGATTTCTTCCTAGAAAGCAGTCTCTCAGGACAAATGTCTGACTTCAAAATCTTGACCATCCTCTTCAGGACATTAAGTACTTAACACCACAGTTGAAAGACTTCCAATGAGAAACAGGCTGAGGGGAAGGAGGAGACAGAAAGTATCAACCCGAAAGCAAACCAGACAGGGAACAAAATTTTCTATCAAGAAACAGAAAGAAATTGTCATGACTCCTCCCGCTAAAATGATACAGACTTTCAAAGCAAAACCAGCCCCAAGACTGCGTGTTCCCTTTACTTCTGAAGTCTCCAGGGACGGAATCTACCTATATCCCTCGGAAGGAGGGGCTTAAGAGAGACAATCAAACAACAAATCACTATGTGGATAAAATGACTGGTATGGGGCGGGGGGCGGGGGAGGCACACAGTGAACCGGTAAACAACGAAAAAATGAACTCACGGTGCATTTAATGATCTGTGCTGGATACGGGGGAAAGTCACGTCCCAGATCAACCTCAGTGTCCCTACCCAAAAAAAGGCGAGAACGTGACACTTGGCTCAGAGGAACCGGAGGGCCCTGCGGCCGCAAGCCTCCACCTAGTCAAGGGTCTCTTCGAAGGCCGGACTCGGAGACTGTCCCCAGTGCAACTGAGTCGTGACACCCGGAGCCTTTGGGGGGCGGGAGGCCAAAGCGCGCAAAGCTCTATCCGTTCCTGGAGAGCGGCTTCCCCCAAACACTGGGGGTACCGACACCCTCCCCGGACCCAACGAACCCTCCGTCCCGGACCACTCCAGGAGGCAGCCCCGGCATCCCTCCCTCCTTCCGGCTTCTCCCCCCGCTGCCCGCCGCCTCTCCGACCGCGCCCCCGAACGCCGCCGCCGTGTAGCTCCTCCTTTGCCTGAGTCTCCGCGGCCGACCGGCCCGCTGGCGCCAAGGTCTTCCGAACCCGGCGGCGGAAGGATGCCGGGCCCGGGCCTCCCAGGCTCCTCCTGGGCCTACCTGCGAGGCGGGCGGGGGCTCGGTTTGCAGTCCAACGGGTGGACTGAGCCGCGCACTAGAAGGAGAGGCAAGAAGGAAGCGAGGGGTCCGCTCCGCCGACCGGCGGGAGAAAGCAGCTTGAGCGCGGGGGCCTCGCGGACGAGACAGCCTTCGACCCGGCGCCGCCGCCGCCGCCGCCGCCGCTCGGGAGACATCAAGCGAGAAGACGGCGCAGGAGATCACCGAATAGACGAACGCCCCAGACCTCAAAGGAGGAGCGCCCAAGCAATCGTTCAGGGAACCGCAGTCGATCGTCGAGAAACAGCTTCGCTCCAACTCCGGGTCCGGCTCCTGTCCAAGGCATAAACAAACGAACCCAGATCATAAGCCGTGGAGTCAGAGTAGACTGGGCTTCTGCCATTTTCTGTGTCGAGTGCGGGCTGTCTAAATTGTTTAGAGAACTGGAATTTCTCTTGAGAATGTTGAAGATCAAGTCATAGTATAACACTTTGTTATTTAACTGTAATTCAGAGACTGCCTTATGGACTCTCGACAGTGTTTATCCCACCTGAGCCCATTTGACCTTATTGGCTCAGTGAGGTGAATTTCAAAAAAGATAGGTAGATAGATAAAAATATAACAGAGGCACAGAGAGAATCCAGGCTGAGGAACAAATAATATCTATTCAATCTCCAAATAGCTCCCATAAGCATAGCAGAGAAAAGCTGGGAACGTTCAGGGTTATGCAGTCTGATCTTAAGGCAGGAAATATAATACACATACTGCTTTTATTTTATTCCAAAGGCCTAGAACCACAGGTGTGCTTCTTAATAATACATAATAACCAATAGTCTCTTTGGGTTCTAAACTCAACAAAGTGTGTTATCGTCACAACTATGGCCTTTTATTGAACTCTCTTAGTAGACAGACTGCACATGGTCAGCACAAATACGATCCGCACAAATATGATAATATGGTCATATGGTCAGCACAAATATGATATGTTCATCCCAAGCATAATTTAATAAATCATGTAGATCACTGCAGTATGGATTACCAACTGTGAGCAATAAGTTTATCTTACCCTCCTTAGGTGTAAAAAAGAAAAGATAGCCCCAGCCCTTTATTAAAGAGTATATAATCCAAAGTGAAAGCCCACATACTTACAGCATAAGCTTTATTTACAATTATTTACAATTTACAATTTTCTGTAATTTTTAAAAAATCCTTTAAATGCATGAAACTATTTAAGGGGCAATTCATATATATATACATATATATATATGAATTATATATATATAAAATAAAATGCAGGATAAGACCAGCATCCAAAATATGAGGACAAAACGCTTTATTGTCTATCATTGTTTTAGAGGACTTTTCAAATGAGTAACCATTATAGCAACATTTATAAAGGCCTAAAACAAAAGAATGTAACCATCTTCCAAAACACAAAGTTTTAATTTATTCATATTCCCATGAAGTTCTTGGATATATCCTATAATAATTTTTTCCTTTTTTTTTTTTTTTTTGACCTCACTATGGGCTTCCGTGGTGGCTCAGAGGTTAAAGCGTCTGCCTGCAATGCGGGAGACCAGGGTTTGATCCCTGGGTCAGGAAGATCCCCTGGAGAAGGAAATGGCAACCCACTCCAGTATTCTTGCCTGGAGAATCCCATGGACGGAGGAGCCTGGTAGGCTACAGTCCACGGGGTCACAGAGAGGCAGACACAACTGAGCACCTTCACTTCTTCACTTTCTATGTGGTTGGAGCGACCTTAGTTCCTCAATCTGGGATTGAACCCAAGCCATGGTGGTGAAAGTGCAAAGTCCTTAACCACTAGAGGGCCAGGGAATTCCTCTACATAATTTTTGTTTAATTTAAGCAGAGATACAATAGCATTATTGTTTTGCATTGTATCATTTCCATCCTAAAGCCTTTAACACTTGTTACTTTAAATGATTGCACAATATCCTGTTGAGAAGATTTACTGACCATGCCCCCCATTTTGAATATGTATGTTACTTCCAAACATATTCCCTGTAATTGCAGCTCCTGCAAAGAGGCAGTTTTAATCTTATTATTTATGATGAGGACCTATTACACATAAACAAAAAGAGGAAGGAGACAAGGCAGAGGTTTATTTCTCTGTCATGTAAAAGAAATCCAGAGATGCACAGCCTATGGTAAGGTGCGGCCACTCAGCATCAGGGATCAGGCTTCTATCGTGTTGCTGTGACATCTTCAATAAGTGGTTTTCATCTTAGGTCCAAGACAGCTGCGCAAGCTCTAGTTATCATGTCTACATTCCAAGCAGCAGGAAGCTCAAAGAGGAAAGGCATGTCTCCTAGCCATAAGGACACATCTTGAAAATAGCACAGGACATTTCCACTTACATTCCACTGGCCAAAATAGAGTCACATAGCCACACCTAACTAGGAATTTGTCTTTACCCTGGGAAGCCATGTACCCATGAAAAGTCAGGGGCAAGAGGACTCTGGAGAAGAAAATGACAACCCACTCCAGTCTTCTTGCCTGGAAAATCCTATGGACAGAGGACCCTGGCGGGTTACACTCCATAGGGTCGCAAAAGAGTTGGACTCGACTTAGCAACTAAACAACAATAAGCAGTCTCTGCCAAGTTCCTGGAGCAAGTTGAGTAGCAGGCAAATTAACCTTGTTTTGCTGTTATCTCAGGGCTGGGCTTCTACCCCTAGAATACATGCTTTAGAGAAGCTTCTTTCTTGGAGAGACTTGTGGGGCTTAAGTATCTAAAGCTACAGCCCACACCCAAACTTGACCTATGCAATGACTTTACTTTGAAACGTTGATTTCAATGAGGAAAACTAAACAAACTAATTTCAAGGCGATAGGAAGCTTTTGGTTTTTTGAATCTGGAGACTTTTATTTTGGGAGAAACACTTGAAGGCTATGCAAATATAAATCTAAAATCCACATGTGAAAATGCAGATGTTTGAGGAGCTGAGGCTAGACTGCTCTGTGAAACCAGGGAAACGGTTTTTATTCTGCAGGCAGAGTTGCATCTTTACAGAAAAATTTTGTTAGAGAAACCTGTTTCAAGTGTGACAATAAACCACTACTTATTATTATCAAGTCTATTGGGGCAGAAGAGAAGATAACAGAAGAGCAGGGGCTGAAACCCTCAAACCTACAGAAATCTTCTCACGATGGAGGGAGACCTGAAAAAAGAAGCCAGATCATCCTGAGATACATAACAGACACCTTCAACTTGGTGTTAAAAAACTTAGTGACTCATTATTTTGTTGATTGTTCATTATTGTATCCTGGTAGGAGTCTTCTGGAGGAGTCACCCCCTTGAAAATAAGAGGAGGCTTCCTCTGAAGTAGGGTGACCAACTGTCCCAGTTTGCTAAGGACTAAAGAGTTTCCCAGGACACAGCACTTTCAGCGCTAAAACTGAGACAGCGGAGGGCAAACCAGGAGAGTTGGTCACCCTAAGAATAAACCAAGCCGCTGTCAATCGTATGGAAAAATTTGGAAAGACTAAGGCAGGAATGAGGCCTGGGATTTATTGACCTGGGGGAATTGCTTGTGATAAAGGGTGAAGGGAAGGGACAGGAAAGAAGGGGAGGAGACTGTTCCTTATTTTGCTCTGGACTCAGAAATTTAACACACTGGGTGGTAGGAATCAAGTCTGAAGCTAGGGTGAGATAACTCTGTAGCAGTACCACGAGTCATCTTCATAGGAAGCCCGGGAAGAGGGGGCTTCCCAGGTTGGTCAGTGGTAAAGAATCTGCCTGCTAAGTAGGAGATGCAGTTTAGATTCCTGGGTCAAAATGATGAGCCAGTCGGAGGCTCTGCGGTTGCAATTTTATTCTGTTCTTTTGTCATCTGGTCTCATGGCACCTTGGGATAATGTACACACTTCAGGCTGAACAGTAAAGGTAGAAGCAGTATAGCGATAGAGGAGCTGTTCCCAGAACAGCAACTAACCATTCACAGAACAATATCTGGGATTATTTATCTAGGATCAATTTCTAGTAGTGGAATTTAGTCAATGGATTGAAACATATGAACATTTTAAGACTCTACAATGGCACCAAACTCAGTCCTTCTATAAAGACAGCTGTATATGTAAGGGCTAGATAAAGTCTCAACAGTATGAAACTGAATGTTTTGCTGGGCAGACACGGAGATTCCTTTCCAAAGGACTTTGAAATTTACAATCCTATGATTTCAAGGCCTACTTTGCTTGCATCATATAATATCAGGGGATCTCATATTTTCTATTTGTTTATCACAAAGTGGGATCTTAGATGGTAGCCACATTAAAAAAAAAAAGCCTGTGAACTTTATGTGTTAGATACCTGGGGTGTCCCCAGCCTTCAACTCATATTTTCTCTTCCTTTCTGCACTATCATTCTTACTTAGTGCTGAGTCCATGATCTCTCATACTCATAATTTTGTAAAATCTAGGTGGGATCTAGGGGGAAAAAGAGCCCTGAGGATATGTGCATGCACAGTGGTTAAAACCCCTGCTTTCTTATTTTCTTGACTTCCTCTTAACTTCCCCTCCATTTGCTAGGGAAATCAACAGTTAAGCTTAGTTCTTGAGTTTTCAGTTTATTATTTCAGGTAGGGATACAATCACAGTATGTTTATTCTCTATCTAGGCTCTATTTTACTCCTCGTCTCTTATACTATTTCATATCTGATCCCATTAAGATTGTGACTTGTTTCTTTGTCCCTAAATTAGATGAACTTGCTATAGATCCTTTATAGTCCAGGAAAGGAGCTCCATCTCTGCTCAGTTCATTTTAAACTAAGAATATGTTCATGTTCCCTCGTCTGTATCATTTGGAACTGGTAAACCGATGGTAACCCAATATTGTAGTTTTTCCTTAGTATAACCAGAGACTTCTACTGTTTTGGAACAGCTAAGGGCAAATCTGGAAGACTCTCAGACTGGCCAGATGGAATCATCTATGGGAAGATGAAGCTTACATAAGACGGACAAAATCCTTGACTCTTTCCCAAAGCTATACCACGAAGATACTATGTATCCACAATAAGCCCCTCAAGAGAAGACTTCTCAGGCACATAAAAAGCTCCTATGAGCAAACCCTTGGTAATGTGGAAATACAGATCCTGATCCCGCCCCTAGATCATTTTGGGTAAAGTATAACTATGGACTGAAAAAAAACCCTGGCCTATAGAAATACATATCCAAAGGAGATTAAAGGAATAGATTTGAACAGTTACTCGGTGGAATTATTAGGAAATGAAATGCTCCTGGGGAAAAACACTGCCAGCCAATGTTGTCTTTTTAGCACTCAGAAATTACCTTTGGTGTGCAAGTAACAGACTTGAAATTGCTAATGAAATTCCCTCAGACTGTCCTTCCCATTGAGGCTTCCTGTCATCAACTAATGAGTTAAGTTATAAAAACCCCAATTTTCCTTTAATGTAGTTTTTGAAGGCTAAAAGTCTAGACATTTTTCAAGATTACACTCCACCTTGCCATTTAACATGCACAGGTGGCAGTAAGCCTTTCCTCTTGCAATATTCATAATGGAACCAAAACTTTATAGGGAAAAATACCTATCTCAGGAAACTTGGAAAGACTGTGAGAGTTAAAATATTGCCTCATGAGGGAGACAAAGCAAGCCTGGGTCACAAGTTAAAACTTCACAAAGAAAAAAAAATGAAAACAAACATAACCAGGCACCTCTATTTCATAATGAATAGAACTAAAGTTGCCAGTTTCCTCTTCTTTGTCCACTCCCAGCTCAATGATATCACTATACTTGTCAAGCTCCACCTCCTGCCAAATGGACCCACTCTTTATAGAGTAGGATGGTGATGGGAAATAGCATTTGGAGTAGAAATAAACAGCAGATAATAATCCATAATTGTTTTTAATCTTGAGGATGAGTCAGCCTCGATTTATTTCCAAATTTCTTCTGTCATCAGCTGTTCATTTCTTTACTTTGAAAATCACCAGATTAACACTGCCAGAGGCAGGTAGGAAAAGATCCAAGAGGACAATTCAGAGCGATCACATGGTGAGTGGCTGAGAAACCGGGAACAAAACAAACCTCAGGAAAGTCTCTTTTTCGTCCTGACAAAGGCACCAATGTGTGAACCTAATTCACACTTTCATTATTCCAATCGGGTTATTTTTATATCAGTATAATTTTAGAATAAGACTTGGTGGGGGATTATTTATTTCCTGAGAAATTCTGTCCATCACTTTGCACACAAGATATTCAAGTAGATCTAACTTCAAAATTAATTTCAAACCAAGAAATTATATCCCTTTGACCTCTTTTTTTCTTAATACTTTCACGCCTTTATTCCCTAAACTTTCCTTTTGAACAAGGAATTTCAAAGCAGAATGGCCAAACAGACATTCTAACATCCTGACCATAAGAAATGTGATCCATTTAGATGGGAACTGTCTAAACCTGGGTGAATCCCCTTTGCCCATCCATCTATCAGGGTCTTTAGACCCTCTGTAAAAGTGTAAGCTTTCTGTTTTATCTCTATTTGACTTGTCTTTTTTAAGCTGATTGAATTCCTAAACCCATTTAGCCTTTAGCGCCTACTCAGGGTTGGAAGTAGGAGATTGGAGTCCAGATGTTCTCCCTGGGAGCTAGGTCCAAGTCAGCTCAATTACTGCAGACAGATTAAGATGGAGGTTTCAGACTGTCCCTCACATCCTCTTAAAAACGCACACTGCAAACTCAGATTAATAGCCATTTACTTTTGTCAGAAGACCACTCCCCAGCTGAAATTCACTCTTCACGATTGCCTCAGATTATGTCTACATAGGTAGGAAATTAGAAAAGCTAAAAATACCATTCAAATAATTCAGGACAAATATTGCTTTCTTTTGAAATCTCTAGATAACTGCAACAAACAAAGCATTCTGTCTGGCTAGATGCTTTTTTCCTCTTTGATTCTGTAAGCATGATATAAATGTCTACAACCAAGGAACTTTCAAATGAGTGAATGGTGCTAACCTGGTGTTCAGTGCATAGCAGGGAACTGTTGGTCTTGGGGGTTTCTGTTTAGTTAATAAATTTGCAAATGAATCAAGATATTCTGGTGTTGACCAAACCCTTCTAAAACACGCAGATTATATATCAGTTTGTGACAAGTGTCCACACACTCAGTCATGCTAGACGATGGGACTGTGGAGGGGGTGCTGAGAGGGGAAGTTCGTCACAGCTCCTGGAAAGCCTCCCTCCTCCCCACCTTCCACATTAGCTGAAGTGAGTGAGCACCAGCTCTTGGCGGACGCGATCAGCCTCCAGGTCCAAGGTCTCCATGTGCTCATACTCCTCCTCGGGGGGCTGTTCCACCGGGCCAGTCGCTGGAGAGGACCACACATCCATCCCGTGCTCCAGGGAGATGTTGTGGAGGACACAGCAGGCCAGGATGATGTGGCTGGACTTCTCCGGGGAGTATTGCAGTGCCCCCTTGGATCCATCCAGGCAGCGGAATCGGGAGCAGAGCGTTCGGAAGGTCTTCTCAATCACACTGTGAGTTGCGGAATGGGCCATGTTATAGCGATATTCAGCTGGAGTTTCAGGAATGTGAAGTGGGGTCATTAGCCAGGTGCGGAGAAAGAAGGAACTGTCACCTGTGGGGAAGGCCCAGAGAAATCACAGGTTTATAACTAGAATACAAAAAAAAAAAATCCAGGTGCATATACAGAGAATGGACAAGAATATGTAACTGTTTCTGGAGCCAAAGCAGAGCAGGGAAACAGAGAGGGAAATGCTGTGGCATAGAGAAGGCATGCCCATGTCATGAGCAGAAAGACAGGCGTCTTGGCTGGGAATACCCTCGGTTAAAACCAACAGGGAAAAAAAGCTGACATGGCCAAAGAAAGCTAAGTCTGATGGAACGTGGGATGGAGATGAAAGCACTAGAGCAAATGAAATTCTTTAAAATTATTTTTTTCTTTTTTTGGCCGTGATATGTGGCTTACGAGATCCTAGTTCCCCTACCAGAGATTGAACCTGGGCCCCCAGCAGCAGAAGCACGGAGTACTAACCATTGGACTGCCAGGCAATTCCAGGATTTTCTAACTTCAGAGATATTGTTCTTTAATAAAAAGTTAGTAGAAATTATCACACAGCAAGCCAGTCTTTAAAATCTCCAGGGACTTCCCTGGTGGTCCAGTGACTAAGACGCTGCATTCCCAATGCAGGGGGCCCGAGTTCAATCCTTGGTCAGGGAACTAGGTCCCACATGCCACAACTAAGAGTTTGTATGCCACAACTAAAGATCCCCCGAGCTGCAACTAAGACCCAGAGCAGCCAAATAAATAAATAAATATTTTAAAATAAAATAAAATCTCTAAAGAGCAAGAGTGTAAGAGAGAAATAGGAAGTTCTGCCAGAAGACCTCGAAACATTTGTGAGGAAAAAAAATCTCAAACTCTACCATTAAAATGTCAGGTCTGAAGGCACTACTAGGGGATTTCAGAGGATTTTATAGACAATAATCATTCATTCTTCCAGTGCTAAGAAGAATAAAAGTGCCAGCAGAGATCAGAACTCAGGTGTTCTGCCAGTCTAGAAATTATACTCATTAGAACCACACCTTTGTAACAGAGGAACTGGTAGAATTTCACATTAACAAGGAAGCATAAATATAATGATGCAAATAGTAACAGTCAGGGATAGGGAGATAAAATCAGAAGTCAATTAAAATAATATACACAAGGCATTTCCTTTAAATGACTTCTATATCAACGATCCTGGGAAGCACTAAAAACAAAACTGGTGTGCAGTGTCCCATTACAATAGCACAATGTTTCTACAATGTTTAATTGTCTTGATTCACTAAATTTGGAAGGTGAAATGTCTCAGATAGAAGAACAAACCCTTAGAAATTTGAGACAAATAGACCCAAGGAATACCAGTTTGCATAATTGCTGTGTTCCTCACCCACCATCAATTTCAGTAAATAGTTATGGACTGTTCAGAGAGTGCTAGGCACTGTTCCAAATATATAGAACTCTTTTCTTTTAGGCGCTTACATTTCCAAGAACTGGGTTAACTTTAAATGCAGTTTTTTAACTAAAAACATTACTGAGATAGTGACATAAAACACTGTATTAGTTTTTTTATTTATTTATGGCTGCACTGGGTCCTCATTGCTGTGCGCCAGCTTTGTCTAGGCCTGGTGAGCAGAGGCTACTCTCTAGTTGCGGCCTATGAGCTTCTCATTGCAGTGGCTTCTCTTGTTGCGAAGCCCTGGCTCTAGGCACAAGGGCTTCAGCAGTTGTGGTTCCAGGGCTCTAGGGCATAGGCTCAATACTTGTGTCATGTGGGTTTAGTTGCTCTGTGGCGTGTGCAATTTTCCTTGTTAGGGATCAAACCCATGTTTCCTGCGTTGGCAGCTGGATTTCTTTACCACTGAGCCACCAGGGAAGCCCCTGGATTAACTTTAAGTATCTGAGATATCAAATATTTTCAAATTGTATATTTAGCTGACTTTTTTCCTCCTAAGTACAACCTTCTTTAATTGAACTTGTCCCTACTAAATACTGTATATAAGAAACTGATGTTGTAAGTCATAATGAAAATAATATCTATGACATTGAATACCTACTATGTAGTAGGCATCGTATTATCTCTTTTCCAATCCCAGCTCTGCCAGGCAGATATTACTGAACTCATTTTATAAATGAGAAAATAAAAATATATGTCAGCCATCCTATGATCTATCAGGCACAGGAAGAGGAAGGAGCTAGTCAACTAAACGCTAAT
Organism: Cervus canadensis; assembly: GCF_019320065.1. Classification (NCBI taxonomy): domain Eukaryota; kingdom Metazoa; phylum Chordata; class Mammalia; order Artiodactyla; family Cervidae; genus Cervus; species Cervus canadensis. Next base: position 70,624,537 of record NC_057396.1, read on the forward strand.
AATGTCAGACTCAGAGTCACTAAAACAATGGTATAATGCTGCAAGAGACAATTTAAAAAAATTTAAGATGGATGTCGAGAGACTTCCCTGGCAGTCCAGTGGTTAGGACTCTGTGTTTCCAAGGAGTGTGGGTTTGATCCCTGGTCAGGCCACTAAGATCCCACATGCCTTGTGGACAACAAATAAATAAATGAATAAAAAGATGAATGTGAAAACACAGAGATGCTAAATATTTGTTAAATGTCACTCTAAGAAACAGTATGAGCTTTAATTGGGTAAACATACAAGACCAGCTAGTTAGTGGTGAACTTTTATAAAACACATCATCACCACTAACTGGTTATAATCCAGAAAGACACTCAGGAGGGGATTAGGATCAGAATTGCTAAACAGATTATAATTGCTTATATGATCAGTCATCCAAGAGACATTCTGGCAGAGCTTACCCGAAGCTGCTTAACAGGACTAGGTCAAGAGCTGAAGGAATAACTCAGGCTGAATTGTATGTAGGAACAGGTACATTTAGAGAAGAGGAATTAGCTGTTGCCCTCTGAAGGGGCAGACAAGAATGAGGAAGTGAAGGGATGACACCCAAGGTGAAAATATGCTCAAAAAACAAACAAACAAACAAACAAAAAACCCAAGGGGAAATCACAGCTAGTTCTAGGTTTAGCAAAGAACCACTCTACAAATCTGATGGTGTACTTAAGATACAATCAGTCATCTTATCTTTTTTTTTTTTTAACATCTCGTCATTCCTCAGAATCCTGCCAGTTTTCCCTACATGTCCAGACCAGTGTTTTCCAAATATCTATTCATTACAAATAATTTGGGGCACCTGTTAAAAATGATGATCGGATTCTTTTCTTGAAGAATCTCATTTCTGAAGTTTGAAGTGGGTCCCTTTATTTTAAACAAATTTCCCGGATAGGGGACTTCCCTGGTGGTCCAGTGGCTAAGAATTCACCTTGCAATGCAGGGGATAAGGCTGCGATCCCTGGTCAGGGAACTAAGATCCCACATGCTGAGGGGCAGCCTGTGCACTGTTACTACTCAGCCGGTACTCTGGAGCCCACACTCCACCACTAGAGTAGAGCCCATGTGCCCTGTGCCTCAACTAAGACTTGACGCAGTCAAAAATAAATAAATACATTTTAAAAATTCCCCAGATAACTCTTTTTGATCTGGAAAATTTGTGAAACACTACACTAGTTCACATGTTTTCAAACTAGTTTGCCTGTTACAGCTCATGGAAGCTTTTCAAAGGGTCTGTGTTAGAACTGAGGATACTAAAGGAATTAATTTCCATATCATCAACTTCTGTGGGTATACTTTCCTTGCATCATTAGTGTCTAGCATGTGGCCTGGTACCAAAACTGGCCTTAATAAACATTTGCTAAGTGTGGTTGCAATGTTTCCATTTCTGTCAAGAGGGGAATCAGAAAAATACATAAAAATTTGTCCAAATTTTTTCTTATTTTCAACTATGTCCTGTAAACAACTAAAAAACTACTGCAAGCCATAATTCCAACTGAATCTGGGGTCCCCAATTATGAAGGAAAAGAAAATCAGTAATTGGTACATGACCTTGAAGTCCTAGCAAAAAGACAATCTGCTAAATAGAGTAACTCCTCATATGATTCATTCTAAAAAAATAAACACAACTGGCACAGATGTTCTGTGCCTTAATTTCCTCTTCTGTGAAAATGCTGACATTAGTATATAACTCCTTACAAGTTTTTATAAGGATTAAGTGAGATAATCCAAGGCAAAGTACTTACAAGATTGCCTGACTAACTTGGAAGTGCTCAGTCATTTCTAGCTGGCTTTAGAGTTAGGGTACCCAGGTGATGTCATAAGAAATCAGCTTGGAACCCAAGTACTTCCCCAGCTGTGGAAGAAGAAGCTGGATGAGACATTTGCACAGTCTTTCCTTCTCTTCTTGGTACGAGTTGTATGATAATAGAATTTAAAAATTCAGAGTAGGCAAAAGGCAGGATTAAGACAAACAGCCAGTAGGGTAATGAGAAGGTGATGTACTGACAACAGTGTGTAGGAGCAACCTGAAGAAAATCAGTTAAGTCCCAAGATGTCACCACGGTGCCCTGGCAGCTCTAAACCAGCCAGTGTGACAGCAGTCTCTTTTTACCTGGAAGGGGGGAAGGGTTCTTTTTCTTCTTTTGACCACCTTGTCAGGCATGTGGGATCTTATTTCTCCAACCAGGGATCAAACCTGAATCCCACACATTGGAAGCACAGAATCTTAACCACTGGACTTCTGGGAAAGTCCCAAGTGGAGGTTTTTCTTTAACTGTCAGTAAGCACATTAAAGAAAAAAAAAAATTCCTTGAGCATCCATTACATGTGAAACACTGTGTAATGAGCATGTGCAGTGCAGACTGGCCTTAATAAACCAGGTTAAGATTCATGGTCTTGAAAGAGAGGTCTTCTGATGCTTAATGTGCTCCTTCACCTCTTACATATGTTGTATACAAGATAACCCCTGTCTTTCTGCTCAGAAAAAAGCAGTGCTTTAAAAATAACAAAAAAGAAAGCTGCCAGGCTTGAGGGTTTCATCAGTGCTAACTAACTGTATTCCTCTCATCTCTACAGTCACATTGGTTTGCACTGCTTCGTACTGAATGGGTTCTTGTTCTACTCAGATCATTAAGCCTGGCTTTCTGAGGGCACTTAGGCAGGCAGATCTATGAAGTGAGTTTCCATAAGAACTGTGTAAATGCACTGTCTACTATCATTTTCCTATAGACATCATGGTGACAGTCACCGATGGCAAAAAGAATACATTTGCACAATACTTCAGAGTGAACTTCCATATGTATTCCCTAATCCTAACAATAGATATTACTGCCCTTAACACTACTTTCACTATTTTACAGATGATAAAAATGAAGGCTCTGGGACTTCCCTGGTGGTCCAGGGGTTAACACTCCATGCTCCCAATGCACAGGACCCAGGTTCAATCCCTGGTCGGGCAACTAGATCCCACACGCCTCAACAAAGATTCCATGTACTGCAACTAAGACTGGTGCAGCCAAATAAACTCTAAAAAGTTAAGGCTCAATTGTATCTGCACTGATAAGTACTTTGGTTTATTTAAGGGGAATTTTTGTTGTTGTTGCTGCTGCTACTGTTGTTTGTGACTACAAAATACTGTTGTGATGCAAGTTCCTGTGTGTAATTTTGTCTTACGCATTTCTGAACATGTACCTCCAAGACAAATTCTTAGAAGAACTGAGTCAAATCATATGTTTTTAAATGTTAGTAAGTGTCTTTGGGGACTTCCCTGGTGGTCCAGTGGTTAAGAATCCACCTTCCAATGCTGGGAACTCAGGCTCGATCCCTGGTCCAGAAACTAAGATCTCACGTGCAGAGGGGCAACTAAGCCCATATGCAGCAACTCCAGAGAAGGCCCTGTGCCTAGAGAAGCCCTCACACTGCAAGGAAGAGCCTGTGTGCCCCAACTAAGACCCCCACACACACACAAAAAAAAGACCCCACACAGCCAAATAAATAAATATTTCTTCATGTTAATATGTGTCTTTTAAGTGTTGATTTAAAAAAATTAAGGCTCAGAGAGTTATCATCCGAGGTCGTGTTGAAAAGAGAACAGGACTGAGACTCAAGTCTATAGACCTCCATATTTCATCCTACTTCCCAAGCATCTTTTCTTTTTTTTTTTTTCCCAAGTATCTTTTCACTATCTACAGAATGAAGCATTTATACCTCAGACTTACCAAGAAGCCAGCTCTCTTTGTGCATCCCAGCTTCAAACTGACTGCTCAGAGAAGACTGCTGTAGCACAACACAGTCTTGGAGGCTTCCTGGCCAGCTTGTCTCCACAGTCATCAGTGCCCCTCTGATGTCACACACCATCAGGCAATTTAAAGAATGAAGACCTTTACGGTTCACATAGGAAAGGTCTTCAGCATTTGGTGCCTTGATTGCTACATGCATACAGTCAACTACCCCTATGACCCCTGGTATCCCTGCCAACCCGTAGAATTCATCCTTTAGAGCCTGCACAGAGGCTTCATCAGCTGGAAAGTGGATGAACTGTGAAGCTCTTTCCACAAGCGCTTCGGTGACGTTGGCAACACATCGACTCATAGATGCCTGACTGATTCCAATAGCGTCTCCCATCCGAGTCTGGAAGGAACCTGAGGTATAGAAGCCCAGTGCTGCAAGGATCTGTGTCTCTGGGCTAATAGCCCTGGATCTCTGAGTAGGTCTAGAAAGGCTTGCCCCCAAGAGCTCCACCAAGTAATAAATGAACTGTCGTGGAAACCCATACATGGACATCAAGTATTCATCTGTCACATCATCCAGCTTAAAGCGGTCCAATGTCCGGTGACCTCGGCCATATAGCAAGAGATCACAGTCAAGTACTGTTATTGGTATAGCCATGGTACGTGTAAATGTTGTCTCTTTCCCTCTGCTACTTTTCCTGAACTCTTCCCAGTGAAGATGCTGATGAAAGAAAGTATTTTAAGGAAGTGTCAGAATTCAACGGCTAACCTTCATTTAAGTGGCTGCGGTATTTATAATCTTCTCTCTGTAAAGGTTAAACAACAACAACAACAACAAAATCAAGACGTTAGAAATCCACGAAAGACTTTAAAGTGATTCAAAGGCCACGACAGATTCTTTTCTCAAATTCCCATTTTGTTCAAGCAAAAGGTGCTATAACTGTAACTCTGGGTTTTTCTCCACTAACTCATGACCACAGGACGGGCTTGCTTTGGCTTGGAGGAGAATGGGAGTTGAGTATTGGTGGCTCATTTAGTGCCTGCCTGGCTCTTGAACTGCTTCCCTCCTAGCTCAGTTGGTAAAGAATCTGCCTGCAACGTAGGAGACCCAGGTTCAATTCCTGGGTTGGTAAGATCCTCTGGAGAAGGAACTGGCAACCCACTCCAGTATTCTTGCCTGGAGAATCCTATGGACAGAGAAGCCTGGCAGGCTACAGTCCATGGGGTCACAAGAGTTGGACATGACTTAGCGACTGAACCACCACAACTTGAACTGGGAAGAGCAAAAGGTTAATGGAGGTGATGGCATAATTATTCACAAAGTAAGAGGTCTGCTCCTAAGTAGACAGGCCACGAAGCAGCTGACACAAGTCATAACTACTCAGGACAGTTATGACAGAAGTCATAACTACTCAGGACAGAGATTAGTCACGGCGGGATTCATGACACAAACCTCTCTGGCTCCACAGGATAAGTAAGGGGTAAAGAGACGCGGGGCGGGGGGGGCTTCAAACCGGTCTAACAGGGAAGGGGCAAAAAAAAAAAAAACCCGCCCACGACCCAGGCTTGTCGAGGCAGATTACGTGCTCTTAACAAAAGGCTTTCCCCTCACCCCAAGAAACCCAAGTCGTGGGGCTGAGGGCTAGGAAGCAGAGAAGACCAGGCAGGTGGGAAGGAAGGCACAGAAGAGGAGGCTGGGAGAGCTAGGGGCTGACAGGCGACTCCACCTCAAAGGCTTTGAAAAGCTGACTTAGAAGTGGATACGAAAGTGTGATGGTCCCGGCCCAAGTCAGCGAGGCCGCTCACCCACCTCTCCGCGGCTGCCAGGTTAGCCGTCACACTCCCCACCCATCCACCGGGCCCGCCTCCGGAACCGGCGGCCGAAGACAAGCCGCCACGGCGCTCAGTATAGGCCCCGCCCCTCCGCGTCAGCGCCCGCCCCAAGCCGCGTCCTCACTGCCGCCGCCGCCGCGACCTGCGATTCGTTAGCACACATTCCACACACGGCCCAAACTTTCGCGCTCTTCCAACCCCTCCTCCCCTCGCCTCTGTTTACGCCTTTCTTTTCTCAGACGCTTGAAGAGATTGGGGAGTCAGACTTGTATGGTAAGGAAACCAGTTTTTACGGGCACATCAAAGAGGAAGAAGATTAAGTAGGGCATCCACTTTGTGGCGAAAGTGCGACTGATGTTAGGTAGCTGTACTTCCCCCGTAGCCCTCTTCCTCCCCCGGCCGTCACCGAAGCGGATGAAAACAAACACTGACGATGGCGGCACCGGGAAGCGACCGGTGGCTGGGCTTAAGGCAGGAGTGATCGCTTGAGCTGTGAGGGAAGCCTTGAAGAGCGCCTTGTAGACGTGAGTGCGACGACTCGCGCAGTCTTGGGAACGAAACTCCTGGGGCCTGCGAGCCACGAGGCTCCCGAGGTGTGAGGTATTATCTGCGACCCGTGCTGTCACTGCAGCTCCGGAGCGCGGAGCCCTCAGCCAGGAGGCGCAGCTGGCCGGCCCCAGGCCCCGGCCTCCGTAATGAGAGCCCCGAGCCACACTCTGTGTCGCAGCTTCACAGGTACTAACTTGAGGAGGAAATACCGCCGCCCCCCCCCCGGGTCTCTCAGCGCCCCCGGGTGGGAGGCTATGGATCTGCGGTCTGCGGCCTGCGGCCTGTCGGGTATCTCCTGGCGAAGCCAAAGCCTGCTAGCTGTAGGTCAGTCCCCTGAGCTTTCTTTGGGAAGTCCGGTCAGTGTAGGCCCCATTGGCCCTTGATCATTCCCAGTCCTTACCAAGATCCCCAGAGCTTTTGACTACTTTTCTCAGTTCTTTGGGTTAAATCATAAGGCTTTTCTGGAGGGAATTTGTGGGGCCATACCTCTGTGGTTGGGTACCAGTATGAAAAACATAGGTTTTCAGTCAATCAAGATTTGTTGAGTGCCAAATATGTACTCCGCGTGTAGGTGAGGGAGACTGTTGACTAGTGAAAAAAGGGACCCAAGGTTCACGACTCTCTTACTGGCAGTGGAACGACCTGTGGAAACCTGCGATCCATTCTCATTAAATAAATCTCTGGGTAAGTGGCCAAGCACCTTCTTGGGATTCATCACTAACTTATCTCAGTTTTCACATTCCCAGTCAGTTATTTACCAAGTTTTGCTGATCAATTGAGGTAGCGTTTCACTTTTAGTATTTCTTCCTCTTCTGGCCATCCCACAGCCAGAGAGAAAGGGGTGGAAGGTGGGGCGGTGGGGTCGGGGGGAGATACGAACTAACTGAATATGTGAGAAACAAAAGTACCTATTTTTTCATTATAATTAGTTTAATAAGTTTAAAAGTCATCTCCTAAGGTAGTAGAATTTATTGAACACCTTCAATGGGAGATGTGCAATAATATAATAAGAAGCAACAGATCCTTTCTTTACACTAAATTAGCTCCAGGTTATTGTGTGTTGTTTTATGTGTTAGACCTTTTCAAAAAATGTGTGAATATTGTGGCTCCAACTAAATTATAAGTTTTTCTTTGTTTCTTTCAACTGCATTTTTCAGCTGAGCAGAAGTCTTGTTAAATGCTTGTGAAATGAAATCCTGAGTTAGTATTTTTAATACCTAGTGGACGATGAATAAGTGCTGAAGCAAGTGTCATATATACTGATCTGTACAGTAGAATGTGTGTGGTTAATTCTCTTGCTGTTTTCAAATTGTACCCCTTTGGGTCTAAAGTTATGACTGCTATGGCAACTTTTGAGATTTACATTTCATGAAAGTTGCAACTACTGTACTTACACCTAACAGTTCCTATTGTATATTTGTATTTTTTTCCTTGGGTTGTTATTAAGATCTGCAAAAACTGCAGGTGTGCAGCTATTAAACGACCCAAATTACATATTTTTTTTTTATTTAAAGCCTAGGAATCAGCTGGACACAGTTCAGTCTTACTATATACACATCCTAGGATTGTACTGTATGGAGGTAGAGGGCAATAATCTCTTTTTTCCATTGTCTTAGCTGCTTGCCTCTACCCAACTGCCTTAGCTTATGACCTCCATGACCCAGAACAGAGTGTCCATAGTCTAAATGCAAAAAGAAGCCTAAGACATTAATATTGAGCTTCCAAAGACCTAATTATACATGAGTGAGTTTTCAAAGATAATTTTAATCATAAAATGCAACCACTGTAGAACTTATTGCTTTCACTTGATAAGGTTCATTACTGATGTTCTGCAGTTACATTTTGTTCCAGTTGTAGTGGAAGTTAAAAAATTTTGAAATTTTTATCTGCAGGGAATTTATTTAATCTTAGTTATACCTGGAAATCCCTAAAACTTTATTTTTAAGTATTTATTTTACTTTTTAAACACTTTTTACTTTATTATAGAAGAGATGAAAATGACATCATAACACTATGGTTGAAGCACCGCTTAGATCACAGAGAATGAAGAGTACACCTAAAAAATTCCTCAGTTATGACCCTTTATTATTCAACTTAAGTGTTTTTTAATGGAAAAATGTACAGTAACTCACTGATAAGAAATACAAGCTATTCAGGTAATATTTGAATTACCATATTGTTTAAGACTCTTTTGACATGTTTGTTGACTTGAGAGTCTTAAAATATGTATACTAAAAGTTTATTCTTGGAAAAAGCTTACCTAAACTTTATGTGTGGATGATTTAGAAGTAATTTCCAATTTTTGGTGATGAGTAGAATAAGGTGAATTTCCATAGGGCACCATCTTTTCTTGCATGGATTTAATAGAGGAGAGGGTTCATGGGGTTTTGATCTTTGCCTCCTCTTTGTTAAATCATAGACAACAATAAAAACGGCAAGTAGTCACTGATGGTATAAAGGCAGTGTAGCCAGGGAGAATACAAAGAAGGCTAGCTAGTCCTCTGTGACCAAGGGAAATAGAGAAAGTTTTCTTGGGAATTGTCTAGCAGTCCAGTTGTTAGGACTCTGAACTTCCCCTGTAGGGGCCATGGGTTCTGTCCCTAGTGGAGGAACTAAGATCCCTCATGCCATGCAGCAGACAGACAAAAAAAAAAAAGAAACTTAAAAATTTAGGTTTTAAATCTTAAAAGGATTTTAAATCCCTTAAAAGGACTTAAAATTAGTTTTAAATTGTTTTAAACTGTAGAGTAAATGTGGGCCAGTTTACTAGCAAAATCCCCGAAATGCCAGAGTAAGTGGCACCAGAAATTTGTTTTTGCCCTGGTGGTGTCCCCCATATGCCCTTGGTTACAAGCAATGGGATAAGAGGATAAGAGGGAATTTCCCAGGTGGTCCAGTGGTTAAGACTGAGCTTCCACTGCAGGGGGCATGGGTTTCATCCCTGGTCAGGAAACTAAGATCCTGCATGCCCTGACACAGCCCAAAAAAAATTAATAAGAGAAAGGATAAGATTGTGAATCACCATTACATAGAAAAACAACTAAATTAACATTGAATAGTTAATCTGTCAATAGTAACTTAGTAAAAGTAAAGGTAAATAAAGAGTTTATAAGCAACCTAGATGTCCACCAACAGATGAGTGGATAAAGTAGTTGTGGTACATATATACAATGGAATATTACTTAGCCATAAAAAGGAATTAATCTGAGTTAGTTCTAGTGAGGTGAATGAACCTGGAGCCTGTTATACAGAGTGAAATAAGTCAGAAAAACAAATATGTATTAATGTATATAAATGGAGTGTAGAAAAGTGGTACTGATGAACCTGTTTGCAGGGCAGAAAGAGAGGCTTAGACATCGAGAACAGACTTATGAATACAGTGAGAGGAGGACCCGGATGAATTGAGAGAGTAGTGTTGAAATATAGGCATTACCATGTGTAAAATAGATAGATAATGGAAAGTTGCTGCATAACACAGACAGCTTAGCCTGGTGCTCTGTGATGACCTGAGAGGTGGGATGGAGTGGGAGGTGCCTGGTGCTCTGTGATGACCTCAGAGGTGGGATGGAGTGGGAGGTGCCTGGTGCTCTGTGATGACCTGAGAGGTGGGATGGAGTGGGAGGTGCCTGGTGCTCTGTGATAACCTGAGGGGTGGGATGGAGTGGGAGGTGCCTGGTGCTCTGTGATGACCTGAGGGGTGGGATGGAGTGGGAGGTGCCTGGTGCTCTGTGATGACCTGAAGGGTGGGATGGAGTGGGAGGTGGGAGGGGGAGGTTCAAGAGGGAAGGGACATGTGTATACCTATGGCTGATTCATGTTGTTTTATGGCAGAAACCAACACAGCATTGTAAAGCAATTATTCTCCAATTAAAAATAAATTGTCCTCCAATTATAAATAAATAACATTTAAAAGTATTATGTAAATTAAAAAAAGGAATTTATAGAAGTTATAACCCAGTATTCTTGTTTTGGAAAATACTGCTTTCATTTTCGACTTTTGATTCATACAAATATAAAAGAAAGTAAGTTAAAAATCATATTATACCTTTCAGGCTTAAGGTTTGTCCCCACCCTCACATTCCTTCTGTATTGCCCACAGCTATTAGGTCATTAGAAGATATTATATTGAGAAATACTTGTAGAGGTTTAGAAGTCTTGTTTTAAGTATGAGCTTAAGGGGGTTTTTATCCTTTAATCTATTTCTGTTGGATTTTTCAAAAAATCAAATATTGGCCTTATTTATTCTTTAGACTAGTTTTTAAATTGTTCATAATTAATCAGACACAGCTTTTATCTTTATTCCCACCTCCTATTTTCTGTTGGTTTATTTTACTCTGGTTTCTTAAATTGAATACTTATTTGAGGCTTTTGTTTTTTTAGTTATAAATGCATTTAAGGCTGTAAATTTTCTTCTGACTTCTCATTTGTTGTCATGTATTCTTCATTTTGTTAATTTCTGGATCATTTGTAACTGGTTTTTATTTCAATATTTATTATAAAAATGTTTCTAATGTATACATAGTTAACTTTTTATTATGTTTCTAGTTTGCTTGGAAAGAAAATTTTTTAGATGGTCAAGAACATGATCAACTTATGGTGTCCCTTGAACTGAGATCCCTCATGCCACACCGAGCGGCCTAAAAAAAATTTTTTTAATAAAATCAAAACAAAAACTCTATGTTAAAAATTATAAAACATAGAAGTTATTTTTTCAGTGATCAGTGTTAACTTTTCCCAATTTTAAGGGCTAGAGATATTATCTGGGATCATTTTTGTATGGTGTCATGCCAAATTATTCAGCTGTTGCTTTGAAATTATTGGCCTCTTCCTTTCTTTATTGACTGTCTCACCTTAATCCAGTGTTATCACCAACTCTCATCTGGATTATGGAAGTAATTACTGTAGTCAGATTAATGTCCTTAAATTGTTACCTGTAGAAGAATTTCCATTGACTCCCTGCTGATATACTGTTAGTCTCTTTTGCCCACTTTTATGTCTCCCTACTAATCTGGACTGATTGTACTTACCTAATTTATTTTACTTTATCTCTTTACATGAAAATTCTCAGCTATATAGTTCCTAATTTGCTTCTCCCCTTTTCTTTTTCCTCTTCCCTCTGGCATTCCAGTTACACATATGTTAGACCTTTCCCTGTGTCCTCAGTATCTCAGATAACCTCACGTATCATTTTGTACCTACTGTCATGATATAACTAAACACCTTAAATAGTGCCCTTTCACACTCAAAAGTATCCCCAAAGTTAGTGGTTACTCCGTATCTCTCATACAGTTTTCCGTATCTCCCATCCTTTTGTCTCTCTATGCTTTGTTCTGGATATTTTCTTTCAGTCTATAGTTCCTTTCAGTATATCTGTCTTCTGCTGATCTGATTTGCTATTAGACTCAACCATTGAGTTCTTAAATTAGCGTTTTATTTTTTAGTTCTAGAATTTCTGTTTGGTTCTTTTTATAGATTTTTGTTCTCTATCCAGATTCTCAATTTTGTCCTTCATTTAATTGAACATACTGCATAGTAATTTTGAGGTCTGTGTTGGTAGCAGTTAATGTTTCTAATGTCTTTTGGATTTTGATCATTCGTGTTTGTCTCCGTGAGTGCCTAATTCACTTTAACATTTGCCAGAAATTGTATATGAAAAATTATAGAGATAATTTGTGGGCTAGGATAACATAATTTTCTTTTAGCAAGAAATTGCCTTTGCTTTTGTCAGAGGCTAAGGGCCCACCTTATTCAACACTGTTGAAGCTGAATGATGTTTGAAATTTTTCACACACAAGTGAACTACAGCTATAAGCAACTATTATCAATGATGCTCACAAATATAATGTTAATAGTAAATGAAATAAATCAGACAAAACCATTTATATGAAATTTTAAAACAGGTAAAGCCAATCTGGTGACTGAGTAAGAACAGTGGCTTCTGTTGGGAGGTGAGTGCCTAAAAGGAGACACTCGGCGAGTCTTGGGTGCTGATGCTGTACCTTATCTGTGAGCCAGTTGCACTGGTGGGATTGGCTTGTGGAAATTTATCAGGTTGCAATCTAATGATATGTACACTTCACTGGGTGTATATTTTCAATTAAAAAGCTTACTTTAGTGAAAAAACTTTCATAATAAAACTTAAAAAAATTAGCTTGAAGTCATACTAATTAAAACTACATTGGTTTTCTGAGAGAACTACTATCCACTGTTTTTGGAAATTAAAAAAAAAAGTTAACAAATACAGCAACAGTCTTTTTATCTGGGTTATTTATTATGGGTTAAAAGGGAAAAGAGTAACAAGGAAATACAAGAGAATCATATGTTAACACAAAAACTTGCCAATGAGTGTTCTTAGCAGTATTATTCACAATAGCTGAAAGGGGGAGGCAACTTAAATGTCCATCACTTGATGAGTCAGTTAGCACAATGTAATCTGTCCATTCCGTGGAATATTATTCAGCCATAAAAAGGAATGATGTACTGACACATGCACCAATATAGAGCGAACCTTGAGAATATGCTAAGTGAAGGAAGCAGGTCACATTTTCTTTATGAGAAAATTCCAGAATAAGCAAGTCCATAGATATAAAGTATACTAGTAGGTTGCCAAGGAGAATGAGAAGGGGAATGACAGATAACAGATGTGGGATTCTTTTCAGTGTGATAAAAATGTGGGGATGGTTGCACATCCTTGTGAATATACTAAGAAACACTGAACTGTAAACTATAAAACACTGAATTTTATGGTGTGTGAGTTATAACTCAGTTAAGAAAAGCTATATAAAGTGATTTTTTAAAAAATTTTGACCCACCACCTTTCTCAGCATTCTAAATCAGCATGTTTAACAAGTTCACAAATAAGCATATTTTCTCCTAAGGTGCCGAATCTCCTACCTCAGATGTGTAGGCTATTACACTTTCTTGTTCTTTTGAGTTCTTGGTGTTTTATTTCCATGTGTAATCCATAAGTTTTTAAATTCTGAAATCATCTAGCTAAAAGTTGGAGGGAAGGGTTATAAGTGGCCTGGCTGTCAACAATCCAGATCTGTGAAAGCTTCTCTCAAGGGCTCCTTCAAACTTTCTTCTGCCTGTTTCTAGGGGTTTCCGTGGTTCTAGACAAGTTTTTAGGTTAGTTTCTTGGCTTTTTGTTTCCTTACAATTCACATAGGTGATGTAAATTTTGGATCTTATATCTTTGTAGACTTATGGTTTTGAAGTTTTATAGTGACTTCCCTGCCTCTGAACCTTGCCCTGATAGATGGCAAACCTGTTTATTGCTTCTCTAGGGTTCTTCTGGCCTCTGATCAGGGAGCACTTGACTCTGGGGTTTTATGCAGGTTTCTACCTGCTTATAAGCTTGAGATACGATTTCCACCCCCTGCAGTCTTGTTCTCATGTGTTCATTACAAGAACCTGAGCTTGCTCCCCATAGGCCTCAGCTCCCTGTCATCAGTTTTCCCTTGTATTTATGGCGTTAACTCACCTTTCCTCTGGAACCTGGAATTTTTCAATCTTTCTAGTTTAGCTATGTATCAAGACCTTTTTTATTTTCATATTTTATCTGCATTTGTATGTGCTTGTAGTGGCAGGTGGTGGGGGCAACTGATAACATCAGTTCAGTCCATATTGCTGTCAGACCTCCTCCTCAGAGATTTCAAGCTCATGTCTGTCATGGTGCAGTGCATTAAACTCTTTGTCTCATTTACTCTCAAGGCAAGGATATCCTGTGACGGGATCTTAGAAGTACAGCTAGAGCAGTCATTCCGATGTTTGAAAACTTGTATTTGCAATAGATGTACAAGGAGATAGAAAACTTCTATGCTGGGTGAAAGTTAGTTACGATCTTTACCCTACTATAGCCCATTTGATGAGAATGAATTTTGTTTCTGAATTTAAATTTTTTTTAAAAAATGAAAGAAATACAGAAAAATTGTGAAAATATAACAGTGAGCGTTCATATACTCTACAGCTTGGTTCACATATGGTTCTCTCTTGGCCACACTGCTTTACTTTTCTCTGTCAGTATCACACAGTGTATAACAGAGTAATACACAATTTCTTTTTTTTCCTGGACTCTTGAGAAAAGTTACTTGTATCTCTTTAGAATAAGAACATGACCAAAGTATAATTGTATCAAATTCAAGAAATTTAATATTGATGCAATGCCTTTAGTAGTGTATAGTCAGTATTGAAATGTTGCCAAATAGTTTTCATACTGTCCATTATAGCAAGTTTAAAAAAAAAGTCCGGGATCAAGCATTGCATTTAGTTGTCATACCTCTTCTATTGCCTTTATTCTATAACAGTTCTTCAGACTTTTTCTCACATTAAGATTGACATTTTTGAAGGGTAAAAGCCCCTTATTATGTAAAAGTTCCTGTCTTGCAATATAAGCTCATCTGATTGCTTCCTTGTGGTTAGATTTGGATTATACAATTGACTAGAAAAGCGCCGTGTCAGGTCATTTTCACTATATCACATCAAGAGAATGTAATGTCAGTTTTTCGGTTGTTGGTATATTTCTCTGATTACTTTATTAAGATTGTGTTCACTGATGACTCTGAAATTAGTAATCATTCGCAGGAAGACTGTTAATATACCATTTGCCGACAGACACACTTTCAAGCCATGAATTTATCATCCGCTGGTGATTTGCTTGAACCAGTTAGTCCTGCAGTGGTTGCAAAATAGGTGCTTTTTCTAATAACTTTTATTTCTTATACATTTACTACTTGGCAGTTTACAGCAAAGAAGTATTTTTTTTTTCTGCCCCCATTTATCATATAATTGCCTTTGAAACCAGTGTTGGAGAAAATACGAAAATTCTTGGTATATAAGAATGACTATGGCAAGAAAAGATTATCTCTGCTCTTCCACTGTTAGTGGAAGAAGCAAATGTAAAATTGTCAGTTTTAATTTCAGTGTTCCCCAGATTTACATACTGCATGATAAACATGAGTTTAAAAACACTTGATGGTACAGAGTGTTATTTAAATACTTATCAATCTTGAAAATGTTTGTGCTAAGCGTTTGTCAGCCAAAAAAAATTTTTTTTAGTTAAAGGAAAAGTATCCTGTTATCTCTGTAATAGTTTTGAAGTTAATATTTTGTAGAGTATTGTGAATAGAAATAGGCATTAAAGAAATGTGAAAGCAATATTGATAATATGCCAGGAGATGTTACTCAAAATAATGGCATTTGCTTAATAACATTCATCCTTAAATCAAGGAAACTTTAACTCTTTAATGTTAGAGTAGTTCAATATATAAATATGCTTTAAAAAAAAAAAAGCTCAAGTTGTCTAAGAGAATTAGAAAATAAGCTACAGGGGCTTCCCTGGTGGTCCAGTGGTTAAGAATCCATTTACCAATGCAGGGGACACAGGTTTGATCCCTGGTCCAGGAAGATCCCACGTGTCGCGAAGCAGCTAGGCCCCTAAGCCGCAACTACTGAGCCTGCTCTCTAGAGCTCACGAGCCACAACTGCTGAAGCCCTCACGCCCAGAGCTCGCGCTCTGCAGTAAGGGAAGTCATCACAATGAGAAGCCTGTACACCGAAATGAAGAGTAGCCCTGCTCACTGCAACTGGAAAAAGCCCGTGTGCAAAAACTAAGACCCAGGACAGTCAAAAAATCTAATAAATAAATAAATCTTTTTTAAAAAGAAGAAGCTACAGACTGGGAGAAAATATTTGCAAATGACATATCTTTTAAGATAACAATGAGTTGCCATCTCACACCTATTAGAATGGCCAAAATCCAAGAACACTGACAGCACCAAATGCTGGAGAGATCATGGAGCAACAGGAATTCTCTCATTGCTGGTTGGAAAGCAAAATGGTTTAGCCACTTTGGAAGACCATTTGATGCATTCTTACAGAATAAACATACTCTTACCATATTATCCAACAGTTGCATGCCCATTCATCACTGAAAGGAGTTGAAAACTTGTTTTCAGCAGGAGACTGAGGGCTTCTTTGGAGAAATACCCTCAGAGGGAAAATATACTGTAACAATCTTTCTGTTTATAGGTCCCTCAACTAGAGTCATGGGTCTTGACTGTATTAGGACTCCCCACTCCTATCACGTTGTGATTCCTTCTTTCTATCTTTAGTTGTGGAAGATCTTTTCTGGTAGGTTCTGGTCTTTTTCCTCAATAATTATTCTATAAATAATTGTAATTTTGGTGCTTGTGAGAGGAGGTGAGCTCAGAGTCTTCCTGTTCCAGTACCTTAGGACCTCCCAAAGGCCAGTTTTCTGACATTAGGGGGGAAGGGTTTAGAGTGGGCTCTAACTGCTTCTCCTGGGACTTTGAATCTTGTTTTCAGCCCCATCTGCCACCCTACTTTAGGAGCTATCTGGTAACTAATTCCTTAGCCTTTCTCAGGTTATTTGGTTCAGATGAGCTTTCTTTGCTTAGGGTTTCTCCTGCTGCTGGCTTGGATATCAGCTATGCTTGGCTTATTCAGTTATCTGTTTGTCCTACTTTGCTGGACTTTGATGCTGTTATCTCTTTAAGTTCCTCACTCTTTGTTTTTTAGAAATGAGTAGAACAAAATAGAAACATCGAAACGTTTATCCTTAACCAGTCCGTTTGCCTCTCCCCAGTATTTTGTTGACATCTTTCATTGTTATTTCCTCTTCTTGCTTTATAGCTTTTGTATTTCTGTACTTTGAATTCAGGATTGGTAAAATAATGAGATGAATGGTTTCTATCTGTTTATTTAAAAGATTTATTATTTATAAAACATTTATTTAAAATGCTAAAATTAGCATTTCAATGTGAACATAAGTAAAAGATCTGGAAAACCTGTCTAGCCAGATAAGTGTGCTTAGCTGATTATATTATTTGCAGTTAAGGCATGTTGTAGAATCTCTGTCTAGTATTTGGATGTTGGTACTTATCTACATCCATTGCGTAACAGTGGGAAACTTTATTTATTTAATGGCATCTTTGTGTGTGCATTAAAATATAAGTCACCTAAAATTTACCGTCTTAACCATTAGTGATTGTGCAGTTCAGCAGTGTTAAATATGTGCACACAGTTGTTCATCCTTCTCTACTCTACATCCTTATAACGTTTCATCTTGTGACGCAAAGTTGACCTACTACACAGTAACTCCCCATTCTGTCTTATCTCCAGCTCCTGGAAACCACCATTATACTTTCTGTCTCTGCAGTTTTGACTTTTAAGTACTTCATGTAAGTGGAATCTTGCAATATTTGTCTTTTTGTGACTGACTTATTTCACTTAGCATGGTGTCCTCAAGGTTCATCCATGTTGTAGCATGGTCAAATTTTCCTTCCTTTTTATGGCAGGCTAATATTTCATTGTATGTATATACCACATTTTGCTTATCCATTATATTTTCAGATAATTATTTAAAGACTTTAGTATTGTACAAACACTATGGGAAGCTGACAGACTTACTGGTTATAGCAAACTTCTGTTAATGAAATGAAAATGATGTATAGAGAATGTTGCTAAATTGAAATTGAAATTGTTAATCAAGGTCCAGTAAATAGTTTTTGTTATTTGTTGAATGTATTAAGCCTTAATTAAATGAGGTATTTGCAAGTCTGGGAAAATAGGTGTTGATGAAGCTTGAAGGGACAGCAGTATTTGTAGGAGTTTTATGATTCATAAATATACTTTTGACCTAATTAACCCATTTCAGGAAAGGTGACACCTGATAAATTTAATCAAATATATTATATGGGTGGGAACCACATAGAACTTCTTGTAAATATCCAAAATTATACATAGTAACTGGGTCATGTCCCTAAGGTGAAAAAAATTTAACAAAGAAGGTATTAAGTAACTCCAATGAATTTACCCTTTCAGCATATTAACAAGAAAGGGAAAAGAAATTTGAATGTTTACAGAGGAGTTTGCTACATAATTGAGAGACTAGACTGTTAAGAGGCAAAATGACCTTGACTTAAACTGAGTGGTAACCTGAAAGCCCTCCCCTTCTTGGCTCACAGTCTTGTCATGGCATGGGG
This sequence comes from Cervus canadensis, assembly GCF_019320065.1. Lineage (NCBI taxonomy): Eukaryota > Metazoa > Chordata > Mammalia > Artiodactyla > Cervidae > Cervus > Cervus canadensis. Next base: position 70,642,691 of record NC_057396.1, read on the forward strand.
ACTTGTGTAACTCAATGAAGCTATGAGCCATGCCATACAAAGCCAACACTCAAGACAGACGAGTTGTAGTGAAGGGGTCTGACAAAATGTGGTCCACTGGATGAGGAAATGGCAACCCACTCCACTCCAGTATCTTTGCCTTGAGAACCCCATTAACATTATGAAAAGGCACAAAGATATGACACTGGAAGATGAGCCCCCTAGGTCGGAAGGTGTCCAGTATGCTACTTGGGAAGAGTGGAGGGCAATTGCTTAAAGCTCTAGTAAGAATGAAGTGGCTGGGCCAAAGCAGAAACGTCGCTCAGTCATGGGTGTGTCTGGTAGTGAAAGTAAAGTCCGATGCTGTGAAGAACAGTATTGCATAGGAACCTGGAATGTTAGGTCCATGAATCAAGGTAAATTGGACATAGTCAAGCAGGAGATGGCAAGACGGAACATCAACATCTTAGGAATCAGTGAACTAAAATGGATGACAATGCGTAAATTTAATTTAGATGACCATTATATCTACTATTGTGGGCCATAATTCCTTAAAAGAAGTGGAGTAGCCCTCACAGTCAACAAGAGTCCAAAATATGGTACTTGCGGTACTTGGGTACACCCTGAAAAACTACAGAATGATCTTGGTTCATTTCCAAAGGAAACCATTCAACATCATAGTAACCCAGGTCTGTGCCCCAACCACTGATGACAAAGAAGTTGAAATTGACCAGTTCTATGAAGACCTGCAAGACCTTCTAGAACTAACACCAAAAAAAGATGGCCTTTTCATCATAGGGAATTGAAATGCAGAAGTAGGAAGTCAGGAGATACCTGGAGTAACTGGCAAGTTTGGCCTTGGAGTACAAAATAAAGCAGGGTAAAGGCTAACAGTTTTGTCAAGAGAACACGGTGGTCAAAGGAAACACCCTTTCAACAACCGAAGAGATGATTCTACACTTGGACATCACCAGATGGTCAATACCAAAATCAGATTGATTATGTTCTTTACAGATGAAGAGGGAAAAGCTCTATACCGTCAAGAAAAGCAATGCTGTGAGCTGATTGTGGCTCAGATCATGAGTTCCTTATTGCAAAATTCAGGCTTAAATTGAAGAAAGTAGGGAAAACCATTAGGCCATTCAGGTATGATCAAAGTCAACCCCTATGATTATACAGTGGAGGTGATGAATAAATTCAAAGGATTAGATCTGGTAGACAGAGTGCCTAAGAACTGTGGACAGGGGTTCATAATATTATACAGGAGGCAGTGACCAAAACCATCCCAAAGAAAAAGAAATGCAAGGAGGCAAAGTGGTTGTCTGAGGAGGCTTTACAGATATTAGGTTGGTACCAAAGTAAATACAGTTTTGGACCATGAATTTTAAATCCTTATAACTAGGCTCAAACACATACTTATTAATCAAAATAGGAACCATTCAGTCAGCACATTTTTGCCAATGAGAATAAGTTTGTTCATTTCCATAGCATAAAAATCTGTGCTTTAGGATTTGACGAGCTCTTGGAAAGCATTTTCTTTCTTTTTTTATTTAATTTATTTTTTCATTTATTTTTATTAGTTGGAGGCTAATTACTTTACAATATTGTAGTGGTTTTTGCCATACATTGACATGAATCAGCCATGGATTTACATGTGTTCCCCATCCTGATCACCCCTCCCACCCGCCCCCCCATCCCATCCCTTTGGGTCTTCCCAGTGCACCAGCCCTGAGCACTTGTCTCATACATTCAACCTGGGCTGGCAATCTGTTTCACACTTGATAATATACATGTTTCAATGCTATTCTCTCAGATCATCCCACCTTCGCCTTCTCCCACAGAGTTCAAAAGTCTGTTCTATACATCTGTGTCTCTTTTTCTGTCCTGGATATAGGGTTATCATAACCAACTTTTTAAATTCCATATATATGAGTTAGTATACTGTATTGGTGTTTCTGGCTTATATCTTTCTGGCTTACTTTGCTCTGTATAATGGGCTCCAGTTTCATCCATCTCATTAGAACTGATTCAAATGGTTTCTTTTTAATGGCTGAGTAATATTCCATTGTGTATATGTACCATAGCTTTCTTATCCATTCATCTGCTGATGGGCATCTAGGTTACTTCCATGTCCTGGCTATTATAAACAGTGCTGCGATGAACATTGGAGTACATGTATCTCTTTCAGATCTGGTTTGGGAAAGTATTTTCTACCTCCTGCTGGTTATGGAAGTATTTTCCCTGCAAAAAGTTGTTGAGATACTTGAAGAAGCGGTAATCAGTTGGCAAGAGGTCAAGTGAATATGGCAGATGAGGTAAAACTTCATAGCCCAATTCACTCAACTTTTGAAGTCTTGGTTAGCGACATGCTGTTGGGTGTTGTCTTGCAGAAGAATAGGGCCCATTCTGTTGACCAATAGTGGGTGCAGGTAATGCAGTTTTTGGTGCATCTCATTGATTTGCTGAACATACATCTCAGATGTAATGGTTTTGCTGAGATTCAGAAAGCTGTAGTGGATCAGACGGACAGCAGACAACCAAACACTGACCATGACTTTTTTTGGTGCAAGTTTGGCCTTGGAAAGTGCTTTGGAGCTTATCAGTCCATCAACTGATCTGATCATCGCTGGTTGCTGTATAAAATCCACTTTTTGTCACACGTCAGAATCTGATCAAGAAATTGTTTGTTGTTGCATAGAATAAGAGAAGACGACACTTCAAAACAACAATTTTTTTTTATTTTCAGTCAACTCATGAGGCACCACCTATCAACCTTTTTCACCTTTCCAGTTTGCTTCAAATGCCGAATGAGTATAGAATGGTCAGTGTTGAGTTCTTCAGCAACTTGTCGTGCAGTTGTCAGAGGATCAGCTGCAATGACTGTCCTCAGTTGGTCGTCAACTTCCAGTGGCCAGCCACTACACTCCTCATCTTCAAGGGTCTCATCTCCTTTGCAAAACTTCTTGAACCACCACTGCACTGTATGTCCCGTAGCAGTTCCTGGGCCAAATGCGTTGTTGATGTTGTGAGTTGTCTCTCTCGCTTTACTACCCATTTTTAACTCCAATAAAAAAGTCACTCAAATTTGCTTTTTGTCTATAACATCATTTCTATAATCTAAAATAAACGTAAACAGCAAGTAATGTCATTAGCAAAAACACATAAAGCAAGAAATGTGCATTATAATAATGTGTAACATAGCCACCTTTATTTAAAAATGTATTCCAGTATCAAATGGCAAAGTTCAACAACGCAAAACCAAAATTACTTTTGCACCAACCTAATAGGAAAAAAGAACCAGAAGACAAGGGAGAAAGGAAAAGATATAACCAACTGAATGCTGAGTTCCAGAGAATAGTAAGGAGAGATAAGATGGCCTTCTTCAATGAACAATGCAAAGAAATAGAGGAAAACAATAGAATGGAAAAGACTAGAGATCTCTTCAAGAAAATTGAAGATATCAAGGGAAGATTTCCTGCAAGGATGGTCATGATAAAGAACATTAATGGTATGGACCTAACAGAAGCAGAAGAAGTTAAGAGATGGCAAGAATGCACAGAGGAACTATACAAAAAAGATCTTAATGACCTGGGTAACCATGATAGTGTAGTCACTCACCTAGAGCTGGACATCCTGGAGCATGAAGTCAGTGGGCCTTAGGAAGGATTACTACAAACAAAGCTAGTGGAGGTGATGGAATTCCAGCTGAGCTACTTAAAATCATAAAAGATGATGCTGTTAAAGAGCTGCCTTCAGTATGTTAGCAAATTTGAAAAATTCACCAGTGGCCACAGGACCGGAAAAGGTCAGTTTTCATTCCAGTCCCAAAGATGGGCAATGCCAAAGAATATTCAGACTACTATGCAGTTGCACTCATTTCACATGCTTGTAAGGTTATGCTCAAAATCCTTCAAGCTATGTTTCAGTTCACTTCAGTTGTGTCTGGCTCTTTGCAGCCCCATGGACTGCAGCATGCCAGTCTTCCCTGTCCATCACCAACTCCCAGAGCTTGCTCAAACACATGTGCATCGAGTTGATGATGCCATCCAACCATCTCATCCTCTGTCATCCCCTTCTCCTCCTGCCTTCAGTCTTTCCCAGCATCAGGGTCTTTTTCCAGTGAGTCAGTTCTTTGCATCAGGTGGCCAAAGCTTCATCATCAGTCCTTCCAATGAATATTCAGGGTTGATTTCCTTTAGGATTGACTGGTTGTTCTCCTTGCAGTCAAGAGATTCTCAAGAGTCTTCTCCAACACCACAGTTCAAAAGCATCAATTCTTTGGCGCTCAGCTTTGTTTATAGTCCAACTCTCACATCCATACATGACCACTGGAAAAACCAAAGCTTTGACTAGACGGACCTTTGTCAGCAAAGTAATGTCTCTGCTTTTTAACATGCTGTCTAGGTTGGTCATAGCTTTTCTTCGAGGAGTAAACGTCTTTTAATTCCATGGCTGCAGTCATTATCTGCAGTGATTTTGGAGCCCAAGAAGAAAAAGTCTGTCACTGTTTCCATTGTTTCCCCATCTATTTGCCATGAAGTGATGGGACCAGATGCCATGATCTTCATTTTTTCAATGTTGAGTTTTAAGCCAGGTTTTTCATTCTCCTCTTTCACTTTCATCAAGAGGCTCTTCAGTTCCTCTTCGCTTTCTGCCGTAAGGATGGTGTCGTCTGCATATCTGAGGTTGTTGCTATTTCTCCCGGCAATCTTGATTCCAGCTTGTGCTTCTTCCAGCCCAGCATTTTGCACAGTGTGCTATGCATATAAGTTAAATAAGCAGGGTGACAATATACAGCCTTGACGTACTCCTTTCCCAATTTTGAACCAGTCCGTTGTTCCATGTCCATTTCTAACTGTTGCTTCTTGACCTGCATACAGATTTCTCAGGTTTTGGCAATAGGTGAACTGAGAACTTTCAGGTGTTTAAGTTGGGTTTAGAAAAGTCAGAGGAACCAGAGATCAAATTGCCAGTATTCATTGGATCATGGAGAAAGCAAGGGAATTCTTTAAAATCCATAAAAAGATGGGAATACCAGACCACCTTACCTGTCTCCTGAGAAATCTGTAAACAGGTTAAGAAGCAACAGTTGGAACTGGACATGGACCAACAGACTGGTTCAAACTTGGGAAAGAAGTATGACGAGGCCGTATATTTTCACCCTGCTTGTTTAACTTCCGTGCAGTATACGTTGTGTGAAATGCTGGTCTGGATGGATCACAAGCTGAAATCAAGATTGCTAGGAGAAATATCAGCAACCTCAGATATGCACATATCACTCTAATGGCAGAAAGTAAAGAGGAACTAAGGAGCCTCTGGGTAAGGATGAAAGAGGAGAGTGAAGAAGCTGGCTTGAAACTCAACATTAAAAAACTAAGGTCATGGCATCTAGTCCCATCACTTCATGGCAAATAGAAAGGGGAAAAGTGGAAAGAGAAAGTGAAAAAGTGGAAACCCTGACAGATTTCCTTTTCTTGGGCTCCACAATAACTGTGGACAGTGACTACAGTCATGAAATTAAAAGACACTTGCTCCTTGGAAGGAAAACTATGACAAACCTAGGTACGGTATTAAAAAGCAGAAATATCACTTTACTGACAAAGGTCCATATAGTCAGAGCTATGTTTTTTCCATTAGTCATGTATGGATGTGAGAGTTGGACCATAAAGAAGGTTGAGTGCTGAAGAATTGATGCTTTTGAATTGTGGTTATGGAGAAGACTCTAGAGAGTCCCTTGGACTACAAGAAGATCAAACCAGTCAATCCTAAAGGAAATCAACCCTGAGTATTCATTGGAAGGACTGATGCTGAAGCTCCAATACCTTAGCCAGCTGTTTTGAAGAACCAGCTCATTGGGAAAAGACCCTGATGCTGGGAAGGATTGAAAGCCAAAGGAGAAGGGGCAGCAGTGGATGAGGTGGTGGGAGGGCACCTCTGAGTCAATGGACATGAGTGAGCTAACTCCGGGAGATGGTGGAGGACAGGGAAGCCTTTTGTGCTGCAGCCCATGGGATTGCAAAGAGCAACAACAGACCTAAAAGCCCTACTGTGGCTTAGTCCTCTAGAAGCCGATATATTTTCTTAGGCTTCCCAGGTGGCACTCGCGGTAAAGAACCCTCCTGCCAGTGCAGGAGACTAAGAGAGACAGGTTTGATCTCTGGGTCGGGAACATCCCCTGGAGAAGGGCATGGCAACCCACTCCAATATTCTTTCCTGGAGAATCCCATGGACAGAGGAGCCTTGCGGGCTATCATCCATAGAGTCACAAAGAGTCAGACAAGACTGAAGCGATTTAGCAGCATATTTTTCTTAAAACCTGTCCCATCAGGGGTCTTAATGTAGATAGTCATTTTGGCAATTATAACATGTTGGTAACAATGACTAATATGGGTACTTGTCTGTAAAGAAAAGAAAGTCAAAAAAAGAGAAAGAAAGAGAAAAGTCAAATACGTGCCTTGTCGGCCAAGAAGACGACCCTCTCCAGTCTCTTGGTGTAGAATTCCAACATGCCCCCAAGGTGGTGAAAGCTATATGAAGCTAATTGTGGATTGATAGAATTTTAGTTTCCCCAAAATGGTCTCCTTTTAAGAAAGGCGACATGTCAATCACTTGATGCTTCCTTTCTATCTATTTAGCAGTTTTATTTCTCAATTAATAAATTGCATAAATTGCATTTATGTATATAAACTGTCTCCTGTAACTGCTGCTGCTGCTCCTGCTACTGCTGCTAAGTCGCCTCAGTCGTGTCCAACTCTGTGCAACCCCATAGACGGCAGCCCACCAGGCTCCCCAGTCCCTGGGATTCTCCAGACAAGATCACTGGAGTGGGTTGCCATTTCCTTCTCCAGTGCCTGAAAGTGAAAAGTGAAAGAAGTCGCTCAGTCGTGTTCGACTCTTAGTGACCCCATGGACTGCAGCCCACCAGGCTCCTCCGTAAATGGGATTTTCCAGGCAAGAGTATTGGAGTGAGGTGCCATTGCCTTCCCTCTCCTGTAACTGAAGTCCCCCCAAACCTTGACTGAACTAATAAAATTAGTTTCTTTTGAGCATGTACATCCAAGCACTAGACCCTGGGCCAGGGTCATCCTTTATTTGCTAGTTTCAGTGTCCAATATCTTTCCTGAAAGTGCCAACAGACTTCCAATTACCTTTTCAAAAATCACTTCCCTGTTTTCCCTATTGATTTTGCATGTGGAATATTAAAGGTCAGACTGAGGAATTTAGCCAAAATTCTGGCACATAGGAGCAATATGACAACACAGTGCTGTACTAGTCTAACCGTTAAGTGGTTACCTGAGGTTTGCCATATAATCTAGAGGGTTGGGGAAGAAACTTTTCCTGTACCCTCTTAGGTTCAGTAGTTCAGTGTGTGCAAATTAAACTAACAAACGAGATTAGCAAGAGAAAAGATAAGAGTTTATTAAAGCCTGCACAATTTATACCAGAGGAGTGCTCAATGATGAATAGTTCAAAGAAGTGGTAAAAATTTGGAATTTCTATGCCTAACTTAGTAGAAGAAAGAGGGGGGAATAGGCTTTTATGGGAAGAGGAAACAAGTTTCTTAAGGAAACATGAATGTTTAGGAGAACAAATGGGAGATAAGAAAGTTGGTGATAATATTTGCTTCTGTGGATGCAAATGGTCTTTTATCTTTTTCATGACCATGAAACTCCCCCAGATGGGGGATTTATATTAGGTTTACTCTTGGTCTCTCTCCTGGGAGTAGACGCCAACCTGAAATGAGAATTTATGGCAGTCCTCATTTCTTAGAAGTTTCTGCTTTTAGTCAGATAAGGGAAGCGCTGAAAAGGTTTTCTACATCTGTTGAATCTCAAATGTCTTTAGCTTAAAATAATCTTTATGCCAAAGTAGCATATTTTAGAATGGCATAGCCTGATCCTCTTCAAAGGTAAAGTGAGATCTGGTGTCTCTTCCAGATAAGAAATGAGGCTTGAATTAAGGTGGTTATCTATGGAAATGAAAATGCCGCAAATATAAAGGCTTTTATATAAGCAAAAGTTTGAAGGATTTGGTAATTGGTTAGCATAGTAAAGGGCAGGGAAAAAAGTTCAACTGTGGATCTCTCTTTAATGTTTGTACCAAATTTCCCTTTATAATCCTGGGAGCACTCAAAGAAGGAATTTTCTAAGAGCAAAGCAAAGGTAAGCCACCTATTACGTGTATATTGTAGAGGATGAATTAACATCCTTGGTATCCTCGGCCTAAGGAGACAATAAGTGCTGGTGTCTTTCTCTCTGTGGAGACAACCCGCCCCCCTACCCCCCTCCACTTCGGGGCCAATAACTAATTGTAGTTATTGGATAATCCTTCTGGTGCTTCCAGTGGTACAAAAAGTCGAAAGAGTCATGCCATTATGGTGTTCCCATCGGTAGATTCTCTGATGGTAGGAACACTTCCCCACTTCAGGGGCCGCACAGTCCTCCAGCACTATTGTTACCTCAGGTCTATGGCTGGGTTGCTTCAGGGCCTTGAGCTGTTTAAAGCTTTAAAAGGTCTTTTTATTTTTACTTTAATATTTGTTTAAGTGGGCAAGAGGCTTGAATTAGCACTTTGTAAAAGAGGAGGCTATCCAAATATCTAACAAAATGACATGAAATAACATGAAATAACGAAATAACATGAAAAAAGTGCCAGTAGCGGAAAGGCCGTCATCATTTAAGCATTAAGTTAATGCCTTTAAAAAGGCATTTAATTTAATCATCAGTCATTCAGTGCAGATTAAATGAGATACCACCACACTCCTACCAGGATGGCTAAAATGAAAGAACCAGCAGCTCCAAGTGGTGCTGTGGCTGTGGATCTGCAGGAGCCCCGGTGTGTTTGTGGTGGTGATGTAAACTGGTACAGACCCTGGAAAACCATTTGGCAGTAATTGTCAAAGCTAAACACAGGCAGACCTTGGATGTATTGTGGGATGGTTCCGGATCACTGTGATAAAGTGAATTACATGAAATTTTTTGGTTTCCCTGTGCGTATAAAAGTTGTGTTTAAACTATAAACTATTAAGAGTAAAATAGCATTATGTCTTTAAAACACAACATGCAGGAACTTCCCTGGCAGCCCAGTGATCCCAGTGCAGGGGCACGGGTTAATCCCTGGTTGGGGAACTAAGATCCCACATGCCCCACAGTATAGCCTTAGAAAAACAACAACAACAAATGTACAAAACTTCATTTAAGAATACTTCAGGGCTTCCCTGGTGTCTCCCTTGTAAAGAATATACGTGCAAGTGCAGGAGACATGTTCAATCCCTGATCCGGGAAGATCCCACAGGCTGCAGAGCAGCTAAGCCCATGCACTACAGCTGTTGAGCCTGTGCCCTAGAGCCCGGGAGCTGCAACTCCTGAGCCCACGTGCTGCAACTACTGGAGCCTCCACGCCCCAGAGCCTGTCCTCCACAACGAGAGAAGCCCTCACACCACAACTGGAGGGTAGCCCCCACTTTGCTGCAACTAGAGAAAAGCCCACACGGCAACAAAGACCCAGCATAGCCAAAAAAAAAAAGAGTATTGCTAAAAAATGCTAACCATCACCTGAGCCTTCAGTGAATTGTAATCTTTTTGGTGGTGGAAGGTTTGAAATATTTCAAGAATTACTAAAATATGACACCAAGACACAAAATGGCGCTGATAGACTCGTTCAACACAAGGTTGACACAAACCTTCAATTTGTTTAAAAAAGGGGGAAGCAGTATCTGTGAAGCACAGTAAAGTGAGGTGCAATTAAACAAGGTATTCCTGCTGATCCAAAATCAGTGCTCCTGGCTTTACATCTGATACCAGTGAGGGTTTTTATTCACCAAAAATCTCATGTAAGAGTATAATAGCTGAAAGCAGGAAACAACCCAAATGCTCATCAACAGTAGAATTTATAGATTGTGGTATATTCATAAAATGGAGTGCTACATAGCAATGAAAAAGAATGAACTGCTACATGCGGCATTCTAAATGAATCTTACTGAATATAGGAAGCTACACAACAGGAGAGTTCATACTATTTGATTCCATTTATTTATAAGAAATTCAAAACAGACAAAGCTAATCTATGGTGATAGAGGTTAGAATAATGGTTACTTCTCGGTGGGTTTATTGACCAAGGGGACACAAAGGAGCCTCTGGCTTATAGGAAATGTTCTATAACTCTATCTGGGTTGTCATTGTATGAGTGTTTACATATAAAATATTTATTGAGCTGTACACTAAAGATTTGTGCATTTAACCGCGTGTAAGTTCACACCTCAATAAAGAATAGTGTTGTTTTAAACTTGTATTTAGGATTTCCTGCTTCAACTCTATCCTTTTCTTAAAACTAGCTTTCCCTCTCACTTTCTTTTTTGTTAACTGAAACCCACTTAAACTTCTTGCACTCAGTCCTTGAATCCTGTCAGCTCTTCCTTTAAAACACCTCCCATCCATATTTCCAAATCATGTCTCTATTGGACTTTTAGCCCTGACCACAAGCCTGAATTATTGCCAAGGACCTAATTGATTTCCTTGCTTTCCGTACTCAGAACTATTCTGCAGTGTGCCAACAGTGCTCTTTCTAAAGCACCGTTTGGATTGTGCTGCTTCCTCTTCTCAAAAGCCTTGAGGGTGCTCCCCTTTCTGGCGTCAGTCTCTAGCACTGGATTTGAGACGCTTGTGCTCTGGCCCAAACCAGCCATACCCAATCGCTGGAAAATTGGAGTACTTAATAGTTCCAAGCCCATTTTTCCCCTGTGGCTTATATTCCTTTGTTCATGCTCTTCTCTCCCCTAAATGCTTTCTTCTTATCAGCCCCTTCTCAACCCACCCCCACCCTACTCCGGCCCAAAGTTAAATTGATTTAGTGGTCTTTTGAAGGAATGTTGGGCTTCCCAGGTGGCGCTAGTGATAAGGAACCTGCCTGCCAATGCAGGAGACCTAAGAGAAATGGGTTTGATCCCTGGATTGGTTGAAGGGATGTTAATTTATTTTATGTTTTAATAAAGTTTTCACCTCATTAAAACTTAGTCTTCCATATGCTGGGTAATAAAACTTTTTTAATGAATAAGTTTAAAAGCTCAAAGTTTCATATGCAGGTAAAATGGCTTGTCTCATCTTTTTTCTGGGTCTGTAGATTTAGCTCTTTGTGTGGAGTTTATTTTCCTCAAAAGATAGTATCTTCTGTTTTTCATGTTGGTGTCTTTAGTGGAGGGGAGGGGAGGTTTTACCTCCTACAAGACTATTCATACAGCTAGTAGACAATGCCATCTCTGTATGCTTTGTTGTAGCAATCCCTTTTAAAACACAGTCACATTATTCAACACTTTTTTTTTTCTGTTTTAGATTCCCATAGGCAATGGAAACTGATCTTAATTCCCAGGACAGAAAGGACCTGGACAAGTTCATTAAGTTTTTTGCCCTCAAGGTAATATATCCATTCTCTTGAGCCTAGAACTGTTAGAAATAACTTCCATGCCTCTCCCTTTTTGGAAATACAGCATAACAGCTTGCAGCTTGCCCATTTTAAGGGATACTTCTGTCTGTTGTAAACCAAACTGTGAAATTTGGGGGCGGTACTGGGGGTGTAACTAAAAAGCTTCCAATTTTCCAAAGCTACTTGTTAAAAAAAAAATAACATTTTTTTTTTGCAAGCCTGTTTGCAGAAATGTCAAACTTGTTATGCCAGGTTATTGGCACAGTATGTTCCCTTGGGGTGAGAACAAAGATGGGACTAGAATGGACAGCAGTTCGGGCATCTTTCCCTAAGCATCAACTAACTGCCTCTGAAGTGTCTCACTTTTCACTTGTTGTCCCCTTCTGTGTAAATGAAAAATTAAAACTTGGATTTTGAGTGCTTTAGAAGGCATATTTTCCTAAATCTAAAAATCATTTCCACCTCTATCTCTCCTTCCTCTCAACCATTGCTATGTAAGAACAAGCCATGCAGTAGATTCTGGTTGTAAAATTAGCCGGAAGACTTTTGCCATATGGGCCAAGTCATATGCATAATTGTGGCTCCCTTGGTTTAAATCTCCTATGATTACATAAGTGTATGGCAGTGCATATTTAAACCTACGACTGGACTTGTTTCTTTATGAAAGTCAGAGCCGCCATGTAGCTCTCCTTCTGCCATGTGAGTGTGTTATAGATTACAGGCCTCAAACTGTGGTTTCTCTTAATTGGTTGACACTAGGTCCTCAGGAATATTTACAGTATTATTTTTGTGCCATGTTTTTTCTGTTCTTGATGGTTTTAAATCTTATCCTTTCCTGAAGTATAGTTATGGTCATTGGCATCTTTTTAACCCTGCACTGAGAGAGTTTTCATCCTGATTAGGAGCCAAGTCAGTTTGTTGAAACTTTTCATCTTTGATTTTTTGTTTGTTTGGTCTTTGTAGACTGTCCAAGTGATTGTCCAGGCTCGACTGGGAGAGAAGATCTGCACTCGCTCATCTTCTTCCCCGACGGGCTCAGACTGGGTAAAGTTCCTGTTCTCTGCTGGGGGGTATACTATGGTGTTTGTCACAGGGAATCATGGTAGTAATAAATAATAATATTTCTAGCATTACTAAGTCATAACATTAAAATGCCTAATTCTGTTTGATCCATTCTCTTGCAAAGTATGTTCTTCATTGAATGTTAGTCCTGGATGTTTTTTGGTTTTCCTCTGTGATGAGTGAAAACTTATCAACCTGAGTTTTGGGGCCTTGGTACAAGACATCTCTTAAGGGGAAAGGAGAAGTGAATGACTGTCCTTAATCAGTCAAGGGCAAGGCCTATGTTATTCAGCATCCAGTCTTACTATTTTGATTCCATAATGTTCCTTGCGAGTGTTTAACACAAAGTTCTTCTTGTATTCTAGTTCAATTTAGCGATCAAAGACATCCCAGAGGTTACACATGAGGCAAAGAAGGCCCTGGCAGGGCAGCTGCCTGCTGTTGGGAGGTCCATGTGTGTGGAGATCTCACTCAAGACTTCCGAGGTAAGGTTATGGCCAGGATAGGGTCTTAACTCAGCACCCAAAGCACTTTACCCTTTGGTTCCAACTCAGCCTTGTTCCTGCGCTTTCCCTCTCTGATTGTCTCATGGCTCTCCAGGGAGGTCATGGTTTTTGTACTTATTCTTCCAACCACTTGAAGTAGACTCTTCACTCTCCTCTTCATATATCATCTGTAAGTGATGTGTTTCTACTTATCCTTCAACACTCGTATGCTCTAAAAGATCTCCCTTTCTAGCCCCTCTCGAGACTTCCCGTGTGCTTTGTTTATATTTGTTTCTTAGAGTATAACTTGCTGGAATGTGATTTTTTTTTTAATGTGTTTTTCCACCTTTTTCCATGATGCAGATATATTTTTGTGTATGTTTATTAATCTGTTTCCACTACAGGATTGTGAGGCTGCATGGAATAATAAAAGGCTAATGGAGTTTGGAGCTATACAGACCCAAATTCAGAGCCTAGCTGAGCAACTCTGGCCAAATTACTTAGCCCCTTCTCTTCCACCACCACACTTCACAGTCTTGTGGGGCTATACTTCTTCATTTAATTCTTATTTGTAAAGTACATAAATAAAATATGGTAGGCAATTATTACATGTTCCTGTTGATACTTTACACTTTTATTCTTGAGGTCAGCAGCTATGCCACATCTTGTTTATCTGTATAGTTCTTCAATTCTTTTTGAAATGAGGCAGGATATAATAAATAATCATCTCTGCACCTATCACAGTGCCTGGGATGGCACATAGTAGGCTCTCAGTTTTTCATTGTATGAATGATTGTCAGTACTTATTCTGTGGAAATCTTAGTACTAGATAAAACAAAACATCCTATTCTCTTTATTGAATTACCAGTGTATACTGTGAATTATTTTCCTTAGTGATCCTTAGGGAGTCCAAAAGGAAGAACTCTCTCCTCTCTCAGGCATCTGTGAAATCAGATTCTAAACTGTTGTCACTGGACTTCCCTGGTGGCTCAGTGCTAATCTGCCTGCCAATGCAGGAGACACAGGTTCTACCACTGATTCGGAAGATCTCACATGCTGTGGAGCAACTTTTGAGTCTGTGCTCTGGATCCTGTGCTCCACAACAAGAGAAGCACCACAGTGAGAAGCCCAGGCACCTCAACTACAGACTAGTCCTTGCTTTCTGCAACCAAAGAATTGCCCTCACATAGAGCCTGGCTCTCCTGCATTGCAGGCAGATTCTTTGCTCCTGAGCCACTGGAAAGCCCTGGTAGAATACTATGCGGCCATTAAAAATAATGTACAAATTTTAATTTTAAGGAGAATTCCATGTTGTACTTATTAATTAAAAAGTGATCAGTTCAGTTCAGTTGCTCAGTCATGTCCAACTCTTTGCAACCCTATGAACTGCAGCACACCAGGCTTCCCTGTCCATCACCAACTCCCCGGAGCTTGCTCAAACTCATGTCCATCGAGTGGGTGATGCCATCCAACCATCTCATCCTCTGTTGTCCCCTTCTCCTCCTGCCTTCATTCTTTCCCAGCATCAGGGTCTTTTCCAAGGAGTCAGTTCTTCAAATTAGATGGCCAAAGTATTGGAGTTTCAGCTTCAGCATCAGTCCTTCCAATGAACATTCAGGACTGATTTCCTTTAGGATGGACTGGTTTGATTTTGCAGTCCAAAGGACTGTCATGAGTCTTCTCCAACACCACAGTTCAAAAGCACAAGAAAAGTGATAAAAATAGTATATACAAACAAAACAAAAAAGATAAAGAATAGAACATGTGGTATGACCTTACTTTTATTTAGAAAAATCACTGATTGTATTATAAGTGATGTCTTCTTTTTGCTTATTTATACTTTGTAATATTTTTATAGTGGCTGTATTGTGCTTTATAATAAGAAAAAAGATTATCAAAAGCAAAACTGAAATATCTTTTAAAAATATCTTGACAATACCTTTTATTGTCCCATTTACAGGGAGATTCCATGGAGCTAGAAATCTGGTGTCTGGAAATGAATGAAAAGTAAGTGCTCTAGGGAGCTCAAACTGATGTTCTGTGACAACCAAGTAGGGTGGGATGGGCTGGGTCATGGGAGGAAGGTTCAAGAGGGAGGGGACATATGTATACCTATGGCTGCCTCATGTTGATGCATGGCAGAAACCAATACAGTATTATAAGGCAGTTATCCTTCAATTAAAAATAAATAAAATTTTAAAATACGTAAGTGCTCTGTCTTAGAATCCTTGGTTGTGGTTGCTGAGGATAAAGTGCACGACAGCGCATGAAAAGCAGGGCTTCTATCAGTCATGGAGAGTGTTCTGACCGCTTAACAAAGCCGGTAGGTCTTTGCTACAGTTGGCTTCACGCTTGGCTTCCAGCCCAGGCACAGCAATGACCTTCAGAAGGAGTGTCGGTCCAGAGAGACTCAGACAACCCAGGGAGAGGAGCAGAGAGAAGGCTGAAAAAGGATTTGTTGTTTTCCCAGAGTACACATAGTTCTCTGATTCAGTCCCTTGAGCTCTTGTAACATGACTACTCTGTTTTGTCTATTTCTGTGTGGCAGACATCCAATGAGATTTCCCCTCACCACTCCTTCAGACATGCTGTGTTGGTCACGGACTGGGAATGCCTGTTATTTTCCCCTCCATTTTCTTTTTTCAGGGCAGATTAGCTGAATTCCTGCCCGAAATTCAAGAAGAATATATAGGAAAATTGAGGAAATAGCGACACATAAAAAAAAAAAACTTTTTAATAAGTATGAGTGGTCTAGGCACTCATATTATTATTTTTCTTTCTTAAATAAAAAGCAATTGCCAGGTTATAGTCCAAAATTTTTGTACCAAGCACTTCTCCAGATTTCCTATTAGATGTATGGAAGTAGACTGACGTAAGATAGTACACTGAAATTATGTTTGTACTTTCAGTAATACAACTGCAGTATTGAATTAACTGTTTTTAAGTGTTCTGCTTTATTTTTAGAAAGATAACTGCTTCACAGCTAGAAAAAAATATATTGGAGACCTTTTGTTGCCCACCTGACTTTGCCTGGTGCATGGGAAAGTAAAACTTTGGTTAACATCAACAATTTGTTGATAAACTGACAGAGCACTCTAATTACAAGTTTAGTTCAGAAGATGTTTCAATTATAAATTTAATCTTATACAGTTCCAGCATTTAATTAGCAACTATCTCTTTTGACTGTAATACTCTGTACAATGTTATTTAGGCTGCAGATCAGGTTATATTCTATCAGAATTTATAAATAATGCCAACAGATTTTTTTAAGACTTTTTAAAATTGAAGTATTAAGTTGATTTTTAATGTCGTATTAGTTTCTAGTGTACAGTAAGGTTGTTCAGTTATGTATTCTAATGCTGACAAATAATGTCAGTCACTCCATGGAACATAACTAATGTCTCTATCCATTGCATTTTTGTTCTTTGTTTTGTGTTAGACAATTAGGAGAACTCTGATGTGTCTTTGCTCCTCAGGTGTGATAAGGAAATCAAAGTTTCCTATGCCGTGTACAACAGATTGTCATTGCTGCTGAAGTCTCTGCTTGCTATAACTAGGGTGACTCCAGCGTACCGACTCTCCAGAAAGCAAGGGCATGAATATGTCATCTTATACAGGTAAACAACTCACCTTCATGATTCACACTTTGGACTCAACAATTTGCACGTTGTCTGACCAGCATTCAGGTATTCCATAATTAATTTTTGGACAGATGTTTGGATGGTTGATGCTATACCTTTACTGTGATTGCCTATCTATTCTCCTTTAGGAACCTCAGCTTTTTCCAAAGCAACCAAGTTCTTTATCCTTTTGTTTATACACAGTCTTGACTGCTGTGGAAAGGATTTTTAAATCCTCAGTCAGTTTGGTCGCTCAGTTGTGTCCAGCTCCTAGCGACCCCATGGACTGCGGCACACCAGGCTTCCTTGTCCATCACCAGCTCCCGGAGCTTACTCAAACTCATGTGCATCAAGTCGGTGATGCCATCCAACCATCTCATCCTCTGTCGTCCCCTTCTCCTTCCGCCTTCAATCTTTCCCAGCATCAGGGTCTTTTCTAGTGAGTCAGTTCTTTGCATCAGGTGGCCAAAGTATTAAGTTTCAAATTCAGTATCAGTCCTTCCAATGAATATTCAGGACTGATTTCCTTTAGGATGGACTGGGTGGATCTCTTTGCAGTCCGAAGGACTCTCAAGAGTCTTCTCCAACACCACAGTTCAAAAGCATCAATTCTCTAGTGCTCAGCTTTCTTTATAGTCCAACTCTCACATCCATACATGACCACTGGAAAAACCATAGCTTTGACTAGACGGACCTTTGTCAGCAAAGTAATGTCTCTGCTTTTTAATATGCTGTCTAGGTTGGTCATAGTTTTTCTTCCAAGGAGCAAGCGTCTTTTAATTTCATGGCTGCAGTCACCATCTATAGTGATTTTGGAGATCAAAAAAAGAAAGTCTCTCACTCTTCCCCCACCTATTTGCCATGAAGTGATGGCATCACCAAATTGGACGTGAGTTTGCGGAAGCTCCGGGAGTTGGTGGTGGACAGGCAAGCCTGGCGTGTTGCAGTCCATGGGGTCACAAAGAGTTGGACACGACTGAGCGACTGAACTGATACATGTTGTTGACTGGACCAGAGTGGTGGTGAAGAGGATATATAGCCAAGTGTGAGAGCAGAGCCTGGAAAGTCAGGGTTCCCAAATCGGCCAGGCCTCTGTTTCATGTTAATGAGGAGCATGGGTGTTGGCCTTTGGCTTACATGCAAAGAGCTGATTTTGAAAAGAATTGGTGTAACAGGATGGAAGGACCACGGATTAGAGAATTAACTAGTTCTGTTGAAGTCATCTAGCAACCCTACATGTGTTTACTTTTCAAGGCCTTTTTTTTCTTTCAGCCAAGTTGTAGAACTTGCAGGATCTTAGCTCTCCCCAGCAAGGGATTGAACCTGGGCCCCTGACAGTGGAAGCAGAGAGTCCTAACCACTGGACCACCAGGGAATTCTTCCCCCATCTGCTTGTTTTTATAAATAAAATTATTTTACAACATAGCCACCCCATTCACTTACTTATTATCAGTGGCTATTTGTATGAGAGCAGAGCTGAGTAGATGCCCTAGACTATATGTCCCACAAGTCTAAAATATTTACCAATTGATCCTTTAGACAAAAGTTGGCTAACCCCTGTTTTATGGTGTCTATCACTTTCGTGCATGTATTTCAGATATGTATATACGTTTCTTTTCTTCCATTCCAGACTGTAATCTGTGAGACCTAGGTTTCAGGTTCATCCTAGGGCTTGTCCCTAGTTTATCTTTATCTCATCCCTAACATCTAACCATAGGGCTTTGTAGATTGTCAGAGCTTAGTTTTTATTGAACAAACCCATGTATGTGTATAATTTTCAACAGTATTACTTGAAAAATATAAAAATACATTGTAAGTGTTTTATAATTCAGACTTTTTGCTAATATAGACTGACCTTCCCAGGGAGATTCATGGAAAGGTTCTACTGTGTTTAGATTTTTATAGTTTTAGAATAGTCTTGCCTATTTATTCAGTGGTGGAAAAGATACTCTAATTTCTTAGTCAGTTTACTTTGGAATGATGGAATGACTTTTGATAAGCAGAGTGAGCCCACTTTGAATGAAGATCACACTTCAAGATCTAAGTGACTTCTATTCCATATTTGAAAGTTGCTAGGAAAGTGGACCTTAACAGTTCTCATCACAAGAAAAAAAAAATTATGTTACTGTGAATGATGACAGATGTAACCAGACTTAGTGTGGTGATTGTTTGCAGTGTGTACAAATATTGAATCATTATATATCCTTGAAACTAATATAATGTTGTGTGTCAATTATAGGTCAATTCTAAAAAAAAAAGTCATATCTTCTAATAGAAGTTCTATCTTCTAATAGATATATTATATATTATATCTTCTAATAGAACTATCTGCCAATTTTGTTTGTATATTCTCTATTTCCCAATAGGTATACTTTACAAAGGGCTCCCAGGTGGTGCTAGTAGTAAAAAACTCACCTGCCAATGCAGGAGACTTGAGATGCGGGTTCAATCCCTGGGTCAGGAAGATCCCTTGGAAAAGGGCATGGCAACCCACTCCAGCATTCTTGCCTGGAGAATCCCATGGACAGAGGAGCCTGGCAGGCTATAGTCCATGGAGTCACAAAGAGTTGGACACAGCTGAAGCAACTTAGCATGCAAGCATGCATATAACTTTACAAATATGCTGCAGAAGCAGGAATAAGAAACTTAAACTGCAAGTCACACTTAATTTTTATTTTTCTAATTTTTTAACCAGTCCTCTCCATAACTGTCCTCATGCCTACAGCTTAATCAAGTAGTAGCAATACTGCTCCATTCGGAGAGATGTTCATGCAGATAAGAAAAGAAGGGTTGGTTTTGTTGATTCTGTTTCTAGGTGTTTAGTGTGCAGGCCCTTAGAATAAAGAATCAAGTAACATATTTTTCTGTCTTCCCTACAGGATATATTTTGGGGACGTCCAGCTGAATGGCTTAGGGGAAGGTATGTGTCAAGGTTAAAAGCATTTGTAGTGTTGCTGAGTGTGCTCCTGACTTCAGAGATGTGCTTGGATGCTGCCTGTAATAATACACAGCTTGTGATTTTAGTATGTGTGATAAGTAAGGAGAAGACAGATAAGTAAGAAGAAGATAAGTAAGGAGAAGACACGTAGGGGGTCTGGAGAGCCACCAGCGAATGACTGAATAATTTTCCCAAAAGTTCTAGGAACTCAGAGTTCTTTGTTATCCTTCATACGATTGTCTGCTGCATTCAGGGTAGCTCAGTGGGTCATGCCAAAGGTTGCACAAGCGGCTGAATGGTTCGGGGAAAGACATACTGATGGTAGTGTCAGCATTGTCTGGAAAAAAGCTAATTATTTATCTCTTTTCCTAGGTTTTCAGACAGTTCGTGTTGGGACAGTGGGTACCCCCGTGGGCACCATCACTCTTTCCTGTGCTTACAGAATTAACTTGGCATTCATGTCCACCAGGTGAGGAAAGAGCCTTGGAATCCAACAGAACTCTTCCAAAAAAAAAAAGGAACTCTTCCAAAGATATTAAAGTTGTTTTTCTTCCAACCCCACCTCCTCCTCCCCTCAGCTAGGCCTAGAGTTCAGCGTTGCCATTGCTGAACTGAGAGAACCCAGTTTCCAGATTGGAGAAGCTGAGTGTCACAGAGCCAACATAGAAGTGATGGTTCATTTTCAGGGATGCAGGAGTTGAGGTTCTGTGGTTCCTTCCAATAGATAAGAGGCAGAGGGATCTCTGAGGGCTTCAGGGGGCGTGGCAAGGCATTCTAACAAATGCGGCGATCTGCTTACTGCATTACAGGCACTTTGAGAGGACCCCACCTATCATGGGCATTATTATTGATCACTTTGTGGACCGTCCCTATCCCAGCTCCTCGCCCATGCACCCCTGCAATTACAGGTGAGGAATGTGGAAAACTCTTTTCCAGACTGGCTAGCGGAAACATCCATCTCGCCCAGGCCTGTAGAGCACCTTTATCCACACTCACTGAAAGGCAGGGCACACGTATGGAGACCCCACGGGGAGGGAAGTAGAGTGGCTGGCTGTGTCCTTGCTGCTGCCTGTCAGGTACCCCAGGACGAAAGGTAGACCACGTCTCAGAAAATCCGTGGATATTTTGACCTAGACAGTACTGATTGACTTTTGGTTTGATTTTACTTAGAAACTCTGAGAATGGAAGTAATGTGGAGAATGTCCTTTGCAAATTAGGTGGTTTTCAGGTCACCATTGGCACAATTCAGTTTTATTCCTCAGAATCAAACATCTCCAGGCCTAGATCCCAGAAAACAGAATTGTTGAGAGATTGGAATAGGTGTCTACCTATTCCAATGCTACCTATTCCAAAGATGCTACCTTTCTGTGACAGACTCGAAGTTGGATCGGTTTTTGTCTTTAGAGTCTAGATTCTTATTTCACTGCATTCTCTGTTACTGATGGTTCTTTGACCCTATACTGGCCAGGCTTAAAAAAAAATGCTGTCAAATGATATATCAGATGCAATGTTTGGAGTAAAAAAAAAAAAGCCATTGTCAACCTCTAGATGCTGCTTTCTGAACATGTTTAAAATTATCAAGGACTCAATACACCTTGCTTGACATTAGGAACTGCCAGAAAGAATTCTCCCCACAACTTGCATCCCTATCTCCGCTCTCTTTGGGTCCTCGCTGAAACTGACTGCCATCAGTCAGTTCATGATTTCTTTCCCCCTCACTGCAGAACTGCCGGTGAGGACACTGGAGTAGCATATCCTTCTGTGGAAGATTCTCAAGAAGTGTGCACCACCTCCTTTTCCACCTCGCCTCCCTCCCAGGTAGGGGGAACAGGTTCTGGCGTGGCGATTGTTATTTGGTATATAGATGGGCCTTATGAAATGAAAATTTCATGTGAAAATTTAGATAACAACCTCTTCTGGTGGTGGTGGTGGTGGTGATTATTTCAAGGGGTTATTTTGAGGAGTAAAGGAGAACCTTCTTACCCAGCAGATAATACTGTAGTATTTCTAGTCTGTAATCTTAACATGCAAGATTCCATGTAACTTTTACCTCCCTGGCGACATCTTAAAATTCCCTAGAAAATCAGTCACAGAAAACCCCTACAAAATCAGAATTGTGTTCTGGTACCAGAGAGGCACTGAAACCTACACTTGTTAGGACTAGTAGCTACTTCTTCCTTTTTTTTTTTTTTTTTGGCCGAACCCAGTGGCACGTGAGATCTGGGATCTTCATTCCCTGACCAGGGATCGAACCCATGCCCCCATGATGAAAGCATGGAGTCTTAACCACCGGACAACCAGGGAAGTCCCAGTAGCTGCTGCTTCTTTGAAGTGGTTCCTAAATATGGTTCCTGATAATGGAAGGAGCAAAAAAGGAGCCAGTGATCATTTAGCATAAAATGCCATTAAGACCCCAGCTATGCAGTTTTCCTTAATAGTTACATAGATATCTGCTTGTCTGCATTCCCTCTCTGAACATGATTAACCATTAACTTTTCCACTAGGATCCATCTTCAGTGTCACAGCCAGTTTCAGTAAAACACAGGCTCCAAGCGATGTGAACACTTTCCCCAAAGAAGTGTTGTATGATATACATGTGGTTCTTAGACTGCTTCAGATAAGGAGTCATTTTTTCCAGCTGACTGAATTTTAGGGCACGTTTCTTCTCTTCCACCCCAAATTGTTCATTGTCTACCTGTTGCCTGCGCATCATCTCTATTTTTTCCCTCCTCTTTTCTTTCATATTAGATGGTTCCCTAGGTGAATTCTACTTTCCTTTAAATTAGACCCATGCATGTGTGCATGCTACGTCACTTCAGTTGTGTCCAACTCTGTGTGACCCTATGGACTATAACCTGCTAGGCTCCTTTGTCCATGGGATTCTCCAGGCAAGAATACTGGAGCCCTTCTCACTTGATCTTAGCCAAAAGGCCGAGAAGCGATTACTGGAGCCCTTCTCTAGGGGATCTTCTCAACCCAGGGATCGAACCCACGTCTCTTACATTTCCTGCATTGGCAGGTGGGTTCTTTACCACTAGTGCGCCTGGGAAGCCTAAATTAGCCCCCAATTATCCTTTTTCACCATCTTACTTGGGGGAGTGGAACCCAACAAATTAATTAGCTATCCATACATTTTTATCCTCTATATTTTCTTCATTAAGAAAAAAATTTAATTTATTCCATCCTATGCTTTTAGATACTAAATTAAAATCATGGTTCTAATTTGTTTTAAAAGCGGGGGTTAAGCACAAAAGCTAACTTATGTGTGAAGGACTTTACAGAAATTCATGGATCACTGCTATTTCTAATGTGACAATTTAAAGTTTTAAGAGATTCTTGTGAAATTGTTTCAGTTTGGTTTGGGGGCGTAGGAATTGTTATTCTTCCCCCCTCCCCATTTATATATATAGGCATACATTTTGCTGTTGCTCTGGAAGAGGGTGGCTTCTGGTATGCTTGCTGACAGGGAGCAATACTGACCCAAAAAAGGAGGAAAGCCCACTTTCTTACTAGTGCACATTCATGAGTTGATGGTTTTTTAAATCATCAAAATATGAATATGTCATTTAATGCTCATTTAACAACTGATAAACTCATAAACAATATGTAAACTTGGGCGATGTTAGGCGATGTGAGCTGGGGGCTTTAACACATCAGTTTTTCTTTTTCTCTGGTACAGTGGAAATTCAGCCTGACCCCAAAGGTAAATGGAAGTTCAGTCGTTTCTGTAGCTGAGGTTTGCAGAAAGGTTTATTAACCTGTGTAAGGAGAGCCTGTATGTTTCCTGTTATCAGTTGCCTATTGTGTCTTGTTACAGTTTAAAAGTAGATCTCGTCAAGATTCCATCAGAGAAAGCACCCAGTGGGTGAGCCTTGGCACTGCTCCCTGAGAACCTGTAGTCAAGACTATAGTTTGGTGCAGACACACTCATTTTGAAGCTTGATGGTAGAACAGAGAGCGGAAAATCATTTACCACCTGGTCTCTTCATTCCTGTAAATACTGAAACAGTTTCTTCTTTGGTTTAATCTAGGGAATCGCATAATTGTTCAACAATTTGTTTGAGCTCTTGCTGTGATCCAGTAAATACCTGTGAATGGGCTGGTTTGCTTTTGTTTTTCTAGTAAAGTAAGGATCATTTTATCATTTGGCCACAGAGCTGAGTTAAGAAATAGTTGTGACTCAGAACCTATACGGTTATCTTGAGGTCCTACCTCCAATTCTAGGCATTAATTAATTAGGTAATTGGCAAGACTTAAAGATGGAACAGCAAGACCCAAAACAATCGTCTTGCCCATAATTAGCTTTGAAATCCTGAGTTCTGAAACTGCCCCAGCCTTCGCCCCGTCAAGTCCTTCTGCACCCTCAGGGACTGAGCGTGTGCACGCACCCTGACGCGCATCTTCCCTGAGCTGACGCAGGAAAGTTCGCCGCTGGGTACCTGAGCATTCTAAAAGTGCAGCCATCAAACATCAGCTGTTTAAACCTGAGCCTGTAGATTCTGAGTCCCCAGAAAAAGGCTTTCAGTCTAATATCTTAGTCTTAGCATCGTCATTCCTGTTGAGCATACCCTGTGTCCGTTCTCAGGACCCTCCTATTGGAGGTTTTCTAAAAGAGACCCTCTTTTGATTAAAGGCAGGCTAATGCTTGGTTCAGGTTTCACCAAGTCATAGCTGCTCAACTCCACTTTGCTTTCCACCTGCCCGTCAGGGAGAACGCCAGGGATAAACTCTCCTTCACACCTTTCCAAGCAGTCCTCTTCAGAAGGCAGTCATACGGCTTTCTCCCTGCTTCCCTCCTGACTTCACTGTACATTTCAGCCTCTGTTGCTACTGCCCTTTGCAGAGTTTTTTCACATCTTTCTCAAGTCCCTTTTCTTTTCTCTTCTCTGTCTCTCCTGTCTGTGTGTATCTGTGCCCAGTGTGTGTTTACTGTCACAAAGGCACATTTTCAGACCCCTACTCCTGTGGTGACGGACACTCTGAGGGTCCCCACGGCAGGACTGGCCTTTTCCCATCAAGTGAGTCCATACTGGGAAGAAGGGGATATTATCAGATGGTTTCTTTTTATTTGAAAACTATAAATAAAGCACAGGGCATAGTTATTTAAATATCCGCAAGTGTTCTGTGGGTTATTCTGAGGTGCGGTAATTGATTTTTAACAGGATGCAGCCATTGCACAGCAGCCCAAAATAGGATTCATCATTCACCCCTCCTCCATTGATGTGAAAAGTACATGGAGTTGTTTAGATCTTTTTTTTTCCCCAGATAAACCTTCCAAGAGTGGTTTTCTTTCTTTTCCACTATAAATAGGAACCCTCCCAAAACCAATGGTAATGGAGGGTGTGATTAAAGAAGATGCCTTGTGTTTCAAAGGTACCTCAAGGTCAAAGAAGAGACTAGAATGACCTGGGAAAACTGATGGTCTGCCTCCCAGTTCTGCCCAGACGGTACTCCACAGATCTGCTGGGCTGGAAACTGAACCAGTTAGCTGAACCCCTGGGAGAAGGGGGAGCAGGCAGCTCATCTGAGGCCTTTGGAAGGCACAGAGCTGAGACTGTCAGTCCCCCCGCAGATCAGTCTGTTTTCTTACTTACAGAGTAATGGCCTGGTCTGTCTTTAACCCTCACATCAGGCCCTCCCCTGCAATGCACACACTGTGAGGCTGCGGGCTGGGATCCGTTCCTTACTCTCTGCTGACCTGGGTCATTGGTCATGCTCTAGGAGTGCCTGTTTTTCCCTCCTCCTTTCCTCTGCCCCTCTTTGTTTTTCTCTTGCTTAGCTATCCAGCTCTCGCCTTTCCTATCAGCCTGCTGCCCTGGGCGTTGGATCTGCTGACCTGGCTTATCCAGTAGTGTTTGCTGCTGGCTTAAATGCCACACACCCTCACCAGGTATCTTTAAAGATGGGGAGGACACTAGGGGTTCCTGTGCTGCCTCCCTTGCCCAGACACACTCGAGGGGCCTCTTGAGACACCAATGTTCTAAGTGTTCCGAACCAAAGCTCTTCTGTAACTTCGGAGGACTAAGATGATTCTGAGAGGCTGCCTCTTACACTTCAGAAAGGAAAGAAGAGCTTCCCGAGTGTTTTCCCCCCTCTCTTTCCCTCTGTAGTCACTTCTGTGCATGTCTTCCATTAACTGAGCGAGTCCCAGAAAGGATCAAGATTTCCAGTGTTTCCTGCCCACGTGGTGGGAGCACTGGTGATGGGAAAGCTGGAAAGCCGATGCCATCATGCTAGGCAGCAAGTCTCCCCTCCTGCCTGACGTTGCCGTGATTCACTGAATTTTCTTGTTTTTCCCCAAAGCTAATGGTCCCCGGGAAGGAAGGTGGGGTACCCCTTGGTCCCAACCAGCCTGCCCACGGTGCCCAGGCTGACCAGGAGAGACTGGCAACCTACACCCCTTCTGATGGGGCCCACTGCGCCGCCACGCCATCCAGCAGGTGAGTTCACGTCTTGGCTCGGCCGGTCTTCAGACCAGCCAGGGGCCTGTCCTCCCCAACACATCTGCTTATTTGGTATCAGCAAGTAAAGGGTAGCTTTCAGCATTGGCTCAGGCTTGGCATTTGCAGGGAAAATGTGGAATCCTTCAAATGCCCAATAAGAATCTTGCATTGCAGCTGGTGTGTGAGGGGGGCTTGCCCGGGGCACCACTACTGGCTTCTGACAGCAGGCAGCCGGGCTTGGCACGCCTCACCCTGATGCAGGGAAGGTGTTTTGAGATGTTCCTCTCGTCCTCTGAGATGGATTCCCTGGGCGTCCTCAGTATTTCCTGAGACCAGAGCAGGGTGGTGTTAACCACACCCGTGACATCAGAGTCATGGTGTATCTGCGGTAGGAGTTAGGATCCATTTTCTTTTTCTACTGTGTTAGTGCCCCCTGGAGATCCTGTAGAAACAACTGTTTTTCCTTACTAGAATACAAAAAGAAATCTTTGTCTTTTCTGATTGCAGAAGTGATACAGTCTGTAGGTCAAATTTTGAAGAACACAGATTGGGTGGAAAGTTCTCATAATCCCACCCTGCAAAAATCACCATGTTACCTCCTTTTAAAAGGTGACAGGATCTCAGAAGGGTTAAGTGATTGGCCTAAGAGAGCAGTTAGCTCACAGAATGGCCAGGCACAGGCCTGGCTTCTCGGATTGCAGAGCCCAGACTTCCTCTTTCCATTTCACCCAGAGTTCTGTGGGAAGCTGGGCCTGTCTTGACCTGCACTGCCCTCTCTTAACTGGAAGGCCCCAGAGATAATGACGTCAATTGCCCCATCGCATCTTAAATGAACTTTCAGATATTAGAAATTCCTGGGTTTTTTTTTTGTTTGTTTTTTTTTTTGGGTTTTTTTTTCCATTCCCACAGTGGAGTTGGGGGAGGGGGTTTGTTTGGAAGGATCTTTCCATGCCATCCATCAGGAAAAATAATTACTTTCATGCCTGGCCCCTCAAATTCCATCCTCTTATCCTTCCTCTTATTAGATAATCAAAGGGGGATCCTCTTAGTGTTGTTTTTTGGTTTTTTGGCCACACCTTGCAGCATGCAGGGTCTTAGTTCCTTACCAGAGATTGAACCTGTGTGCCCTGCAGTGGGAGCACAGAGTCTTAACCATTGGACAGCCAGGGAAGCCCCACTGTAGTCGTTTTACACTCACATATTCCGAGCCTAGATTCCTGGGGTATGACCTGGAGTAACTGAAGACAGAGGACCCTGTGTAGGGGGTTCCCAAATGCTGGTCGTCCCTGGTGTCTGGAGTCCAGGAGCCACTTGGACGGCATAGTTCTCCCCATCTGAGCCCCTGCTTTGGGGCTTTCCCGTCCCCGGCTTCTCGCAGGGCTGTGGCTGACAGTCTGAGCTCCTGTTTCTTCTGCTTGGCGTCCCCCACCTTTCGGGACTCAGCATCAGCCTGGAGGGAGGGGGCAGTCGTTCAGTTGCTTCCGTCGTGTCCAACTCTGTGACGCCCTGGACTGCAGCCCACCAGGCTCCTCTGTCCCTGGAGTTCTCCGGGCAGGAGTACTGGAGTGGGCGGCCGTTCCCTTCTCCAGGGGTGTTCTTGACCCAGGGATTGAACTCGCACCTCCTGCGTGGGCAGGCGGATTCTGAGGAGGGGGAGGGGCAGCCAGATGGATGTGTTGTTGAAAGACCTTGCTGAACAGAGGGAGGACTCGGGGCAAGGAGAGGGGAGAAGACGTGGTGTGGCGCTTCAGATAGCAAAACAAAAAAATGAGGAAGGGGAAAATGTAAAATCTTGAGTTTGGCTCTGTAACAGGATTGACATTAAAATTAGTTGTTTATGAGAGCTGCTTGCCTTCATGTATGAGAGCTGGATGCACAGTGACTGATGCTTATCCCTGGTATGACAGGGTAAATTTTATGGAAGCTTTGTGCAATTGTAACACCGAGTTTCATTCACATATGCATATTTTTAGCTCTTCCAGGAAATGCAGTCCTCTACTCTCAAAAGTGAGGGTGACAGGGGCCCCAGGCAGGCTTCACACTGCCATTTCCCACACGCCTGGGCTGGTGGGGGCAGCTCCTTCCTGGGCTGTGGCCTCACAAGCTGGTGGGTTTACGGGGCACCCAGGAGGCTCTGCTGTGGTTTGAGAAGGAGAGCTGACATGACCTTTCTTTTCCAGCGAGGACACTGAAACTGTATCAAACAGCAGCGAGGGACGGGCCTCCCCCCATGACGTCTTGGAGACCATCTTTGTCCGGAAAGTGGGGGCTTTTGTCAACAAGCCCATCAACCAGGTGATTTCTCTGCCCCTGCAACCTGTGAGGCTGTGTGAGCCCTTAGGGTGAAGTCTTACCTGGGGCCTGTGGAACCACTGAAATCACACGCAAAATGGTGTGGGTGTGGGTGTGAATTTTCTATGGAGAGGATTAATAGCCTGTGACATCACTCCAGAGAAGTTAGGAACCATTGCTGTATGGTCTCATAGGAGAGGAGACCACGCTATTTAGTACACACGTTGCACTGCAGTGTCATCGCCTCAGCCTCACTTGAGGCAGGAAGGTCCTCCTCAGCTCTGCCAGTGAGGATCACTTGTTACTGAACTGCTGTGGGTCAGGGTCCTGTGGATGCTGTGGGCACGTGGTGGGAAGCAGGGCAGACTGGAGGGGCCTCCAGCAAGACAGGAGCCTGAGGGTGGCATGGTCAGCTGAAGTGTGTGAACCTGCTGGACGCGCCCCCCCCCCCAACCCATTTTCTGGCAGCCCCTAAGGAAGCGGACGAGCTGGGGGAAGGGGGAGCACTAATACTTCCCCCCGCGTCTCCAGGTGACTCTGACCAGTTTGGACATACCTTTTGCCATGTTTGCTCCCAAGAACCTGGAGCTGGAGGATGCGGATCCCATGGTGAGTCCGTCGCTGAGTGAAGCTTGCAGGGAGTCAGCGCCACAGTGGTCGTCCTCCTTGGTGGGCCACTCACTGTTCCTCCGCGGGCTGTTAGCCACGCCCCTGGCTCATGGTTTACAGCCAGGGCCCAGGACCAGCCCCTGCCTCCGCCTTGTTCTGAAACAGGTGAATCCGCCAGATTCCCCAGAGACTACGTCTCCTCTCCAGGGCAGCCTGCACTCTGACGGCTCCAGCGGGGGCAGCAGCGGCCATACCCAGGACGACTTCGTCATGATTGACTTCGTAAGTTGCCAGCACCTTCGTTGCCCGTTGCTGCTTCAGGGGCAGTAAACCTGGAAGCCTCTGTTGCACTTAAATAGGCCTTCGGGAATCAGATGGGCCGGTCCAGGCAGAGGGAAGGGACTGTGGGTGCCGGCTATGCACTTTACGTGGGTGCCCTTATACACCGCTTGGGGAGACATGTGGAAGCCCGTGAGCAGCAAGGCATTTTGTGCTACGTCTTTGAAATTCACCTCGAAATGGGATCGGATTGTCCAGTGGGACCTGCACAGATCCTATTCATGAATGGATAGTCCTTTGCTAAAGACAGGAATGTGAAGGAAGGGGACAGAAATTTCCCCAGGGTAGAGGGAGGTCATCCCCAGGATGCATTTAGCTGCCCAGAAGAGAAAACTGTAAAGATTCCACAAAGGTCAGCCTGGAGGAGCCCTTTATTTTCTAATTACTGAAAGGAAAGAGGGTTGTTGATAGCTAAGCCCCTCTGATTTTCTGCTGTGGTTTAAGGCAAGCTAAACTTGAGTCGGTCTCTTTTTTTTTTTTTCCCCAAGAAACCAGCTTTTTCTAAAGATGACATTCTTCCGATGGACCTGGGGACCTTCTATCGTGAATTTCAGAACCCCCCTCAGCTGAGCAGCCTCTCCATCGATATCGGGGCCCAGTCCATGGCCGAGGACTTGGTACGGAAACTCCTTGCCCCCCCACACCTCGTCCTCTGGCCTCCCTTCCTCCTTCCGTGGTCATTCCTGCTCCACAGGCCTGGAGATTTCTTCCAGCAACTCCCCCACGCCCACACCTCCCACCTTGCGGTCACAGGAGAAGACGGTTAAACCCTGCTGTTAAACCATTACCTTCCTGCGATCACACTTGAGATTTGCATTGCGCCCTGCGGTCATTATCTTGAATTTGCTTGCCCTCATTTCCTCCTTTTCTCTGCACTCCCATCCCAGCAGTTCTCACACTCTCCTATTGTTTGCCTGATGTCCTCCACTCGCTGATGCCACTCAGCCAGGCTTCCTCAGCAGCTCTTGCCATCAGCTGTTCAGCTTGCCAGGCAGGTGCCAGGGATACAGGGCAGAAGCAGCAGAAGGACCGAGTGGTGGTGGTCTTGCCCTTTCGTCACTCATCGCCTTGTTCCCGTGTTCAGCCAGATGTCCTGATACTGACTGTAATGACCACATCTCCGTTTAGGGTGTTTTTTATTTCCTGTCCTCAACGGGCAGATGAGTGCCTGGCCCAGCCACAGATCCAGGGTGCCCCATGCCACGAGATGTCGGGGTCCGCCTGCCTGAGGTGGAAATATCACCTCCTATACTGAAATCAGGAGTGGCTTTAGGAATAGGCATCTCGGCTCAGCTGCCCTTGATTTGCCTTAAACAGAAAAGCCTGCTCGGTAATAATAATATAGCAAAAATGTCATTATTAACATTTATTGAAGCTTTCTAGGTGCCAAACATTTTTTAAGTGCTTTCCATGAATCTTCAGTGACCCCAAGAGGTAGGTTTTCTTATTATCCTAGTTTACAGATGAGAAGAATGACGTTGGAAACAAATAATTTGCTATTGTGCTGAGCCAGTAAAACAAAGGTTTGACCCCTGAGAGTGGTACTTCTGATTTTAGGCTTTTAATTGACTCATTTGAAATTTGCTTGGAAGGAGCCAGAGTCCTAAAGCTCTTAAGATGAAGTTGTAGCCGGCCCTGGCCATTGCCCCAGCCCCCCGAACACACCCGGGCAGCCAGGGTGCCCGTGCAGCTTCCAAAGTGCCCCGCCTGCAGGGTGTCCTCTGTGGAGGGTGGACCCTGCCGACGCGCTCCGCAGTGGAGCCAGGCCGCCTGGTCAGGGCCAGGTTTTCATTAGCGGTTGGTGCCTGCGGGCAGTTACACTTAACTCCTGTTTCTGCCTCGTTTTCATTGTTCTCTCTCGGTGCCCCCCAACCCATCCCCTTCTCAGCTGGTGTAAGGATGCAGACTCCCAGGCCTGGCCACCGACCTGCCGGGTCAGAACCTCCTGGGAGTGTGGCTGGGACAGCCCGGTGTGTGTGCCCCCGCGGGACTCTGCCGCCGGCCCAGCGCGGGCTGTGAAGACAGCGCTCGCTCTCTGAACCTGTGGGGCTCTAAACCCACTTAGACCAATGGCAGTCTAGTCTGTGCCAAAGATATTTCACACTGGATTTCTCCGTGTCGTCCCGCTGTGGGCCTGGCCCTTTTCCGCTCGTCGTGTGTGTGACCAGCCTGGTTCTCTCGGCGCTCTGTCCCCCTCCGCAGCCCCCACTGGCCAGTGCCTGGTCAGCTGCTCCGCAGCCCAGCCCTGCGGAGCTGCCTGCGGCCCCAGCTGACGGCTGGCTTCCCGGCCTGCTGAGTAAGCAGCTCTTGTCTCCCCTCCCTGCACAGGACTCACTACCAGAGAAGCTGGCTGCGCACGAGAAGAATGTCCGAGAATTTGATGCCTTTGTAGAAACCCTGCAGTAAAAGTTGGTGTCCTTGAGTCCCAGCAGCATCCCCTTCTTGTGGTCCCAGGAGACAGAGCGCCTCCCCCTTTCAGCTGCTCCCACCCCTTGTCCTGCTCCAGGCCAGGCGGCGGGGAGGCTGGTCCCCTCGGGGGACCCGGAAGTCCCTGCTCTGGCACCTCCCGGAGACCGGTGGCAGCAGCGAAGGCCCACAACGGCATCCGCGAAGACTCCTCATCTGCCCGCCCTCTGCGGGCCTTCTGCTCATGCCACCCGCAGCGGCGGCCTCATAGAGGCCGTCCTCCTGCCTCTCCTGCCAGCCCCCCACCCTGGGTCTGCCCAGCAGCTGGCCCCTTGCCGGCCTGCTGTGGCCATCCGCCTTCAACATTCCAGCTGGTAGCCCTGAGGCTGGAGCGGAGGCAGGAGGAGGAAGGAGACCGGGCTGGGAGGAGGGAGGCAGGACGCTCTCCTCCAGGATCTTTTCCTCTTAGTTCTGGTATCTTCTTCCTCTCTCTCTCTCTCCCTCCTCTGTCCTGGGCCTGTATTTTTGGCAGTGTGGCGGGCTTCCCGCCCCTGGTGATGAGAACTCTAAAGTCAGCCGTGCCCACCATCCGGGCAGCCCTGGCGGCTGCCTGTGCCCAGCCGTGTGGAAGCAGAGTCCTGCATCTCTAGGAGTTGTCACTGGAGTCACAGCACAGGTTCTCCTTTCTCCTACCCTCTCCCCCTGTTACAGGACACAGTCACTATTTATTACTTTCAGAGAAATCAGATACTTTATAGAGAGAACATGTTTGAGGTTAGACGTCTTCACTTGGGAAGGTTGGAGGGCCCCCGGGGCAGCACCTCTTCCTCTAGAAGCTCCTCAGACTTGGGGCTGCTGCTCTCAGATCTTCCTTCCCAGGCATAGAAGGTGGGATCCCAGAACGTGGCCGGGGCGGGGCCACAGAGCCTCCCAGAATTGCTGCATTTGAACTGACAACTGACCACAGACTCTACCTTAGACACATGCATATTCCTGGGGAGAAGCTTCAATCTCCCAGCTCCTGCAGAGAGACAGAAGCCCTGTCCTGGCAGCCCAGGAAGTCTTGGATTCAAAATGTGATGACTCACCAGGGTCATGCCACTGGTAGTACCCACGGGGTGCTGTGTGTGTCCCCGGCTATGGCCCTGGGGAAGGCTGGGCAGCCCCCTCTTCCTAGGAAACTTGTTCCGGTTTCTTGGGGCAGGGTCATGGGCCTTCTCCCCCTTCCACCTGGGCCTGGCCACCAGCTCTCTTTAACCCCAGGGTCTGTACACTGCCCTGAGGTTTACTAGTTGGATCGATTCCTTCTTGAGAAACCAGAGCTGGGCATTCAGTTGACTTAACCCTTCAGGTGTTACTGAGTCGGCCGAGGGCCCAGCCTCACTCCCTGACTGTCTGTCCCTCGTCACCTCACCTGTAGCCACGTCCGAGGAAAGCTGGGCGTACCTCCCCGCTGTGGCCCCCTGGGTGTTCGTTGGCAGAAGCTGTTCTGCGGCAGAGCAGGCGGCCCTCCGTTGCTTGTTAGCGGGTGCAGGGGGCGGCGTCCCCACCTGAGAGGCTGATCTCAGGGCTGGGCTCGGCTCTGTGCCCGCCTCATGGGGCTGAGCCCAGCCTCGTGCACACCCCCTGCTGCCACAAAGGCACGTTCCTCGTGGCATCCAGCTGGCCCTCCTGGTGTGGGGCTGAGCGCACCTGTGGCCTGCCACGCCAATCCCGGTTTACCCCCCAGGGCCCCAGCACTGAGAGGGGTGGAGGCCCCGGTAAGTTATTGATGCCCCCCACTCCCACCTCACCCAGCCTCTCAGCCCTCCTTCCAAGGCCAAGCAGGGGAAGACCTCTGCGCCGCCGTCCTCTTTGACTCTGAATTGTTGGCCTCTGCAGGCAGCAGCCTTTCTTCAGGACCCCTTCAGTGAGAGGCCAGGGAGGCTGAGCCCAGACTTGGAGCCGAGCCTGGGAGGAGCAGAGCAACTGTCAAGGCCGGCCCCTGTCCCTCAGCCCTGTGCAGCGGCAGGTGTGAGCCCCAGACCGACTCCCGCAGCACCCCCCAGACAGGGCTGGGGCCAGTCGCGTCTCGGGGGGAGAGCCCCTCCGCGCCTCCAGCCGACTCCGTTTGGAAATACTAAGCTATTACTTTAAAATGTATTCAAGAGATTTCCAATAAACTTTTTCTGTACTTTATCACTTCCTGTCCTGCAAGTTGTCAGAAAACCTAGCCCGCCTCCTCCCGTGTTGCACAGCCCCGTGTCGCTGACAGGCTCCAGGGAGGGAAGAGAAGTGCCACGTGAGACACGCAAGGGTTCAGAGCCTGACCGGCTGCTAGGGGTCCTGGGCTGCTCGGGAAGTCTCGCTCATTCTCTTTTTTTGGTTGCACCGTGGGGCACGTAGGATCTCAGTTCCCTGCCTGGGGGTTGAATCCATGTCCCCCCTGCAGTGGGAGCTGGTAGTTTAACCACCGGATCACCAGGGAGGTCCCAAGAATCTCCTCTTAGAGCTTCGTTTTCCTTGTCTGTAATGTTCCCATTTCAGGGGTTGTGTGTGAGCAGTGTGAGACACGTGTTCAATGAGGTGACGTGTGTGACGCAGACATGCATGTGAAGCAGAGCCCTTGGGACGGCAGGCCGTCATCTTCAGCTCCTCCCGACCTCACCGGCTCACTGCGGCATAGCTCCCCACTCACCCCGGGCGCCAGCCTTTGGCTCAGAGGGAAAGACAGCAAAAGACAGCTGGCCGTGCTCTTGTCCTGTTTCCAGAGAGACCAGGCAGGGGGCGGGGGACCCCCCAAACCACCGGGATGTTTGCCGATCTGGTGTGAGGGGTTATGGCTGAGCAAACCAGACAGGAGGAGAGGGGCTGAGTGAAGTCCAGGGCCCTGCCCCGATCTGACACACAGCTGGCCCCAGGGCAGAGGAGAGCCCTGCGGGTGTTACTCCTGCCTGGCCCTCTGGGAGCGGCCAGCTCCTTCCTCTGCCTTGCCCGTGGTAGGAGAGGGAGCAGAAGGTGGAGCTGCCGACAAACCCAGGCGAGTGCTGTCTTGGTTGCCTCCCACGCCCCTCAGGCTGAAGCCAGGCCCCAGGGGAGAAAAGGGCAGGTTAGAAAATTCTAAATTCAGCTCCAAGGGGCTAAAAAGGATGGGCCCGCCCACCGCTGCCACTTTGAGCCCTAGAGCCCTTGCTTGTTAGCGAACTGCATGTGACGCTGCCCATGACACCTGACCATACAGGCGTCCCACCCCAGGGTCAGAAATGGTGCTTAAGACTGTCCTTGGAGTCCTCACTTTGAATTGGGGTCCCCCCAGCCCCCCGGAAAGCAAAGCATTCAACTGCCCCATGTCTGGTAGCGTCCTGCCCCTTTAAAGCACGTCCCTACGCTCTGCCCCTAGAGACCCACCGCTGCCAAGGCAGGGGTAAACTGGCTTTTGAGTCACTCATCAGAGGCCCCTGCCAGAGGCCAGCCCAAACCAACAGCTGTCTCCCGACCGCCTGCCTCATCGTTTCCTTGGGTCACCGCCCCTCTGTTCCAAATAGTCCCCCAGCTTACAGTTGAGCAGACCCAGGGAGACAGGCAGCAGGCACCTTCTATGTGAGCTACCGGGACAGAGGGGCTTGGCTGAGGGGGACTGGCTTCCTGGAGCTCAGCGCCTCAACGTTTATAACCATTGCCTTGATCATACAGCTTTGGCCCGCCTTCCTCCGCCAAATCAAGCAATGAGGAGATAAAAAAACAGGCCTGACGGAGGCCACCGTACCCTCCTGATTGTAATCCGCCGGCAAGCAGCTAACAGCTGGAGCTTGGCCACTGTGCCAAGTGAAACTCCGGCCGGTGCTCCCTGTGACATACCACTTTTTTTTAGATTGTGTTAAAATACATATAAGTTTTACCATCTTAACCTTTATTGTTTTTTTTTAAATATTAATTTTGCAGCACCAGGTCTTAGCTGTGGCACATGGGATCTTTTAGTTACGGAGTGTGAACTCAGTTGCGGCAGGTAGGATCTAGTTCCCTGACCAGAGATTGAACCCAAGCCCCCTGTGTTGGGAGTATGAAGTCTTAGCTATTGGAGCACTGGGAAGTCCCTATCTTAACCTTGAAAGCAAAGCCAAACCCGCTCAAAAGAGGAACGCTGGATCTTTCATAGCCTCCACGTGACTGGGTAGCAGGAGGAAACAGCCAAGCTCTCTGGCTGAGGGAAGTATGAGCAGGACCGCAATGGTCAGGAGATAAGGGCTCCAACCCTGGCTGCTACTAGAGGTTGGGACTGTCACTTCATTCATCTGCGACATGACCAGCATTCCCATTTCCAGTGGGCACTCATTCTGTTATGCTGTGTGTACATTATGGTTGGCCCCTGCACCTGTGGCTTCCACATCTGAGAGCTCCCCCAAACTTGGATAGAGAAATACTTGGAAAAAGGAAATTCCAAGGAGTTTCAAGAAGCAAAATGTGTATCTGCTGCATGTTGGCAACTATTTACATGGCATTTACATTGTATTAGGTATTCTAAGTGATCTAGAAATAATTTAAAGAAAAGATGTATGTAGGTTATATTGCAAATACTGCGCCACTTTATATACGGGACTCAAGCACCCTTGGATTTTTGTATCTCGGGGTGGGGGTGGCTGGAACACATCCCCCACATCTAGGAAGGACAACTGTAGTTCTGATCTTCTGAGACACAAAGCAACAGTCTCAGCGATGGGACCAGCTGCATGACAATTACCAGTCAGAGCTGGTTGTGAGTGATGGAACCAGGATTCAAACCCTGGCCTGACTCCAGAGCTCGTGCCGTGGCCCACCACAGTCCGCTGTTTGGGGGACGGAGGTCCTGGTTAATAGGATATAGCGCTTGGGGGCCAGCTGGAATAAAGGTGACTGTTCATGCTTCTAAGCCTGGAAGATGCTCAGAAAGCTGGCTTCATCCCAGCGCGATGTGAAAGGGGTCAGACGAATGGAGCGGGGGCTTCCTGTGGCCCTATCTGCCCCTCTCCCACAACCACCCTGCACCTCCCACCCAGATCTGAGCCTCCATGCCCACTTCTATGATCAGCCAGATGCAAAGTTTTCCATCTCGATTTTTACTGAAATATAAAAAGTGCAAAGGTAAAATACACGATTGGTGCCAAGGAAGTCATTAAGTATGAATGTGAACACTTGATTCATAGTACAAGTCCCCCGCGCCCCCAGGTAAAGACTAGCGGTGAGGGCCGGGGGAAGGGGGACAGGAGAGAGACCGAACAGATCCACGAGGCTCCCCAGTAAATGGAACGGCGAGCAACACCTGATGTACTAAGGCAGGCAGACAGCAGAAGCCTGGGCCTGGCCTGGAGACACACTGGCTGACAGCAGCCACATCCGTCCGTGGGGGCCCTGACACACCACTGTCCTGGGGACAGAGCTCGCAGATGGGGCAGGGCTGGTCAGAGAGGCCTCCACGGTGCAGGCTCCGGCCGAGGCCTCAGGAAGGAGGTTCACCAGGAAGGGACAGCTGGAAAGAGGGGCCTCCGCCATCACCAGGTCCAGGGGGAGGCTGCTAGAACTTACCTGGCAGGGGCCAATCTAATCAGCAAAGTCTCTACCTGGCCCCTCCAGGAGTCTGCAACTGGAGGAAGGAGCCACCACCCATCTGAGGCCCTGAGTCAGGCCAGGCCGGAGCAGGGCCCCCTGTGACTCCAGGACAGACTAGGTCAAGGATGTGTCCAAGTCGGGGGGAAGGAGAGGCAAGGCAGGGGGTGGGCGGGGAGCTGCTGGTCACCGGTCTGACTGGACCCTAGGGGGCTGTCAGGGCTGAGAGTGGGGCGTCTATTGTGAATGGAGGCAGGGTCCCAGCCCCGTCACCCAAGCTCCCAGTCCTGGCAGGAGAACCAGGGGTGTGAGGATGCCCGGGGGGGCAGTACCATCTGGGAAAGGCTGACCCAGGATGTGCGGAAGAGAAGGCAGGCGTGGGACTCCAGCCTGCCGTCCGTTTGCTATGGAAGTGCCAAAGGCTGAGCCGTCAGAGGGGAGAGGACAGGAACAGGGTGTCTGCCACCGGGCCTTCCCCCAGACAAGGAGGAGCCTCGGCAGGGCCAGCCCAGCCAGCGCAGCCTTTCGTTCCCCCGAAGGCAGAAGGGAGAGGACCAGCCCCAGCTACCAGCCCAGCCGGCAGTGATTCTGGCATCTCCAGTTGCCAGGGACACAGGCAGGAGGAAGCAGGGGAGCGGTTGCTGGGGCCAGGCCTCCCGCCTGAAGAGCCAGCTCCGCAGAGCCTCGCAGGAGCCAGGGACCCAAGGAGGCAGTGAGAAGTATAAGGCGAAGAGACAAGGTCTTGTGGTTACAGTGAGGCCACTGGAGCCGGCTAGGTGAGCCGGCCAGAAAGGGAGGAGGAGCTGTCCCGGGGGCGGGCTCCAGCTTCCCTCTCCCGGGGACTCAGGGCCCCTTTTCGGGGCAGGAGCCCCAGGCTCTCATAAGGCTGGAGCCAGGAAGGAAAGTCCAGAGTGGGGGCTGTCTGAGCAGGGGGCGGGCTGGGCGGGCACTCAGAGCCCCTTGGCATTGGGGCTAGGAAACAACTCTCCTTGGTGATCCAGGAGGAACTTAGTGAAGGTGTTGATGGGATTAATAGCCTTGAGGGTGATGGCGGCGTCCTTGGCCCACAGCAGGTTAGGGCCGAAGACGACGGCCAGGTTAGTGTTGGTCATCTTGTTCTGGTCAGAGAGGGCCGAGACCTGTGTGAGGAACCGCGGGAGAGGAGGGTGCGCTGCAGCCGGAAACCACAGACCCCGCCTCCCACGGAGTCCAGGAGCAGCGGCCCCCACCCCACTCCAGGTGAGCGGGAGAGGGAGAGGCCCGCCCCGAGTCTCACCTGCACCAGGAAGGCAGTGAGGAAACGCAGCACCAGGTAGTTCTCCTCGGGCAGCGTTCGGAAGGCCTGCAGCGTCGCCTCCACTCTCTGACTCTCGTCAACGTCTGTGCGGAATGGGGGCCGGGTCACACGGGTTCGGGAAGCCCTGTCAGCAGGCCCGAGGGAGACCCCCCAACCAGACTTTTCCCGGGCGGACAGACTCGCTCTGAGGCCAGCTGCGACCCCACGCTGCGGACGCCGGGGAGGGGAGCGGGGGGCACTCACTGAGGAAGCCCACCACGTGGGAGTAGAGGTCAAAGGTGAGCAGGGGCTCGGGAAGCTCCCGGAGGAAGGTCTTGAGGATGACTGCCGGCAGGTGCAACTCGTTGTACTGCTCAAAGTCCACGGGCAGCCCTGGAGAAGAGAGGGCGGGGCG
The DNA here is from genome assembly GCF_019320065.1 of Cervus canadensis. Classification (NCBI taxonomy): domain Eukaryota; kingdom Metazoa; phylum Chordata; class Mammalia; order Artiodactyla; family Cervidae; genus Cervus; species Cervus canadensis. Next base: position 70,681,532 of record NC_057396.1, read on the forward strand.
CGGTGCAGAGGAGCTGGGCGGGGCCTGGAGGCCGGCAGCCAATCCTGACCGCCACCTTGGCCACAAGCCCCGCCTCCCACGCGACAAGGGCACAGGGCCAGGCCATCTGCGGAGTGGGGCCCCTGAACACGCACCACGGCTATTCCTCCCCTCCCTCCAGAAACCTCATCTAGGAGGAAGTAGGTCTGGGACAAGCAGGCAGGCGTGAGACGGGTGTAATCATACCAAATGCCACAGAAACTACACACACAGCCACGCACGCACACCCACACACGATTTCGGGTTCAGCACACCCCTGGGGGCCACTCACCCATGTTGTACTTGTGCTGCACTTCCCGGACAATCTGGGTGTTGGCCGACCTCCGGAAAATCCCCTCAGTGGTGAGAGCTGAGGGTGGCCGGGCCTGGTGAGTCTCAGGGCTCTGGGACGCCGTGTGGGCTCCCCCAACCCCTTCCGCGCATCTTGGGCTTCCCATTTGGGTCAGAGCGGGTACTGGTGCACGTGTGACCCCGCCCGGCCCTGCCCCGCAGCTCCCCGAGGGCGGAGGGCACCCGGCACTCACCGTGGGCCCGCAGGTAGGCAACAGTCTCCCGCAGCACGAGCGGAATGGGCTCCTGCTCTGGGTTCTTCTCCCGGAGCCTGTGGGCAGGAGGCCGTGAGGGCCCTGCCGCCCTCCCGGCCCCCGGATGCCCGCCCCACCCCACCTTTCCCGTACTCACTGCTGTAAGGAGACACCGAACTGCTGGTTGGGCAGAGGGGGCCGTGGTGGCATGGGCTTGGGGGCAGTTGCGGGGCTCTTCTGTGTGGACTTGAGGAAGTCATCATACCTGCGGGAGCAGTGGGGAGGGTCGGCCCCAGTCTGGCCCCGTGGTCACTATGGCAACTCTTGTGTGTTAGACACTGGGCTGCCTTACATGGATGACCTCATTCAGTCCTCGCAGCAACCCAGCTCTGCCCAGCAGCAAGTGAAGACTGCAGAAAGACCCATCACCGAGCCCGGAGCCGAGCTCCCTGTGTCACTCGGCAGCTTCCCACTGGCTATCTGTCTTACCCACGGTGGTGTCTACACGTCAGGGCTACTCTCTCTCTCACTTACTCCCCACCCCCTCCCCCGTGTCCACCAGGGAGGGGGGCTCCAGGGCGAGGGAGCTGTACCGTGTCCACAGAGCGTATTCACGGGGCTGTAGGACAGAAACGAACACAACAGTGTAAAGCGACTGCACACCACTTAAAACTAAAAAGAAGATGAAAAGATGCAGTGACAGCTGCTCAGCGGCAGATACGGGACCTGAACTGGCTCACTCTGACCCCATGTGCTGCCGCTTTCCCATTACATCTGCATCCTCGGTGTATCCTGGGGGTCTCAAGGCTGCTTCTCCCCTCGGCTGGCATGCGCTCCCCCCACAGCCATGACCTGTGTGTACAGAGTGCCCGCTGGGCACACACAGCCCCCACCCCGGCCTCACTTGAGCACTTGGCGGGGGATCCCCAGTTGCTCCAGCTTCACATGCTCGCTCAGCTCACTCAGGTAATTCACGTAGAAGATCTTCTGCCCGAACTTGAAGCTGTCGGTGGAAGAGAGCGCATGTGGGTTCAGGGCAGGCCGGCTCCAGCAGGCCTCCACACTCTCTCAGCGGCCCACCCGACTGCAAGGTAGAGGCCTGACTAGTCTGTCCCCAGGATGGGTGGCTTCCTGGGGACCTGCGTCACAGCTCACAGAGGGGCATGAGAGATCAGTGCCCACCCTGGACCCACGCACCTAATGATGGGCTTGAAGAGGATGAGCAGGGTCTTGATGAACATGGTGGGGTGCACGATGTAGAGAGCCTTGATGTTCTTCTTGTACCTGCAGAGGCGGAACAGGCGCTCGGGGGACAGGCACAGAGCCGGGCCTTGATGTGTGTTTCCTGACTTGATGACTCCCAGCAAGCTTGCCAGGTGTGTGCCACCGCGGCCCTATCTTACATGTTAGAAAACAGGCTCGGGGAGGTTAAGGAGCATGAAAAGTCACGGAGCGACTCAGCAGAGAAACTGGGATTTAAGCCCAGGCTGTTCCAATTTGAGAGTCTTAGTGTGCCGTCACCAGGCTGGGGGGCACCCACCTCCCCCGGGCATGGAGGACACACTCCTGCCTGAGCAGAGGGCAGCCCATTATAGGGCCGAGATGCTGGCCCCCAAGGGCCCTGGAGCTTCCCCTGAGGCCCCCACCCACTTGCGGTCAAACTCCCGGTAGGCATCCCGGAGCCAGCTGAAGGAGGGCTTGTTGTCGCTGGTGAGGCCGTGGTGTAGGTACAGCAGCGTGTAATCGCTCTCCACGTACTGGTCCAGGGTGTGCTTCAGGTACCTGCAAGAGACACCCCCACTCAGGCGTGTCCGCAGGGGAGGCCCGGGTCAGACCGACCCCGAGCACCCAAGAAGCTGCCCCTCCCGCCTCCGCCCGCGAACAACTGGTCACCGTGTTGTGGTGGATGAGGAACAGCTGGGCTGGGAGAGGAATAACGGTAACAACAGTTCTCCTGAGCACTGACCAGAAGTCAGGAGACCAGGACTCTAACTGGAGCCACCTCACATACCTCCAGTCAAAATGGGAATAGCCTTTCCCCTCACGGGGGTGCTGTGAGTCCATGGTGATCAGGATTAAGCTTTCAGTGTCCACCGAGCACTTTGCATACACTATCTCACGCCTTCCTCATTATAATGGAGGCTGACACTATTCCCTTCTTACAAGTGAGGGCAGTGAGGCTCAGAGAGGTCAAGCTTGTGGGAGAGCCTGGAGGTGAAGTGACTCCAAGTTTGGCCGTGTTGATCATGGGACAGGTCTGCCTTTTACACCCGCAGGGCTGGCTACAGAACACTGTAAAAGGGGATCAGAGTGGATACAGAACCTCCTCTCCTGCTCCAGTCTTTTTTTTTTTTTTTCAGGACATCTTGTGGACCAAGGACCCACAGTTCAAGTTCTCAATCCTCACAGCACAATACCTACCATCTAATACAAACACACACGTGGATGCTGGGCTCATCTGAGGTGGGGAAGTAGGAAGTGAATGAATATGAATTCCAGAGAGGGAGAGGAGCCCTGGGGAAAACCCTCTTCCTGCCTGGCCAACAGCTCCCAGGTCCCAGGAGGAACGCTCCTCCAGGCTGGGAGGCTGGGCACACAGGAATGCTAAGGGCTTCCAAGGAGATGCGGGGAAGGAGGAAAGGAGCCAGGAAAAGTGCCCAAGGACGGGACTAAGTGCCCAGACACAATCTGACCTAACCCAGAGAGGGTAACCTGAACACTGGTTCACAGGTGCCAGGCTGGGACAGCACTGGTGGGGGTGTGAGGTGTCTGATGCCAGATTTACTATCTTAATTCTGATCATCGTCACTGCACAATAATTTACCCCTCATACACATTGAGCACTTTGCAAGAAAGCTGTCACATAAAAAGAGGGCATTTTGCAACTGTAAAACAGCAAAAGTGAGGGACTTCCCTGGTGGTCCAGTGGTCAAGACTCAGAGCTTCCACTTCAATGGGCATGGGTTCAATCCCTGGTGGGGGAACTAAGATCCTGCATGCCACACAATTGATTTACAAAGATAAATAGGTAAAACAGCAAAGGTTGTAGTGAAAATACACTCATCCTTTGATAAATGTTAGGACATTTGGGAGGGCAATGAAGTGATGTTTATCAGAAGCTATGAAACATTCATACTGTTTGACCTGGTAAAAATGTGTCCAGGAATTTATCCCCAGTAACTAATCAGAGATGGACAGGAGTGTTTTAATAAAAGGCTGTTCATTATAGCCTGTTTTATAATGGGGGGAAAAATGAGCAGCAAACTAAGTGTCCAAGAATAGGGAATTGGTTAAATAAATCACAGGACATCTATAAACAGAATACCCCACAGGATGCTTCTGCAGACAGAACCAATCTGTGAAGCTTGATGTGAGAACAGTGGTTACACTTTGGGGCAGTGACTGGAAGAGCGAAGGGAGGTTTGTGGGTGTGGATGATATGGGTATATTTAATTTTTGAAAAAAAATTTTTTTTTTTCATGTCAGACAGGTAATGTGCCGATGTCATAACAAGGTTTGGAGGGAGGCACATGTCACGCAGCAGCGTGAGCACCCAATCATCATGCTCATGAACTACAAAAGGATCTAATTTTTGAAAATTTATCAAGTAGTATACATAATGTGCTTGCTTTCCTGGATACATATATATCAATAACAATTTTTTAAAAGGATGTCCTTGAGGAACGTCTAATGCTCAGAAGATAAAAACATTATGTAACATATAAAACTGACTATAGGGTACAATATATGTTACAGAAAAAAAAATAGGACGTGAATACACTAAAATATTAACAGTGGTTTTTCTCTCCAGGTGGTTGGTTTATGGGACACTTTATCGCACTTAAACTTCTTAATCGCTATCTCCATTTTTCTAAATCCTTGAAATCTGTGATACAGATGAATACAATAGCATTTCATGCATATTTTCTTACCTAAGGCCCACACCAACCGGTAAGCACAATTCTCATTTTTATAGGGCTCAGGAGAGACGTGACCCAGGCACACAGCTAGTTAATGGCAGGGCTGAAGTTTCATTGGTCTTCTGCATCCAAGCTTCAGGCACTTTCTATTTCAACCCCCAGATCTGACTGGACAGCTGGGAAAAGCCAAGCCTGAGATAATCAGACTGGAAACAAGATGACAAGACTGATGCGAGATGAAAGTGCCTCCTTTCAAGGCCGGGTGGAGGGGGTAAGATCCTGCTGGGAAGGAATGCAGGACGGATGGGATGGGTGACAGAGGGCTTCCTGAAGCCCCCAAGTGGGGGGGCAGCCTTACCCAGCAAGCTCTCTCCTGAAAACTGGGTGCGTTCCCACCTTCCCTCCCTCTGACTTCCTCCTACTCGGACCATCATCAGGCCAGGGGTCTGTCCCATGCCTTGCCAGTTGCTGAGAGAAAACCAGAGAGGAGGGCATGTGACTCAGTCCCCCTCAGGCGGGCCGCAGGACAGGCCCGGGCAAGGCTGTGCCTGCCTGCACGGCCGGCCGAGGAGCCCTGGGAGGAGGGCTCCGGAGACCAGAGGGAAAGCAGTCACACAGGACTGCAAAGACTCTGCAATCCACCACCCCCCGCCACGCCCCCGCGCCTTTCTGCTGCCGCAGCCCCAGACTATCCCAGACCCCACACCAGCCCCTCCACATACACAACCATTCAGGACCCCCAAAGAGCCAGTAAGGGCAGGGCAGACATTACCAACCGCGGGGAGTGCTTTGAAGTGGTCAGGAAAGGAGGGCAAGATAGGAATCTGTGCACACACGGAGGAGGAGCTTCAGGAGGAAGGCAGCTATGGCCTTGCCTCTGGGGGTCCTGCACGCGCTGTGGACTCAGCGCAGGCCTGGTGGGGGCCCAGGGACCCACACTTAGCAGGACAGAGCCTGTCACACTTCCACTTTCAATCAGCCTTCGAACTTGCCTCCGGAGATTTCCAGACCAACCAGAGCTATTTTATGTACTTAGCATTCAGAACCCACATAGTTGTTTCACCAGATGTGGCACAAAATACAATTAATGGTAATTACTCATGTAAATAGTGAACAACTGCAACCGCCTCAGACTGATCATCATCTTAATCAGGCCTCGCGTTTGGACAGTATTTGACTTTTCAAAGTATTTTCACATGGGATATCTCACTCCCACGAGGAACGAGGGCTGTATCATCCCCTAAGAAAAGTGAAAAGAAGCTGGAAGAGATGAAGACACTTGCCAAGGTCACGCAGATGGCTTCCAGGACTGGAAACCAGGTCTGATTCCTAGCCCCCCACCCCCCAGATGTAAAACGGCTGGCTGAGGAGCTGCAGCTGGTGCAGCCTGTGTGCCCACGAGCCCGCGGGCCACAGTAGGAGAAGCCCGTGCACTGCCAGGAGGAGACTACAGAAAAACCCACACGGCAACGAAGCCCCAGCACAGTCAGACTCCAATAAAATCATTGAAATAAAAAAACAGGGCCTCCCTGATGGCTCAGTGGTAAAGAATCCCCCTACCAATGCAGGTTCAACAGCTGGTCTGCGAAGGTCCCAGATGCCACGGAGCAGCTAAGCCCGTGCACAGCTACTGAGCCTGTGCTCCAGAGCCCGGGACTGCAACTCCCGAGCCCGCGTGCTGCAACTCCTGAAGCCCGGGCACCCTCGAGCCTGTGCTCTGCCACAACAGAAGCTACTGCAATGAGGTCCCTGCGCCGCCACCAGAGAGGAGCCCGCGCCTGACGCAAATAGAGAAAAGCCCGTGCAGTAGTGAAGACCCTGCGTAGCCAAAGACAAATGAATAAATAAGATGAAACAGCCCCCTCAGCAGAAGAGGGGAGGCCTTGAGGGAGGTGGCTGGCTTGGCACTCCCAGGGCAGGAAGGGACAGGAAGGACAATGGCCTCCCGCAGCAGGAGGGATCCAGGCACGGGGCCCACCACCCCACCCCACTGTGGGTACTCACCCCAGGAGCTTGCTGTGGTCCAGCTGGTGGCTCGGGGGCATTCGGCAGGCGCTGAACACAATGATCTTCCGCCCGTACTTGTCATCTCCTAGGTGTGGAGAAAGACAGAAGACAGCGGGTGCGCCATCAGCCACGAGAAGTCAGGCGAGGATCTGAAAGGGGCCAGGTCTGGAGACCCATGCCGTTTAGCACTGGGGCCAGGCAGACAGACCTCTGCACAGCTGCCTGCACTCAAGGGCGTGTCGCTGAAGGAGGGACAAGGTGCTCTCAGGGCTGCTGACCCAGGGTACAAAAAAAACAATATGACTTTCTGAAAAGTCACGCCTGGTGGAAAACAACCCAAATGTCCGTCAGTGGATGGGTGGATAAAGAAGATGTGGTGTCTCTGTGCAACGGACTACTGCTTGGCAATAAGAAGGAATAGAGCACTGATGCATGCTAGGCTGTGAATGAACCTTGACACCAGGATGCTCAGTGAAAGAACCTGAATGGAAACACGTGGTTTGGTTCCATTTATATGAGCTACTTAGGTAAATTTGTAGCAAAGGAAAGCAAATCAGTGGTTATAGGTACTGGGAGGAATAGGGACTGATGCTTATGGTTATGGGGGATTGGCATGGGTGAAACTATGGATGAAATGATGGAACTAGACAGAGGCAGTGGTTGTTCAACAGTGAGAATGTACTAAACACCACCAAATTAAACACTTTAAAACAGTTAATTTTACGTTATGTAAATTTCATCGTAACTAAAGAAAACAAAACAAAACAAAGTCACAGCCACCAAAGCAACTGCCCCACATCTTCTTATAATTCCACGCTTATCCCAGAAGCACCTGCTCTGAGCAGCCTGTATGTGAAAAACTTCTTGGAGCCACCTTCTTAGAAAGCCTGGGGCCACCGAGGAAATCAGTCTGATGACTTAATAGTCATGTCTTGCTCTTGACTACTAAACAGCACTTTCTGATTTTTACTATCAGAACTACTGGCCACAGTTGATTGATCTCTGGACATTTCTACAAATCATTTCTTTCTCATTAAGGATATTCTAAAGAAAGTGGCATTCAGAGGAGTTTATAATGCTTTGGAAAAGTGCTCATGGTGTAAATCCCTGAGGGATGTCTGTCCAAAATGAGTCACTATTCTATGGTCTGACCATCTGGCCTTGTCATGAAGCCGGGGAGCTTCTGAGACACGAGACAGCCTCCTGAGGAGAGATGCTCTTCCAGGGTCAGTGTCGACCAGGGACCCCAAGCAAAGCCGGGAGGGGATAAGGCCTGGTCCCCCACCCCCCATGTCCCAGGGCCCTTCCCTTCATCTTTAGCCTCAAGCTCTCCAGAGCCACCAGACCACACTCACCTAATGCCCCTGCTTCAGAGGAAAATAAAAAAACCATTTACACAGCCCACACGGCCTGTCTGCCTCTCACCTCTGAGGACTAAGGGATTCCTTGACACCTTACTACTGAGTGTCTTCTCCATTTAAAGAACCATGGTCTTCATGATCCTTCTGGTCAGTGACTTAACCCAGGACTCAGTGCTTTTCCAAAGCAGTTGCCAAGGCTCTGCCTTCTTCTCAAGACTGAAGCAGGCTTCTGGAATGTGGGCGTGTGGCCTCAGTCTCTGCCGGGGGTCAGCCTGGTGCTTTGGCCTGAGCCCACACCTGGCTCCCACACCTGACTATCGTGTCCAGCCTCGGCATCCACCCCTCCAACAATCCCATCTCCACTCAGAACACTGCCAAGCCTCTGTTGGCCCCGAAAGGTGCCAGCCGGGACCCTCCCAGAATGTCCTGGGTCAGGTTTCCCATCCAGCCCAGAGACAGGCTCCGTTCTCCTTTTGAAACGGCCCCACCTCCCAGCCGTGGAGAATTAGAAACATCTCCCTGTGCCTGTCCCTCCTGCCGTGACGCCCCTTTCCTCCTGAACCCCATGCTGAGCTGTGTAAAAGCCCCTCAGAGCGCTCACAGGGCTCTCCAGGCTTGGCCCCATCTCCCCCCGTGGCAGGCTCACACTCCACACATTCAGGCCAGTGCACAACAGGCGGCTTTAGCGTCTGCCTCTCATGCCAGACAGACAGGACTTCCTCCAGGCAATTCTCCTCTCCTCTAGGCTATCTCCTCTGAACCCTTAAGACTCGTCCCAAGCAGAAGCCTGTGTGTCTCCTCCTTCCCTGGGGCAGGCAAGGGGTCACTGTGTGAGCTGTCACGATGATTTGACTCTCCTGTATAACAATCTTCGTGTCTGTCTCTTCTGGAGGCGATGAGCAGCTCAAAGACAGGTGCTGCCTTGTCTTTGAATGTCCAGGGCTGGTCCAGAGCCCAGAAGCGTGACGGGTGTTCAGTAAGCGCCAGTAGCCTGGCCCAGGTCAGCCTGGCGCGGTTCTATTTCCGAGTTTGCTTGCAGTGCTATCTGGGTTATGAGCCTGCTCTAGGCAGTCTCCCAAAGCGTGGGGCAGACTTTCTCCAGACTTCACGAGCTGAGCTCCGTCTGCAGGCGTTCCTGAGGCGGACACAGTGCAGCTCCGTCCAGCAGCAGGTCTATTTTGAAGGAGCAGGTGTCACCTGTTCTCCTTCACAGCCTGGCCCAGACCCTGAGGCACTGGGTTCCTTAGTGGCCAGCAGGGGGTGGCTCTGCTGCCTGCTCTGATTCACTTCCCACTGACTCCGACAGAAGGAAGAGCAGGCTGGCAGGGGGCAAGGACGAAGGTGAGACTGGACAGCCCAGCCGCATGTACAGTCTGGAGCTGAATAAATCCCTCGGCCTCCTACTATGAGCCTGTGGCTGGGGGGCGGGGGAGGGGGAAGGAGGGTTTGGGGGGGAGGGGAACGCATCATCTCTCTACTCTTCTCTGAATGGAGGAGACACCCAGGGTGCAGGGGAATGCTGGGAGGAGCATCGAGGACTCTTAAAGGTTGTCATCGCTGCTTTCCAACAGTAAGGTGACCCTCGTTGGCTGGTGGCTCAGATGGTAAAGAATCTGCCTGCAGTGTAGGAGACCCAGGTTCGATCCCTGGACCAGGAAGATCCCCTGGAGAAGGGAATGGCTACCCACTGCAGTATGCTTGCCTGGCGAATTCCATGAACAGTGGAGCCTGGTGGGCGACAGTTCATGGGATTGCAAAGAGTTGGACACGACTGAGTGACCAACACACACACACTGGCAGACTTGAGGACTTCAGCAGGGCAGGAGGGCTGAGCTCACAGGGCTCTGGGATTTAAAGAGCTGGTAACTGATTTAGCAAGCGGCCGAGGTGACAGGCCAGAGGCCCGTGGTTCCACCAATGAGCTGCCCCAGCACCTTGTAAATGGGACACTGGATCCTCAACTGGGGTTCCACCAATGGGCACCCACCAACACCATGATGTTAGAGAAAAGATATTACCAGCCTGTGTGTGTGTTTTCTGCAAAAGAGGGCCACACCTTTCATATCCCCAAGGAGGCCTCCTGACCACTTCAAAAACCACTTCACTGGACTGTACACTCCGTGAAAGAAGGAGTGTGCATTTTTCCTTAATGAATCCTCAGTGCTGACTACTGGGCTTGTTCCAGAGTAAATGTTTTACAAATGCAAGTGAAATCAGGATGGGGATGAGGGACAAAGTGGGGGTGAGGGTGCGGTCAGGGAGACACAGGATGGCAAGAATCTCAGACCAGTAAGGAACAAGACATGGGTAAGCCCAGGGCCCAGCCCCTGCCCTCTCCTCGTTGGAGTGGAGCCCCAGCTGCCCATGTCCTGTGTGGCTTGGGCATCTGCCAGTAGGCATGGTAACTGCTCCTCCAAGACGCATGCGTAAAAAAGGCCTGGGAGTGCCCCACTGATCTCAGAAGAGAACAGATTTCCACCCTGGAGGCTGGAAGGAAAGAAGGAGCTCTGTCCCCAGAGCACTGAGGGACAGGGCTCAGAGGGCAGGCCCGGCGCTTGTGGAAAAGCACCAGGAAAAGACCAGCCGCCTGAGAATGAAACCTCTGCCTTCCCCCGACAGCGATCAGGAACTTCCCAGTGGAACCCGGGGGTTAGTCAGCCACAGCGCGCCTCCTCCAGCAGGCATTCTGGACAGGCCGGACCAGCACCTTCCCACAACCTGAGAGAGGCCGCCAAGGAGATGGGAGGTGGGAGCTGGGGCGCGTTCGTGCAAAGGTTAAACTGTCGGCGATACTGCAAGCCAGGGACATCACTGTTGGTGGCTTGAAATCTACTGACAATTTGAAACTGCTACAAATATTACAATAACAGTTTTTGTTTTTTTCCTTTCTGGAGAGCCAACTATTAAACATTTACCAGCATGCCACTGGAAAGAACCCATGTGGACCAGTCAGGTTTGACCATGGAGCACGCCAGCAAGGACAACAGAGGACTGCAGAGGAGTTGGGGACACAACTCACTTTCCCCTGCAGGAGGGGCTCCAAGGTTAGGAAACTGGACTCCCCGGACATTGCCATAGGCCTCATCAAACAACTCTTGCTCGGGCAGTGCCAATCCGAACACCTCTTGGCAATCAGGCACACATATGGAGGATGCGCCCCCAGAGGGGCCCTGAGCCAGCACTCAGGCCTGGCCATGGCTCACAGCCAGCCCCATGACCCCCCATGGACAAGGCCCCCTCCGTCCTCTGGGGCGCCGTTCCCTTGGGGCTCTGCATGTGTCTCCCCGCACAGCCCCCACGCTGTCAAACCTCCTATAATCCTCTGCGATCTCCACCCGCTCCCCCACCCGGCACCACCAGCTTCCAGCTCCCGGGAGTGGGGCTGCAATTAAGCTGGCCCCACCTGGCTTCCACCAAGAGCCCTTCTTGATCCACAGCCCAGAGAAGGCCAAGCACGGACAGCCAGCATCACACCTACCTGGCTGGGCCCCCTCAGGCTCATCACACTCTGGAGAGACAGAAACAAGTTGCCGCTCGGCTCACGGGGGTCACACCTGCGGGGGGCTAGGGGCAGCCTGCCCTGCTCTGCCTGTGACTTGGGCACGCGCGCCCGGAGGAGGTCAGGAGACAGACTCCTTCACATCAGACACTCCATCTCTGGGAGCGGGGACAGAATGTTATAAACCTTCAAGGGAAACTGCCTGTGCTCAGGGCAGGACCAGATCACTAAAGAACTCTCAGCCTTGCTTTAAGTAGGGCTGAGAGAGGCCAACGCCAAGTTCTCCAACCCGGACCAGGGCAGGCGTCAGGGACATCGATGCCAAGGAAACACCTTGAAATGTTAGGGACAACCCTCTCAACTTCCCCACCCCTCCGAGCCCAGCATTCAGGAGAGACGGGGCTTCCTGCCCCTTCCCTGTGGCCGGATGCCTCCAGGTACCCCGTGGCCAGCACGGCGCAGGGCTCCAGGGGCCAGAAGCCATCTGGCTCCCCTCGTCCACCCCAAGACCTCAGAGCAGGGCCACGCTGTCACCCTGCTTACAGCTGAAGCAAAGACAAAGGATCCCACAGTTCCAACTTCCTCTTTCAGCAGGAGGACTAAGGGCAGAAACCAGGTCATCTATGTCTCTGCTTCCTCCCTGCTGCAGGGGTCTTGTGGGCCCTGTGTTATGAACAGCAGGGCGGGCGCTCACTGTGGCCAAGACTCGAGGGAGCCACTACACCCGTTCTTCGCAGGCAGCACATGTGTGGGCAACCCGAGGCCCCAGGAGTCACACGGCTCCTAACTCCCGCAAGGAGGCTCTGCCATTCCAAACTTCCTTAGAGTTGGGGTTTCCCCAGAGGGACTGGCACCTCCCTGGGACTCCTAGTAACTCCTGGGGTAGAAAAGTTGACCTGAGGGCAAAGGGAAGGGAAGCAAATGAACACATGTTCAGGGCTAACTACGTTCTGGCTGTGGGCCAGGCCCTGACATATGTTCACCGCCGTCATCCTCTCAGCAACCCTGGGAGGAGGAAAGGCGCTCAGCGAGCAGACCTGGGAATCACACCCAGGGCTTTCAGCATGCCTCCCACACGCCATCCACCAACAGAGACCAGGTCACAGGTCGGGAGGTGGCTGTGGGTGACCAGACCCAGCGGCCATCACAAGTGAGTCTGCCCCTGAAACTGCCGAGAGGGGGGAGGCGGGGGGGGGGGGCGAAGGGAGGTCCGAGAGGGAGGGGGTGTGTGTATACACATATACTCATGGCCGATTTCCGTTGCGGTATGGCAGAAACTGGCGCAACGCTGTAAAGCAATCATCCTCCAATTAAAAAACAAAAATAAAGTGAACTCGAAAAGGAAAAAAAAAAAAGGTACATGGAACCGGAAGAGGTCCGGGGTCAGGGCTGAAGCCTGCCCTCAGGCAGGAGGGGCTGGCATCCTTAAGCCAGGAGTGCGGACTGTGGGGGACAAGGTACAAGGCTGGGGGCGGGGGGCGCTCACCTGCCACCTCCACGATCTGGTGCCGGGCGATGTCGTAGTAAGGGTCATCCCACTTCAGGTGTGTGACAGGCTCTGGGGAGCTGCTCTTGGAGTCATCTGAGGAACACAGCAACGTCAGGGGATGATCTGGGGGCTGGGACAACACCCTCCCCCGAGATTCGTGCCCTCTGGCCCTTCCCCAGGTAAGGCCTATGCTCCAGCCCCACCCTCATCTGATCTGATCAGCTCTCAGACCGGGGGCTGATCTGTTTGCCCCCACCCCATCCTCCCAGGGTCTTCATTCCACAGAAAGTGCAGGGGGTCTCCCCTTCTAAGGCTCCCAAGGCTGCTGCCATCCAGCCGTGCCCACCTGACTTGGGAAAGTCAGGCATTTCGTCTGAGGGCCAGTTCTTCTCATCGATGGAAGCTAGCTTCAGCTGGTTCAGAGCCTGGCTGGGGTCATCCAAGGTCAGGTCATCCTGCAGCTCTGAGAGCGGGTCCATGGCCAAGCCTGCACCCCACAGCTCCACACGGCAGAACCCACAGAGAACCCTGAGCGGCAGAAGGGAGTTGGCTGGTCAGCGAGACACTCTCTTCACCCATAACTTCTATGGCAAGCCCTCTGGCCCCCACTCTTTGCTCCCCTGTTCTGTCCCTGTTCCTCAACATCTCTCACCCGTGCCAAGAACGCCATGGAGCGCCTGGCTTTCCTGGCTCCACGGTTTTCTGGCACGTTGTCAGGAAAGGCAGCTGGGGCAGAAGAGCCACAGCTCAGTGCCCATCTTCAGGGCCCTCCAGCTGGATGTGGAAGGGCTGCGCCACACCCTGCACGGCCCATCACCCCACCAGGTCAGCTGTGCCATCCCAGCTGCAGAGGGTTGAGGCCCATGCCCCTCTCCTCCAGGGTCATAGAGCACGGAAGCCTCCTAGACCCCAGCAGTTACTGGGAAGAGACAGCACAAGAATCTAAGGAGCACAGGGTTGCTCCAGACCCCTGCCTGAAACAGGTCAGCTGTGGTTCCGGGAGCAGGAGGTGACCAGAGGCAATAAGGCCGAAGGAAAAAGGCCACAGCCAAGGGGCCCAGCTGGCTTTGCCCCAGAACAGGATCGAGGAACAGGAAATGCAATCTGCCTGCCAGTCACCACGGACAGTCTGCAGGCTCCCGGAGGCTCCTAAGCCCACTCTGCTCTGTGGGGAGTTCCTGATGCCGGTTTCAGACCACCTTCAGGCTCGGAGGGTACAGGTGGGGAAGGAGGAAGCCCACGATACCCAGAGTGCAGAGATCCGGGAGGCGGAAACGAGCACAGCAGCGGCCACAGGCGGGCAGGGAGAAGAGCCAGGACGTTGGGTCTGCTCGGGTATGGGGTCTGGCTTTAGGGATGAGGCTGCCTGCAGCCTAGAGGCGGCACCTTCTGCCCTTGGCCCTAAACAGAAGCCACCGCTTCTCCCTTCACCAGCTCACTAGATGTGTGAGGGAGGGGAGTTTTAATTCAGTCCATTCGGCCAACCCCGCAGGAGAGGCTGCTCTAAGTCCACTGCATTCCTGGAGCCCCGAAAAATGACATATATGGTCAGAGACTCAGCGGGGCAGATAAGGAGTGCAGACAAGACCCAGACGCGGGTAGCAGAGAAAAGAAGAGAACTGTGAGCCCAGATCCAGACCCTGGACACCTCTGAGCGACGTGACAACCTCCTGTGCATGTCTCGGCAAAGATTCTGGATGGCAAACCGGCGGCTCCCTACTTCCTTATGTAGCAACAACCTAGCAACAACTACCCTGTTACCAGAGCAACCACACTGCTTCAGTGGTAAAAGCTCTTTGAAGGTCTGGAGCCAAAACTGAGCTGCCAAACAACTCTCCTGCCCCACCCAAAAAATACACACCACAACTTCTTTTTCTTCCTCTTCCTGTCCTCTGGCCTTACCTGCTACCCTTATTCACTGCTTATCACCAGAGCACAAGTCCCTTCCCACAAACACAAGAAAGATGTCCTTCCTTGTTTGGGAATGCATTTCTCCCGCTGAGTGCTGCTGGACCCTCACCCCAGCTCCCCATTCCGTCTTGACCCTCCAACACCTAATTCAGGAATAAGCATCGCCCCAACATTCAGCCAGGAGGCTGTGAAGGCTCCCCCAGCGGGGGCCCCTCTGGCCAGGTATCGGGCAGAATGCAGCCCACAGAAACCCTCTCCAGGCCCAAGCCTTCTCTCCAGCCCTTCTGCCAGGTTATTGCCCAGACACCAAGCGTTCCTTCAGCCTTGCCCCCAACTGTTCAGAGAAGTCTTCCTGCTCACGGTGGGTATTTGATGCTGTGAAAAAGGCCTGGGATGAGATACACCGAGACCTGGGCCATAGAGCTGATTGGGTCGCAAAATGCTGAGCAAGTCCTCTTCCTATCTAGGCCTAATTTCCTCATCTACAGAAGTGAAGGTTCCTCCCTGAAATGTAATTGTCCAGCATTCTAAAATACTTATGCTAAAGTGGACGCCGGGATTAGAAGAAACAGCTGGGAGTTGAAGTATGTGTGAGGGAGGGAGAGGGACACTTTCTGAAAGGGAGATGAGCTTAACCCCACCTCTTCCAGTAACTTCTATTCTGTCCGTTCTTCCAAACTGACCTCTCCCCTGCCCCATAACCTCTTTTTCCAGCACAACTAATCGTTCTTGTTTCCACCTCCCAGCCAGTCTGGCCTCTCTCATCACTTTCCAACCAATAGCTCTTGCCCAAGTGAGCCCAGAAGCTCAGCTCCCATTCAGTGGGAGGGGAAGGGAAGCTAGTACAGGAAAATTGGAATATAAAATAGTGGAAAAGAAGTATCCTGGCTGCCCAAGACTCCCATCGCTTACAAGTCCTGCACCACTCTGCAAAATACTCCTTTTGTTGTTATTCAGTCACTCTTCTGTGACCCCATGGACTGCAGCCCGCCAGGCTCCTCTGTCCATGGGGATTCTCCAGGCAAGAATACTGGAATGGGTTGCCATTTCCTTCTCTAGGGGATCTTCCCAACCCAGAGATGGAACCCATATCTCCTGCATTGCAGGTGGATTCTTTACCACTGAGCAACCTGGGAAGCCTTTACTCTCAGAGTAAATTTTCCCTTCTCAGTTGGTAAAATATCGACCTTTACAAAAATCTTCAAGAATCACTTTAGGCAGAAGTATTAACCTTTGAGAAGACCTGGAGCTCTCTGAAATTCTGGAGAAATTAGTGGCTTTTTCCCTCAGCAAAATCAGCACGTGTGTGAAATCTTGCATGAAATTTAAGGGATTCACAGGCCCTCTGAGAATTCCTGTTTAAGACATCCTGCCTGACCTACTCAAAATGACATTTGGCACAGAGTACATGCTCAGTTATTTTTTGAGTGACAGAACAAGTCAATTTGTATCCTCAGAGGAAAAGGGAACCAACCACCCATGAGCTGGATACAAATTATCTTTTCACAACAGCACCAGTGAGGTATGTAAAACAGGAGAGGTATGTAAAACCCTTGACAGTTTGAGAAACCTAGCACCAGAAAACAAAAGAAAAAGGCCATTGCTTAGGGTCATACAGCCAAGTCCAGATTCTAATCCATGTCTACCTTAACGCGGTCCCTTTGTGCAGGTCAATTCCTTCAATACTTCTCTAAGGGACTGCTATTCATGCGATTCTCAAAGTTCTACAAAAAGGGCAAAGTAAAGCTTCTTCCCTAATCTCCTCCGTGGACAACTGGAATAAACACGAAATCGTATTCTCTGGCGTTGGGATCGCCCTCCTCGGTGGGACTCCAGAATCGTGAAAACGCAAAACTCACAACACAGCGGCAAAACTTCCAACTACAATGACATCTGCACAGAAACTCATGGTTTACCAAACCCGGCTTGGGTGTCATCAGCCCATATCACGAATACGAAAATGGGACCCGAGAAGTGGCAAAGGTGGAATACTTCTTCCCCCAAACCTCTTGGTCTTGCTGCTTGCCCAGAGGAGACCAGGGAGATTTCCCCTCCCACGAGCTGGCTCGATGACAGTCAGCGAGGAAGCCAGGAACGAGGAAGTAAAGTCCTCTCACTTGAGACGCGAGCGGAGCAGAACCCGCGCAGCGGGAAGGCCAGGTTCCCAGGCCCCACTCCACCCTCGCTCCCGTCCGCGGTTCTGCTCCGATCCTCCCCATCCGAACCCCCTTCCTTCAGAAGATCTGCCCCCGTCACCCCCCAGGGAGACCCCGCGCCCCGCAGCTCACCGTGGAGGGGCACCGCTCTCCCTGCCACGCCTGTCAAAGATCGGCAAACATCCGGCTCCTCTGTCTCACGGGGAACCGCCCCCTCCCCGTCCCTTCACTCCCCAGCCACTTCCGCCACACCTCCAACCCACTTCCGACCTGCCACCGGGTCCCAAAGAGGCCTGCCCGGGAGCTCCGCCCCTTCCGTACGTGCCTGCGTACGTGCCCGCCAGGAAGGAGGAACAGTGTCACTGTCCGACTGGTCCCTCCCGGGGGAAGCGTCTAGAACAATTAGTTCCTCTTCACCGGATACTCAGATCCCCGGGAGGACCTCCGGAATTCTAAGCTCGTATTGTTCTCGGACAGAGATTGGCCTCACCAAGTACTCCCAAACCTCCGGTCCTGTGTACCCATGAGGTCTGACTCTGGATTTCCCGAGAGGAAATTTGGACTGTTTCCGGGGGGGAGCTGAGAAGGCGAAGCTCACTTCCGGCAGAAGGAGGCTTTCTGACCCGGGATGGAGGCGACCGAGGATCTGCTCTTGGGGAGGGGGAGACTGCAATTAGGTGAGTGACCTGCGGGTATCTCCGACCCTCCGCCCTGGTCTGGCAACACTGAACGTTCTCTGGTCAACTCTTTCTTCCCTGACCCGTTTCCTCCCGAGCCTGGCATCCTCCTCCGGTGCTCTTCGAATCGCTGGGGCCTTCTTAAGAGCTTTCGAACCGCAGGCCCCTCTTAGAACCCTTAGAGATTCCTCAGACTCCTAAGGCCTAGCTGGACCTCGGGTTTCCTTCCTCACCCCACCTTTCGGCACCCCTACCATCTCTTGGGCCGCTTCTTCTCTTCCCGCAGCCCCCGATCCACGCCTGGGCCCGGACTCGGGATGGAGCCTTCCCAGAGAAGACTGTGCACCGGGACTCAA
This sequence comes from Cervus canadensis, assembly GCF_019320065.1. Taxonomy (NCBI): domain Eukaryota; kingdom Metazoa; phylum Chordata; class Mammalia; order Artiodactyla; family Cervidae; genus Cervus; species Cervus canadensis. The sequence goes on from NC_057396.1 coordinate 70,699,471, forward strand.
AGATGTCCCGCCCGGACAGACCCGAGCCATCCTCGCTCTAAAGAATCTCCCTCGGGGCTTGGCCCTTGGCCCCTCACTCACTGCGGAACAGCGCTTGGGGGTCTGGTGTGTCGGGGAGCCCTTGCAGCCGGGACTGCTCTGGGGGCCGCTGGAAGAGGAGTCTGTCTCCAAGCAGAAGGAGAATGGAGTGGAACCAAAGCGGAAGGAGGTATTGAGGGATAGGCGTCTCCTCATCGTGGTTGCCTAGAAAATCCCATGGACGGAGGAGCCTGGTAGGCTGCAGTCCATGGGGTCGCGAAGAATTGGACACGACTGAGCTACTTCACTTTCACTTTTCACTTTCATGTATTGGAGAAGGAAATGGCAACCCACTCCAGTGTTCTTGCCTGGAGAATCCCAGGGACGGTGGAGCCTGGTGGGCTGCCATCTGTGGGGTCGCACAAAGTCGGACACGACTGAAGCGACTTAGTAGCAGCAGCAGCAGCATCGTGGTTGAAAATCAGATGTTTCCAGATAACGTTCCAGTTTGTTAGAAGGTGCAGGATATTTCAAGAGATAGGAGGTGGTTTGTGCCCCTCTCTCAGGGATTATTGCTTCCCTTCTCTTGTGCTAACCAAGGAGGTGCAAAAAGTTGTTAAAAGGTAGGTTAGTAGAGGGAACTGACGGTCCAGAGGTTAAGACTCTCTGTTTCCACCGCAGAGGGGAGGGGTTTCATCCCTTATCCTCTTGGAACCAAGGTCCCACATGCCACTGTAGCATGGCCAAAATGTAAAAAAGAAAAGAAAAGGTGGATTAGTGGAGTGTCAGGAGTCCCAAAAGTTAAGAGTAAAGGTTTTTGGAATTACAAAGCCATGGAGTTAAAACCCAGCTTTGTCACATAACTAGTTTGATGCCATGCCTCATTGAACTCATATGTAAGTCTTACTGCTTGTGCTGTTCAGTTTAGTAATCCTCCACACCTTGGGAGGAGGTGAGGGGTAATTTTTTTTTTTTTGCCTTTATTGAATGAAAACTCAAACAGTGTAGTCCTGAAGAGGCAGACCAGCGACCATTAACCTTCCAGGGACTTCATCTTATTTTTTTATTTTTTTTTGGGGGGGGGGGCGCCTGAACAGGGAACTTCATCTTAGATCTGTCTCAGGAAAGCTTTCATCAGGGTTTTTTTGTTGTTGTTTGTTTCACCCTGGCCCCCTCCAACACATAGGAGAAGGACTTTTATTGGTTTATTTCAGGCTGTGTCACTAGGCTCATGGGGAGACGTGTGTGCTTGTGAGCAGAGTGCAGGCTGGACTAGGTAAGTTACAGGAGAGTGTGTAGTGGAGATGCTCTTCTGAGGCCTGTTGTAGTGGCATGGGGTGGAACCGGAAGTGGTCTGTAACTCCCACCCAGGGATCTTTTGCAGTGAGTGTTCCCCAAGGCATGGGGTCCTGTAGGACTCAGACTGCTGAGGAGCCGGGGCTTCCCGGGAGGGCCGCTGGAAAGGGAGCTCCTGGGCTAGCCCGTGCTCTGCTTTGCAGTTTGGTGCAGCGGGGCAGGCTGGAGGGCGAGGGGAACGTGGCCCCAGTGTGGATCAGCGAGAGGCTCCACCTGCAGGTGTCCCGGCTCGTGCTGCCGGGCTTTGAGCTGCGGCTGTGGCCCCAGCGTCCCTCTGAGGGCCTGAGCCCCACCCAGCCCAGGCTAGAGGAAGCGGCATCTTCAGCGGCAGTGACAGAAGTGGAGTCTGCTGTGCGGCCGGAAGTGGCCTCCCCCAGGGAGGAAGCAGCGGAACCTGGCCCAGGTATGTGCCAGATAGACGCTGGCTTCCCACGTTATCACCTGAATAACCTGTGTTGGTAAGACAAAGCAGAGCTCGTGGTGTAAGACGTCAGGGGAGAACAGTAGCTTTTCTGAGGGGAAAGGGCAAAGCCTGGATGTTTATTGAAATTTTAAAGTCTGGTATAAGGTGGATTTTTCAGTGTGGGATCGGGGTGGGGCGTGACCAGGCTTGGGGTAAGGATCATGACATAATGGCAGTGGCTTAGGATCATGGACGCAGCAAGACTAGATTTTTCAGGTGAGAGGTTTGAAGAGTTTGGGGATGTAAACTGTCACTGGAAGCTTTTTTTGATGAGTAATGAGTCTTTTCCATGGAAAGAACATTATAGTTGACTCTTGAGCAACAAAGGAGTTAGGGACGTTGGCTCTCTCTGGGCAGTCAAAAATCTGAATATGACTTATAGTTAGCTCTCCATATCCAAGGTTCTATATCTGTGATTCTGCATCTACAGATTCAACCACGTATGATTGTATAGTGCTGTGGTTGAAATTTCTCTTGAAACAAATCCACGTATAAATGGACTGTGCAGTTCAGAGCTATGTTGTTCAAGGGTCAACTGTATAGATATTTGCATGTTTTATCTTCCTGAGTTAAGTTTCCTGCAATAGTAAAGTCTCCTGGATGAAGACAGCAAGCTGTGTGTCAAGTTTCCAATTTTTTTTTTTTTCCCGTCTGGACTGGGGATGTGGGTTCCTTTATTTTCAGATGAGCTAAAGTGAGGAGGTGGTGGTCTCAGCTCATCAGAAATGCCTGCCTGTCCCCAGAGGGAGCACAAGGGCACTTAGATGGCCTTCCTCTAGGGATCACTCAGATGTCTAGAACAGCGCGGTTCTCAGGAGAGCCTCCCCAGAAGGCCCCTGAGTCTGGCCAGAAGGATAAACAGAGCATGTGGCTCATGCTACAGGGAAGAGATTGGTGTCATGGCTCCCTCCGCAGTTCAGGGACTGAAGAGAAGACGTATTCTTATAACTTCCTGGTGAGATCACCGTGACCACCTGCTACAGACTCTACTCAGCCCAGTGCCCTACTCTTGCCTTGCAGATCCTGGTCACTGGTCACCCCCCAGCATCCAGGCAGAGAGTGTGGTGAGCCCTGGACTTACGCCCCAGACCCAGGCCCCGGTTTCTAAGGAGAGCCAGCCACTCAGCCCGCTGCCTGAAGATGGCCGCATGGGTGAGGAGGGCCCGCCCCAGACCCCACCTGGACCTCAGAGCAGCTCCGCTCCCCAGCAGGGCCCTGCACGGGGTGAGGTCGCTTCCGCTTCTTCTGACAGGGCCCCCCAGCTCTGTGCTCCCCTGGTCAAGAAGCTGCGGAGCCCCAGCGGTCCGAGCCCACCCAGGGGGAAGACCTCGGAGCCTGGGGCCCAGGCAACTGCAGAGCAACAGCACGCTGAATTCCCCGCACGCCTGCGGAGCCCCCCTGGCCTGGCGGGAGGCCCCCCGAAACAGGGCCGGCGGCACCGCTGCGGGGAGTGTGGCAAGGCCTTCCTGCAGCTCTGCCACCTGAGGAAGCACGCGTTCGTGCACACGGGCCACAAGCCCTTCCTCTGCACGGAGTGCGGCAAGAGCTACAGCTCGGAAGAGAGCTTCAAGGCCCACACGCTGGGCCACCGCGGGCTGCGGCCCTTCCCCTGCCCGCAGTGCGACAAGGCCTACGGCACCCGGCGGGACCTCCGGGAGCACCAGGTGGTCCACTCCGGCGCCCGGCCCTTCCGCTGCGAGCAGTGCGGCAAGGCCTTCGCCCGCCGGCCCTCCCTGCGGCTGCACCGCAAGACGCACCAGGCGGCGGCGGCCCCCGCCCCGTGCCCCTGCCCCGTGTGCGGGCGGCCCCTGGCCAGCCAGGGCTCCCTGCGGAACCACATGCGGCTTCACACGGGGGAGAAGCCCTTCCTCTGCCCGCACTGCGGCCGCGCCTTCCGCCAGCGGGGCAGCCTGCGCGGGCACCTGCGGCTGCACACGGGAGAGCGCCCGCACCGCTGCCCGCACTGCGCCGCCGCCTTCCCGCAGCGGCCGGAGCTGCGGCGCCACCTCATCTCCCACACGGGCGAGGCCCACCTCTGCCCCGTGTGCGGGAAGGCGCTGCGGGACCCGCACACGCTGCGCGCCCACGAGCGCCTGCACTCGGGCGAGAGGCCCTTCCCCTGCCCGCAGTGCGGCCGGGCTTACACGCTGGCCACCAAGCTGCGGCGCCACCTGAAATCCCACCTGGCCGACAAGCCCCACCGCTGCCCCACCTGCGGCATGGGCTACACACTCCTGCAGAGCCTCAGGCGGCACCAGCTCAGTCACCAGCCCGGGGCCCCCGCCAGCCCGCCCTGTGTGCCGCCCGCCACTGCCGAGCCCACCGTGGTGCTCCTGCAGGCCGAGCCAGAGCCGCTGGACGCGGGCAGCGAAGGGGACGGCACCCCGGCCCGGGACTTCTTCCAGGTCACCATTTCTGAGAGCCAGGAGAAGCGCTTTGCGGCGCCTGAGGAGCCGGGCCCTGCCCCCGGCCTGGTGCTCATCCACAAGGACCTGGGCTTCAGCACCTGGGCCGAGGTGGTGGAGGTGGAGACGGGGACCTGACAGCCTCGCCTCACCCCACAGAGCTCTGTACGGAGGCTCGGCGGTCTGAGCTTGGGTGAACTTCCTCTCCGGTTCCCGATAGAGGCCAGGCTGTGAAAAGCAGGTCAGGGACTTCCCTTCCCGTTTCCAGACAACCACATTGTTCCCCAAGACCCTTAATAAGGTAAACCACTTATGGATCTTCTATGAAACTCTCCTGTTGCCTACAGGGGGGCTTGTCCTGCCCCCTCCCTGGGGGCCTCGGGGTGCCTGTCTGATCACCGCGGAGGTGACCCTGCCCAGGCTGTCAGTGCCGGCCTCTGTCTCTCCCGTCCAGTTCCCTGAGGGTCGTGTACTACTCTGTGGTCCTAAACAGAATGACTCTGCGGGTTAAAAGGCCAGAGAGACTCGGCTCACAAGTCTGAGTCTGACTGAAGGTTATTTTGGCAGCTTTTCTCACCCTAAGGGCTGTGAGGGTGACTTCTGTTCTGTGCTGAGCTCACCAGGATCGCTGGAGGTGCCTGGGGCCAGGTCTGCACCTGTGCGTCTGGCCAAAGGCAACCCTGTGAAGGGAAGGAACGAAGGACAAACGTGTTTTGAATCAGCTGTGGGCCTGGCCTGCCTGAGTTGCTGGGGACACAGCTGTGACCGAGGCAGAGCAGAGCTCTTTGCAGGGCTCAGGTCTGCAGGGGCAAAGAGCGCGGGATGAGTGCAGGGAGGAGTGCTTCCCAGTGCTGGGAACGTGTTTAATGGGGTGGGTCAGCTTGGCGTCAGGGAAGGTCCCCACAGGAAATGGTAATAAACATCCTTTTTTGTGGGCCAGTCCATTCTGTGAGTTGACTTATGTAATCCTCATAGCAGTCCAGTGAGGTAGCTAAGACGAAACTGAGGAATCAAGAACTTTCAGCGTCCTGTCCAGGGTGACAGAGCTGAGGTTCAGACCCACGGAGCCTGGCGCCGGAGTCAGGCTCTTGCCCTCCTCGCTCTACTGCCCTGCGTTTCAGCGGCCACGTGGTGGATGAGTCAGTTCGGGGGAAGGTGGGGGTGTGGGGAGCTGCGTGTGAAAATGCCCCAGGTGACGGTCTGGGGCGTGAGCCCCCGAGATCAGCGTGGCTGGAACGGAATGAGGGGCAAGAAGGCAGGGCCCAGTCACACAGGCCTTGCTTCAGGAGTTTGGGGTTTATTCTCAAACTTGTTGAGGGGCTCTTTGAAGGGTGGTGAGCAGGGTGATGGTGAGATTGGTATTTGAAGACACCCCTGGAGAGGACGAGCGGGCGAGGTGCAGGTGTGGGAATCCCGTGGCTGGGAAAGTTGGCAGCAGAGGGAGTGCAGTCACGCAGCAAACAGCGCTTCCTGTCCGCTGGGCGTCGGAGGTGGCAGTCACAAGGTCTGTGTAAAGAGCCGGGGAACAAACACATCAGATCACGGTCCTTGCAGCGAAGAAGAGTAATGCAAGGAGGGGCTGGAACGGGGGTAAGGCTCCACAGAGGGTGGTCAGGGAAGGCCTCCAGTAAGGTGACCCCGCACCGTGGGGAGGAGAGGAGCCAGGCCAGTGTCTGCAGACAGAGCCGGGCTCCAGGCGGAGGGAGCAGGGCCGCCAGGGCCCAGCAAGCTAGAGCAAAAGCAAGGGCCAGCATGGCCACGGTGGGGTGGGGAAGGAGGCGAGGGCTGGGCAACGACTGTAAGTGGTGGCAACGGCTTGGTGTGACATGTTCCCTGGAAGGTAGAAGCGACCGAATTCAGAGAGGGGGAGAAAGCTCTGGGTCCAGCTTTCTGACTTGGCAAGTTAGGTGGGCGTGGGGTGGGAGCAGGGCAGCTGTGATCTGGGCTGGGCTGGGTTGAGGACGGAGAGATTGCCAGTTAGCAGGAATGGCACCGCCTGCCGGGAGATGGGAAGCCCTGCAGGAGGGACTAAGGCAGCCTCTGATGAAACAGGAAAACCTGACGCGTGTGAGTCATGGAAACTGATGGAAGAGCATCTCGGCAAAGGGAGAAGAGGAGAGCACCAATGCCTGTTGAGAAGGTGGAAATTTGCAGAAGCTGCCAGTGAGCTGAGTGAGGGCAGCTGGAAGCCAGACTGGAGATTGCTCTGAGAAGGGGGAGGCAAGGGAGACAGGGGGGCTCACATTCTTGTTCCCTCCTCCTCCTGTCCTGCAAATTGGGTGTCGTGCCCCCATTTCACAGACAGAGAAACCGGTTCAGAGCAGGGTACCATCAGCCAAGACCACACAGTCAGAGCCAGGATTGCAACGTGGCATGTCCTCTGGCTCCCCATCACTCGATCACGGCACCACAAGCAGCCTTGTGTCTCCTGCTTGGCCACTGACTAATTCATCCACCCACCCAGCCTGAATAACTTCTTGGCAGAGCGTCATTCTGAGATTGTCCAAAGGAGAGGGAAGACAGCGAGAGACGGTGACGATCTGTGGAAAGAAAGCCCTCACCATCCAAAACCTGAAAAACAGCTTCTAATAATAGTTTTGAGTCAGCCAACTGCCTGACTCAGCCTGGTAGGTCTTATTCTTTTCCGTCTCCAGTTTCGGGCAGGTCATTCCAACTCAAGTGACCACTCAGCTGTGTCTAACCAGTGTTAGGTAACCTGGGATGTGACTATCACTTGAGATTGAAGTGTGCAGGGAAACGGGGGTACTTTGGGTTGCTGGGGAGGCCTGTCGATGCCCACAACCATCCTCAGGCCAAAAGCTGGGGTGTTTATCTCCCCCTTTGGTACATCCTCAAACAGATGGGGACCTTTCCTCTCCATTGAGATTGTCCCTGGTGATGCAGAGCTGTGTCAGATCATGTCACCAAATGCAGAGGCACCTGGATTAGGAGCCTGTCCTCAGCGCTAACAAGTGGGAATGGGTATCGAAGAGCATTGTCCAAATTCCTCCCATTTCAGATAAGACAACAGAGGCCAAGAGAGAAGTCCCCCATGGAGGCATGAGACCAGTGAAGAGCAGAACCAAGACAGAGTCCCGGGCCTTCTGAAGCCCACCTTGGTTCCTCTCCAATGGAAATAAAATACAGGGACAGTTCTTGGGAAAACTGATCACAGGAATATGGTTTGAGAAAATATCCCCTCCCCCATATCAAAATTGTTCCTGTTTCATTACAATGTTGGAAGTCCTTTATTCCCTACTTCTTTTCTCCATCCACCGATGAAGTCACTTTGAACTGTTTGGTGTATTTAGCACCAAATTCGAGTGCTGCTGCTTGCTGTGGAGCAAAGTTGCAATGAAAATGTTGCTGGACTCCTTTTTACAGATCTAACCACGCAATATGTATAGCTGCTGAGCCACACATCAGAAAGGGCGGGAGACAAAGGATCTTTTATCCTGACTTACAGCTTTGATACTGTGAGAAAAATCTTCACAATAGAATAAAATTTGATTCGTGGACGAGACAAGTGCAGGTGTGGATCACAGCTCCACCCCGAGCTAGCTGCGTAAGCTCAGGCAAGTTACTTATCCATGCCTCTGTTTCCTCATCCATAAAATGGGACTAGCCGTCGTTCCTGCCTCATCAGTGCTACATATCTGGAACATGATGAGCACCTAATAAGTTGCCTCTGGTTATTAATAGTATTAGAGGGACTTCCCTGGTGGTCCAGTGGTGAAGACTCTGCACTCCCAATGCAGGGGTCTGGATTCCATCCCTAGTCAAGGAACTAGATCTCGCATGCTTCAACTAAGACTTGGTGTAACCAAATTAATTAAAAAAAAAAAAATTAGTCTTGGAACCAGCCCCCTTCACTTGGAGGACAAGGTTGAGGTCCATGTTGCCTGTAGGTAGTGCTTTTGGGCAGGTCAGCATCTCTCAGTACGGTTACATTCAGGCACACGTCCTGTGGATAGACGGTAGTCCCCACACACCCCCCAACATCGGTTTCACTTTCTGTGGTTTCAGTTACCTACAGTCAGCTCTCATCCAAAAGCATTAAATGGAAAATTCTGGAAATAATTTGCAAATTTTAAGCTGTGAACTCACTCTGAGTAGCACAATGAAGTCTCTCGCCCTGCCACCCAGGATGTGCGTCATCACTTCATCCAGTGTAGACGACCTTCCCTTTAGTGTAGGGAAAAGCAGTATGGACAGAGTTCAGTACTGTCCATGGTCTGGGGCATCCCCTGAGGGTCTTAGAACGGATCCCCCTCGGATAAGTTTGTAGCGCAGCTAGGCTCTACCCTGCCAAATGCCAAGACGGGGTTGTATGAGAAGAGCGATGGCCCAGGAGGCAGGAAGCAGGTCCTGGTCCTCGCTGGATCACTACCTGTCTGTAAGACCTTGACCACTAGCTTCCCAGCTCTCAGGCTCCCTTTCTTCAGTGACCTGGGAGAGGATCAGATCAGTGGGTCCCAATCTCAGCTTCATCATGAAGCCTTTTTTGGCTCACTTTTTCTCTTCTGTGGGTCTTATATTTTTTTAAAAAATCTTATTAAGAGAAATTGATATATATTTTTAAATCAAAATAGAAAATGCTGATCAGCTTAAGGAAAAAAAGACAAGGCAACCACCTAAAAAGATATAATTTCAGCCAAAAGGGAGAAAATTCCTTTTTTATTTTTTGGCCACACCATGTAGCTTATGAAATCTTAGTTCCCCAATGAGGAATCGAATCAGGGTCCTCGGCAATAAAAGCTTGAGTCCTATCCACTGAACTGACAGGGAATTCCTGGGGGGAAAATTATTAAAATTACTTTTAGAATTTTTTGAGTTGTTTTTTTTTTTTTTTAATATGCAGAAAGATAGGCCATCATGTAGTCCATGCCCAGAGGCCTAAGTTTCAAAATATCTGGATTTAGTAATATCTGATCTCCTTTCAGGCTCTGAAATTCTGTAATTCTATGTCCTGGAACACAATTTGGCTGATTTCAATGATTATAGAGCTTCACTTTACAACATAATGTTGGCTTCAGCCATGATTTTCTTTGATGCCAGCATGCAACCCCTCATTATGGCCTTGTTCTCAGAGAAAAATTCAACCTGCTTGAAAGGTACAGGTATGTGTGGTGAAAGCAGGAATGACAGGCTTGACGATAGGTACCTCCTGGCCCCAGAGAATTCCAGGGAAAAGATCCCTGGAGGCTGGGCGGCTTGCGGTGGGCCCTGAGGCCTGAGCCTGTGCTTCGTCCGCTGGGGTCCTGCGCCCATGGAGGTGCTACCCTGACCCATAGAACTCTCGGATCCCCCCAGAGCCACATTCACAGAGGGGCGCTCTCCCCCAGTCCTCTCCACAAAATAGCGAGTGAGTGCATCTTGTGTTCACTCAGGAGAGCAGGGAGGCTGTCCAACTAGGACCCCCTTGATAACCCCGGCCTCCATTTCTTAAGGAATTAAGCCCACTTTCACCATGAATGTTTTCAAACACAAAACAGGTAAAAGAATAATGTAACAACCCCTACCACCCAGATTCAATGATCATTAACATTTTGCCCTGCTTGTTTCATCTGTTTATTATAAATCCCTAAGTATAATCTATAGCTTATAAGGATTTAAAAAAATAAAACCATATGTCAGCTAACACTTGGCAAACTAAAAATAATTATTCCATATCATTGCATATCTAACCTATGTTTGGACTTTATTTGTCCAAAAATAGTCTTTTTACAGTTGATGTGTTCAAAGGTCTGAGCCAGCCGTGGTCATCCTGCTCCCTTTCGCATTTGTTAGGTCTCAGGCTTCTGCTCTGAACAGTCTCTGCTGCCCACCCCTTTCATTTCCATGTCACGGATTTGTTAGAGGAACCAGGGGCGTTTGTCCTGTCGCATGTGCCTCCTTCCTCGGGGCTGGTGTCTTACTTACTCTTCTGTTGTCTGTCCTTCCTCTAAACTAGTAACTAAATGGACAGGTTTGATCCAGGCTCACTCTTTTAGGAAGAACCCTTCATTGGCATCATTGTGGATTCCTTGTTGCATCATATCCCATAATCCATGCTGTTGATTGAGTGCTTACTGTGTGACAGGCCTTGTGAGACTTTACAAACAGTATAATATGCTTGTGGGGGAGTAATTTAGTTTTGACTTCACACCAGTAAACTGAATCCAACTAGGCCTGGAAGGAGACAAGAGGTATTTGGAATTCAAAGAATTGCAGTGAGAACACAAACATAGCAGGATTTGAGAGCTGGGAGGTGGTCTCTGCAGGGACAAGAGGAACCATGGAGATAAGATAAAACACAAAATCAAATTTATCATAATGGGAATTCCCTGGTGATCCAGTGGTTAAGACTCTATGCTTCCAATGCAAGGGATGCAGGTTCAATCCCTGGTTGGGGAACTAAGATCTCACAAGCTGGGTGGCATGGCCAAGAAAATACTACCCCCAAAAAAAAAAAACAACAAAAACAGAATGGCCGAGAGTCTTCTTGCTGGTCTTGCCGTCCCTGGCTCCAAGTGCTCATGGCCTCCACAGTATCCATGCCGTCTCTCTCCTGACCGAAGAACCCAGTCTGGCCATCCAACTCATTGTTCTTAGCTGCGCTAACAACCAACCGAACCATTTGCGTTGGGTCCAGCATTTGCCAAGGACCAGATGTCTGGACATGTTCAAAATGAAGTTCTCATCAGAAAAGTTCTCCCCCCTAAATGGATGTGGCCGTGGGTACTATCATGGCTTGTAACTTCATCCTGATTTATAAGTCCAGGAACAAGCCTGGGAAAGCAAGAATCCTTATACCCAAACCTCATGTTTTCTCCTTGGGAACATCGTCTGAAAACAGCTCGAAGAAGACATGGCCAAGCCTTGCCCCTGCACGGCCGTGTCTGTGCACGAGCGTGCCATGGACTCAGCAAGGCTGCAAGTCCGAAGAAGAGCCTGTGGAGAGGCCAGTGTGACCTTAAGCTTTTCAACAACAGCCTTGCGCAGTGAATGTTGTTAAAGTTCTGGTTTTACAGGTGGTGAGACCCAGGACCAGCCTCCCAAGCCGGCACTCTCCTGCAGGCTGCGGGCCTTGGCTGTCAGGACGGGGGTTTCTGACCGTGAGGAAACAAGGCAGGCGCTCGGCCGGAAATCTCCAGAGAAGGGGGCTGTTGTGATGAGTTGTGTCCTTCTCCTGGCCAGCACCCCCTCCTCCCTCTCAGGATGACTCAGCACTGGCCCTGGCTGCTGCTCTGCAGGAGGAAGAGCCCTGCCTCTGAGCAGGCAGGATGAGGACTTAGTCCAGGGGTTAAGACTCTGCACTTCCACTGCAGGGTCCACAGGTTCCATCCCTGGTCTGGGAAGTTCCCCCCGCTTCAAAAAATATCCGGGAAGGATGAAACTACATCCCTCTTCAGCCCTACCCCCTTCCTTCCTTGTATGGAGTTTTTAAAGAAGTTAATGAGGTGAGATCTTTTCACCATTCCACTATAAGAAAAGAAAAAAAACAGAGTCGGCTCAACATCATTAGTCAACAGGGAATACAAATTAAAACCACAAAGAGACACCAACACACCCCTCAGCATGGTTGCTGTAAGTGGATAGATGAGCTGGTGTGATATGAGCTGCTGAAAGTCTTCAAACATTGCTGGTGGGAGTGTAAACCAGTACAACCACTCCGGATGACTATTTGTCAAAGTGTCTTAGTCAAGACAAATGCCTGCCTTGGGACCCACTCCTGGATCTTCTGTACACAACAGAAATCAGTGCTTATCTACACCAGAAGACCTGTCCACGAATATTCACAGCAGTACCATTCATTATAGCCCCATGTGGAGGCCTAATTCTGGCTCCTCTGTCCTTGGGATTCTCCAGGCAAGAATGCTGGAGTGGGTTGCCATTTCCTTCTCCAGCGGATTTTCCCAACCCAAGGATCGAACCCGTGTCTCTTATGTGCCCTGCATTGTCAGGTGGGTTCTTTACCACTAGCACCACCCAAGAAGCCCACCGACAGGTGAATGTATAAATGAAATTACAATATTCATGCAATGAAATACTACACAGCTTTAAAAGGAGCAGATTGCTGATACACACAGCAGGAATGAACCTCAGAAATGTGCCGAGCCAGAGAAGCCAGACAAACAGGTATATGCCGGTGGTTTCCATTTATATGAAGTGCAAAAGTAGGAACACTGATCTCTGGTAATAATGACGGTGGTTCGAGTAGTGATTATCTCAGGAAGGACTCGAAGGAGTCTGTTGGGGGCTGGAAACATCCTCTTCTTGAGCTGGTGGTAGTTACATGTGTGTGTGCGTAATAACAGTTTGAGTGAAACACTGTGAGTTGTTTCAACATTGTTGTATACAAGCTGAACCTCAGGTTTTAAAATACATAGAAAAATAGGAATGAATATAACATAAATATATATACGGTGGTGGAACTGGGCCACCCAGGAGCTGAGCTGACTCCTAGGAGCCCTGGCCCCTAGCTCCCTGATGCCCCTCGTCCCCTGCTCTGCCCTGGGCCTCTCCGTGTGATCTTCCCACACTGGACATGACCCCAGTCCAGACCCCAGACGTCCAGGCCGGGAGGATGGGGAGGCGAAAACCTGTGCTCCCTGCGTTCCTGCTCTTTGGCCCTCTGTCCTAATTAGACCCAGGACTAATATTTACCTTTCTACTGCAATCGGGAACTGGGGGAGGCCGGGCAAGGGGTCATGTGGGAGCAGCAGCCACTCGGGGCAGACAGGTGCAGGGAGAGCAAGGGCCCTGCCTTTGAGATCCGCGGGCGTGGGGGTCTGAGCTGCCCCTCCGGCCACCGGTCCTGGGCAACCTGGGAACGAAGACGGACTGGAGGCCTGGGAGGCCCAGGGCCCGGCTCCTCCTCCCGGCAACCGCTGCACACGAACACACCTCCCTGGCTCCTAGGCCGCGGGGAAGGGACGTGGGACCCTCCATCCACAGCCGGGTGGCCGGCCCTGCCCCGGGCTGTCCTGGGGTCACAGGGTGGCTCGCATCTGGCCGCATCCCCCCCCCCCACTTCCTTACGCATGCACGGTGGACTCCACAGACCTCCCCGCGGGCTTTGCTGCACACAGCCACTGCCTACTCAGCTCCCCCTCGAAGTTCAGAATCTCCTTCAGTCCCCACCGCCCAGAGGCGGAGACAGGCTAACAGAGGTCAAAGCGACCATCACCTTGCGTTAGGATGGGGAGGAGCCTGCAGGAAAGCCCTGTGACCCCACGGACCCCGGAGAGCGAGGGGCTGGACGGTGGCAGCTACTCTGGGCTCCACTCCGTGGCTTCCTCCCAGGCCCCCCGTGCCCGGTTCCCGGAGGACCTGGCTGTCCTCCCGGATGGCGGGGGTGGGCTATGCATCTGCTTGTCCCCACGGCCCTGACCCGCTGACCTCCGCCTCCCGGCTGATTTCTTCACATTGGTTCAACATTAACCCGGAGGGGTCAGGACCAGCCCGCAGAGTGCTGGGAGCGGACACACCATGGTGCACGTCCGAGGCCGGCGGCTGCCTGGCTGCCTGGCCCTGGCTGCCCTGCTCAGCCTCGTGCACGGCCAGCATGGTAAGAGGGGCGCTGGAAGCTGCAACAGGCCGGAGGACGGGGGTGCGGGCCCGCGGGCTGGGGTCTCCCCTGAGAGAAACAGGGCCGGCCCCCAGGTCCCCGCTGTGTCCAGCTCAGGGAAGGAGCCGGGCGCTCCGGGCCAGACGGACACTGACTGCGGCTCTCAGGCAATATGGACGGCAGGCTGACCCGTGAAAGGAGGGGGCTAATGGGCTGCCTTTAGCCGCCTTCCGGGTCCTGCCGCCGTCCCGGAGGCCCGTCCTCTGTTTCGGAAGCCAGCAGGCCGGCCGGGCTTGCTTCCTGCCCCCACGGTGCCTGCCGTCCCACCCTCCTCCCCCTGCAGTGTTTCTGGGCCATCGGCAAGCATCCTCGCTGCTCCAGAGGGCCCGCCGCGCCAACAGGGGCTTCCTGGAGGAGTTGAGGAAGGGCGACCTGGAGCGTGAGTGCCTGGAGGAGCCCTGCAGCCGCGAGGAGGCCTTCGAGGCCCTGGAGTCTCTCAGCGCCACGGTGAGGCCCCAGTGAGGCAGGGCCCGGCTCCCCCCAAGGGGTCCCCGCCGCAGGAGCACAACGGAGGGGGCCGAACACGGCAGCTCTTTGTTGATCACATCATGTGGGCCCCGCTTCACTGGGCCGCTGGGATGGACAGCTCAGTCTCTGGGGGAGGGCCCAGCGCCTTGGCTCTGTCAAGGCCCCAGGGTCCGGCGAGGCTCCAGGGCTTCGAGGGAAGGGGGCTCCTCAGTCTTTAGACGTCTGTCTACCTTGGGATCTCTGCAGCTGCTGGCGCTGGCCACATGTCTCAGCTTTAGCTCTGCTGCGACATCTGTGCCCTCCTTGGGCGCTGGGGCCTCAGAGTCCCAGGAGCCCCGTGCAGCCTTCCCTTCCCCGGGGCTCCGCCTGGGCCCCTCCTCGCCAGTCTACCCCACCCACAGAAATCCCTTCCAGTCTTGGCTGACCCGGCAGGGCAGAGGGGTAGAGGCAGCTCGCCTCACGTCCCCAGGGTGTGAGCAGAGTATGGGAAAGGGGGACGTGTAGGGAGAAGACTAAGTTGACTATAAAAAGCAAAAGGGATCCTGCCACAACCTCATACTCAGCCTTGTTTTTCAGGATGTGTTCTGGGCCAAGTACACAGGTGAACATTCGGAAGACTTTGCTCTGGGAGGGGAGTCCTGGGGACCCCAGCTGGAGAGTGCTCCACCCCAGAGAATCTTCTGGTCCATCCAATCGCCCGCCCCTCCACCCCTGCCTCGTTCGTTTGTTCGTTCCTTCCATCCGTCTGCCCATTCCTCTGGTTCTGAATGCTGTCCCACCCTTACTTGTCCCGTACCTACCTCAATCTCAGTGGTGTCTCTGCGTCTTTTCTAGCTTGTGAGTCGGCGAGAAATCCTCGAGAAAAGCTCAATGAATGTCTGGAAGGTGAGGAACTGACATGGGGGCGGGGAGACCCCCGTGCAGGACATGAGGGGTCAGCCTGAGACAAGCGCAGAGTAGCGGTGGGGGGTGGTGGCCTCTGGCAGCTGACATGGCCTTTCTGTTCCTGAGGTCAAGGATGCATCTTTGCCCCTGGATGTGTGCCTGGCAATCATCCGTAGGATGATTCATTGTGGAGGAGGAAATGAATGAACGTGTCATGAATTAATGTTAAGACCTCATTCTCAGCCAACCCCCGGCCCATGCCAGTCTTCCCTGTGCCCCCAGGGCAGAGCTTCGATAAGGTCACATTCATTCCCCAACACCGTCCCCATTGTCCCCAGAATAAAGCACAGGCTTCTTAGCCTGGTGAATTTGGTGGGTTCTGACCTTAACCTTCCCTTCTAGCCTTCTCTCCTATCGCACCAACCCTGAAGCCAGAGCCCCTGCTGCCTGAAAGCATTTCTCTAAACAAGCCAAGATATGTCCAATCCTGGCCCCTGTTAACACGATTATCTTCCCCCCCCCCCGCCCCCCGAGAGCCCTCACTGCTGAACCACCCCACCCTGCCCCGTCCTTCAAGAACCAGTGCAAATAACACCACCTTGCCGAGCCTTCCGGGCACATCATCCCTCCTCCACTGCATTCCGAATACACCTTTAGTATGACAGTAGGCCCCTCAACGTGGCTTTAATCGCGGGCCATGCTTTCATGGGTTAAGTAATTTATTCGGTAGACCTCTCACTAAACCTCTGCAATGTGTCAAGCTCTATGGTCAAGTGCTGGGAATTTTAAGAGAATGAGGGAGCTCATAGTTTCATAGGAAAGCAAAAATACAAAACATCAAATTAATGGATGGAAAAGTTCTGTTCCAGGTGCCCAGAGAATTCCAGGAGAGGGAGCGTTTCCTTAGCTGGCAGAATCAAGGACCACTCCCCAGGAGTAGTTTTACTTGTATGTGTGGGATGCACCGATGAATAAATAGGAAAGCATTCCAAGGCCAAGGCCCGAGCATGTGCAAAGGCCCTTAGGCTTGAGGACTAAGATAACAGGCAGACCAGGGCCGGATCCTAAGGACCTCGTTCACGTCTTCGTTCTGCTGTGGGGAGCCACTGGACACGTGCTCCGTGGGGGCAGGGGCCTACCGTGACTGACGGCCGTATTCATTGCTGTGTCCTTAGTACTGGGCACAGCGCCCGTCACATGGGTGTCACACAGGGGGCGCTCCGTGAACGTTTGGCGCCTGCTGCTCAATGGACTGTAGCCCTGCTGGGCACAAAGGAAGTGCTGAGTACAGGCAGGCTGAGGGTCGCGGAGCAGAAGTAGGCTGGAGGGGATGGGCCAACAGGCCTTCACGAGGAGAGAAGGGCGGGTGGCCGAGTCCTCGGCGTCAGGCACCCGGGCTGGGGGTCTCCGCAGGAAACTGCGCCGAAGGCGTGGGGATGAACTACCGCGGGAACGTGAGCGTCACCCGCTCAGGCATCGAGTGTCAGCTGTGGAGGAGTCGCTACCCACATAAGCCGGAGTGAGTGACGGGCGGGCCTGTCTGCTGAGACGCTGGGGGCGAGGAGACGCTGGGCGAGGAGACGCTGGGCGCGAGGGGACGCTGGGCGTGGGTGGGGGGGCGGTTGGGGGAGGCTTCCTGCTGAGCCACTCTGTTCCAGAATCAACTCTACCACCCACCCGGGGGCCGACCTGCGGGAGAATTTTTGCCGCAACCCGGATGGCAGCCTTCCTGGGCCCTGGTGCTATACCACATCCCCTACTCTGCGGAAGGAAGAGTGCAGCATCCCCGTGTGCGGTGAGCGGGGGCGGCCACGGCCCATGGGTCTGCGCAGGCTGGCAGCGCAGGGCGGGGATCGAGATGCCAGTGCCCTCTGACCGGGGTTAGTTACTGACACTTCCCGGTTAGTGACGTCAGGAGGCCAGAGCGAGTCCACTTCCAAGCCTCCTCCTCTCCCTCCACAGCTTTTGCTTCCTTACAATCCAGGACGTGGCTCATTCTAAATATGCTTTCCTTCCTGCTCAGGGCCTTCTCTCCAGGAAGCCCTTCCTAACCATCTCAGTCCACATACCCTGTTTATGAGCACCAACAGCAAGCCTCGTACAGTCCAGCCTTGCCCTGCATGAGTCTCATGATTAATTCTCATCATGTGACAGCTAGCTATAGTCACAATAGTCCCGCAAAGTCCACAAAATGACCAACAAACCACAAAAGCTCGGGGGCAGACACCAGTAAGCATTTATTTTTTATGTGTCTGGGGGTAGGCTGGGGTGGCTCTGCTCCTTGCAGCCGCACTTGATCATGTGTCTGTGGGGTCCAGATGTAGGCTGGGCTCGGTCGCTTCAAACAATGGGTCCCGCTGAGCTCGGCTCCATGGGTGAGTGGATCCAGGTCTGCTCTTTCACAGGTGAGGGAGGCAGAAAGGCTGCAGCTTCTTCCATGGGATGGCAGAAATACCAAACAGTAAACAGAAGCACACGGAACTGGCAGAGTCAGTTCTGCCCACATGCCTTTGGCCAGACCAAGTCAAGTGATCAAGGCCAAGGTCGAGAGGTGGAGGCTACACTTTGTTTTTAAAATAACAGGACAAAAAAATAAATAAAATAACATGACAGAGGGTGTGGAGATTCAGGCAGGGGTAATGAATTTGTGCCAGTAACTCAATCTACCAAACACTGGTTGCTCTCTTTTGCCATCCTCGGTGGATCCAGCTATCTGTCCTACTGGGCCTTTGTGAAAACACAGAATCCCTTAGACTCCCGGCAGGCACTAGCAATGGAGTACAGATACCATAGGAGGTGAAACCTGGGTACTATCCCTGGCTAGTCACGCCCCAGACACTTGCGCCAGATCTTTTGTTTAAATCTCAACAACCCTGCAAAAAAAAAACCTCATTAGTGATCCCTTTCACAGGCAAGCGGACTGCGGCTCAGAGAGGTTAAGTGACTTGACATCATATAGGTCAAAGGTCACGGGGCAGAGCTTCCCATCCTGTCTGGCTCCACTGTGGTCCGACGCTCTCTGCCCTCCGTGTCTCCTCGCCCACCAGGCCAGGACCGAGTCACAGCGGAACTGATCCCGCGGTCGGGAGGCTCCACCCCTAGGCAGTCGCCCGGACCGGAAACGTGCATCCCCGACCGCGGCCGGCAGTACCGGGGGCGCCTGGCGGTGACCACACACGGGTCCCGCTGCCTTGCCTGGAGCAGCGAGCAGGCCAAGGCCCTGAGCAAGGACCAGGACTTCAACCCGGCCGTGCCCCTGGTGGAGAACTTCTGCCGCAACCCAGACGGGGATGAGGAGGGCGCCTGGTGCTACGTGGCCGGCCAGCCTGGCGGCTTTGAGTACTGTGACCTGAACTACTGCGGTGAGAGGGCAGGGCCGGGGGCCTGAGAGAGGGCAGGGCCTGGCGGTCTGAGCAGGAACAGTGCCTTCCCTGGTCGCGGGCTCCCCAGGTGTGCAGAGGGCTTTCCTGACCAGCCCCACCTGAGCCGGGCAGGGGCGAGCCTGGCCGCTGCGCACAGCTGAGGCCAGTGAGGCCGGCCAGCTGCGGTGCGCTAGTAACCCAGGTGCGCCTGCACGCTTAACCTCCACGCCACACGGACGCCGCGGCCGCCCCGGGGTGGGGCTCGGGGAGGCCCAGGCGGCGGGTGAGGCATGGCCCGGCCCAGCCGCAGCAGGTGTCTGGGTCCCTGCAGGGGAGCCGGTGGATGCGGACCTGGGAGATGGGCTGGGTGAGGACACGGACGCAGCCATCGAAGGACGCACGTCCGAGGACCATTTCCAGCCCTTCTTCAACGAGAAGACCTTCGGCGCCGGGGAGGCCGGTAAGGCGCGGGGGTCACGGCGTGCGGGCGGGCAGGCGGGGGCGCGGCGGCCCTCTGCTTCTCACGGTCCCGCTTGCCGCTTAGACTGTGGCCTGCGACCCCTGTTCGAGAAGAAAAAGCTGCAGGACCAAACGGAGACGGAGCTTTTCGAGTCCTACATCGAGGGGCGCATCGTGGAGGGTCAGGACGCGGAGGTTGGCCTCGCGCCCTGGTGCGTGCTCCTCGCCTCCCCCGCCCCCCACCCCGCGCCCCGGAGCCTTCTCCGCGCTCACAGACTTAGGCTCCACTGGTAACCTAGCCCAGCACCAGCATCGCATCGAATCCTCACTGCCACCTATTTAGATTTGAGTTTGTTACTTCTCCAAATCAGATGGTGAAGCTGAGGCTCAGAGCGCTTAAGGGACTCCTCTAAGTGATGCTCTTAGTGAATGGGTTACATAGCGGGACTCAATTCCAGTTCTTCTGACCCCAGAGCTCTGCTAAGCTGTGCCAACTCTGGCCT
The DNA here is from genome assembly GCF_019320065.1 of Cervus canadensis. Classification (NCBI taxonomy): domain Eukaryota; kingdom Metazoa; phylum Chordata; class Mammalia; order Artiodactyla; family Cervidae; genus Cervus; species Cervus canadensis. The sequence goes on from NC_057396.1 coordinate 70,719,003, forward strand.
GGAAGAAGCTCAATGAGGGGAAGGAGAGATGCAAAAAGCAGGTGGCTGCCCCTTGGTGTCACATGCATGCTCTGTCCCCAGGGGTAGCCAGGTCAAGCTGGGGTCTGGGCCCAGCCCTTAGCTCTGTCCTTAGTTCTTAAACTTAGGACTTTCTGCTTGTTCTTGTTGTTAATTCACTCAGTTAACTGTGTCCGACTCTGCAACCCCATGGACTGCAGCACGCCAGGCTTCCCTGTCCTTCACTGTCTCCCAGAGTTTGCTCAAACTAATGGCCATTGAGTCGGTGATGCCATCCAGCCATCTCAGCCTCTGTCGTCCCCTTCTCCTCCTGCCCTCAATCTTTCCCAGCATCAGGGTCTTTTCCAATGAGTCAGCTCTTCTCATCAGGTGGCCAAAGGACTGCAGTGTCGGCGTCAGTCCTTCCAATGAATATTCAGAATTGATCTCCTTTAGATTGACTGGTTTGATTTCCTTGCTGTCCAGGAGACTCGCAAGAGTCTTCTCCAACACCACAGTTCAAAAGCATCCATTTTTCGGTGCTCTGCCTTCTTAATGGTCCAACTCTCACATCTGCACATGACTACTGGAAAAACCATAGCTTTGACTAGATAGACCTTTCTGCTTGCAGGGCTGGTGAATGGGGCAGCCCCCGCCCCCCGACCCAACCCTGCCACCTCCTAATGCTTCCCACTTCTTCCCTCAGGCAGGTGATGATTTTTCGGAAGAGCCCCCAGGAACTGCTGTGTGGAGCCAGCCTCATCAGTGACCGCTGGGTCCTCACGGCTGCCCACTGTCTTCTGTATCCGCCTTGGGACAAGAACTTCACTAAGGATGACCTTCTGGTGCGCATCGGCAAGCACTCCCGCACCAGGTACAGAGGGGGGCCCTGGGTGTCTGGCGGGGGTCTGAGTCCTCCAGAGGGACTGTGAGGGCTCCAGTGGCCCTGAGACCCGGGGATATGTCTGTACGTCTCTCACGGTAGAAAACCCAGCAGTCTCTGCTGTAAAGTCTATTTGGCCATGTCCTGACTAAAGCTTGGACCTGGGGACAGAGAAACTAAGCCTTCGCAGAGAACAGACTCCTGGCCTGCCCTTGGCGCCCTTCCAGGCATCAGGACGTGGCCCAGGTGTGACCCCTGAGTAGAGGCTGTTTGGGTCAGGGCCCGCAGCCCGTGTCCTCCTGCTACCTGCCTGGGCTGCTTGATCCTGAAGACTTGGGGCAGCTTCAGGCCTGGAAGAAGCTGCCGGGGGTGCTGCCAGGGCAGGAGCTGGCCCTCTGGTTACCCTGACTTCCAGCCCCTGAGGGCAGGCAGTTTGCCTCCTTGAGGAACCTGCCGACTTCCCTGGGTGGCCTGCAGCTTCTCTTTCTTCTCTGCTTGGGGTCTGCACAGGTATGAGCGGAAGGTTGAAAGGATCTCCATGCTGGACAAGATCTACATCCACCCCAGGTACAACTGGAAGGAGAATCTGGACCGGGACATCGCCCTGCTGAAGCTCAAGAGGCCCATCGAATTCTCCGACTACATCCACCCCGTGTGCCTGCCCGACAAGCAGACAGCAGCCAAGTGGGGCAGCCAGGAGGGCAGCCGGGGGTGGCGGAGGGGGCGGCTCGTGGCTGATGGGGCCTGGGCTGGGTTCTGGGCCCGACTCTGACATCCTGTCGCCTTGCTGAATCTCCTTCCCGTTTCCAGGCCTCGGGCCTTCCTGCACGGGGGTCTTAGACTCGGGTCTCTAAGGGGTGATGCTGGGGCCGGGAGGCTCCTGGGGGGGTCTGTTCTCACTGGGTCCTTCTCCCTTCCCCAAAGGCTGCTCCAGGCTGGGTTCAAAGGGCGGGTGACGGGCTGGGGCAACCGGAGGGAGACGTGGACCACCAGCGTTACCGAGGTGCAGCCCAGCGTCCTACAGGTGGTCAACCTGCCTCTCGTGGAGCGGCCGGTGTGCAAGGCCTCCACCCGGATCCGCATCACCGACAACATGTTCTGTGCCGGCAAGTCCCCTGGGCGTGGCCGGGCTGGGTTGGGAGGATGAGAGGAGTTAACAGCGCAGGCCTGTGTTCAAGTCCTGGCTTCTCTTTATTTGTTTACATATTATACATTTTATTTAAACATAGTTGATATACAATGTTAGTGTCAGGTGTACAACATAGTGATTCAGTGTGTTGATAGCTTATACTCCATTTAAAGTTATTACAAAATAACAGCTGTGTTTCCCTCTGCTGTTCAGTGGATCTTGGTTATTTACTTTGTATGTGGTGGTTTGTCTGTCTTAACCCCCGAGCCCCGTCTTGCCCCTCTGCACTTCCCGTTCCCCACTGGTAACTCCTACTTTCTTCTGTCTGTGAGTCTGTTTCTCTTTTATATTCATCTGTTTTATTTTTGGCATTCCACAGATAAGTGATAACACAGTATTTGTCTTTCTCAGTCTGACTTATTTCACTAAGCATACTGCCCTCTAGGTCCATCCATGTTATTGGAAATGGCAGAATTTCATTCTTTTTTAAGGCTGAGTAATATTGTGTGTGCGTGTGTATACACACACACACACACATATATATATGCTACATCGTCTTCGTCTGTTCATTTGTTGATGGATGCTTAGGTTTTTGCCTTGAATTATTGCCCTTCCCAGATATTGTGTTTTCTTTTTTTCCCACAAATTGAAGGTTTGTGTCAAGCAAGTCTATGGGAGCCATTTTACCAACATTTGCTCACTTCACGTTTCTGTGTCACATTTTAGGAATTCTTACAATGTGTCAAAATTTTTCCATCATTGTTATATTTGTTAATGGTGATCTGTGATCAGATGTTACTGTTGTAATTGTTTTGGGGCATCATGAGCTGCACCCATATAAGACAGCAAACTGTGTTCTGACTGCCCCTCTTTCCTCGGGCCTCTATTCTCTGAGACACAAGACTATGGCAATTAGGCCAGTTAAGAACGCTACCACAGCCTCTAAATGTTCAAGTGAAAGGAAGAGCTGCACCTGTCTTATTCTAAATCAAAAGCTAGAAATGATTAAGCTTAAGGAGCAAGGCATGTTGAAAGTCAAAGCCTAGGCCTCTTGGGTCAAACAGTTAGCCAAGCTGTAACTTCAAAGGAAGACTTCTAAAGGGAAAGTGCAATTCTAGAGACTTCCCTCGCGGTTCAGTGGTTAAGAGTCCATGCTTCCACTGCAGGGGGCACAGGTTCAATCCCTGGTCGGAGGACTAAGATGCTGCAGGCCATGCAGTGTGACCCCTCACCCCCCAAAAGAAGTGCTATTATAGTGAGCCATAAATAGTAAGAAAGTAAAACAGCCTGATTGCTGATACGAAGAAAATTTCAGTGGTCTGGATAGAATTAGCCGCAACATTCCCTTAAGCCAAAACTTAGAAACTCGCAGAGATTGATTCATGAGATTTAGGGAAAGAAGCTGTTTTCATAACATCCAAGTGCAACGTGAAGCAGTAAGTTATTCAGAGGATTCAGCTAAGATAATTTATGAAAATGACTATACTAAACCACTGATTTCCAATGCAGACAAAACCACCTTATATTGGAAGAAGATGCCCTCTAGGACTTTTATAGTTAGGAGAAATCAATGCCTGGCTTCAAAGCTTTAAAGGATAGACTGGCTCTCTTGTTAGGGGCTGATACAGCTGGTGACTTAAAGTTGAAGCCAATATTCTTTTACCCTTAAGAAAATCCTAGGACCCTTAAAGAGTTAGTTGCTCAGTCATGTCCAACTTTTTGCGACCCCATGGACTGTAGCCAGCCAGGCTCCTCTGTCCATGGAATTCTCCAGGCAGGAATACTAGAATGGGTAGCAATTTCCTTCTTCAGAGGATCTTCTTGTCTCGGGGATCGAACCCAGGTCTCCTGCATTGCAGGGAGATTCTTTACCACTTGAGCCACCAGCCCTTCAGAATTATGTTAAATCTACTCTTCCTGTGTTCCCTAATTGGAACAGCAAAGCCTGATGATAGCACATCTGTTTACAATATAGATTACTGAATGTTTTAAGTCCATTGTTGAGACCTGATGCTCAGAAAAAAAAAAGATTCCTTTCAAAATATTCCTTCTCATTGACGATGCTCCTGGTTACCCAAGAGTTCTGATGAAGACATACCACAAGATTAATGTTTTCATGCCAACTAACACATTATCCAACCTGCAGCCCATGGATCAAGAAGTAGTTTTGGCTTTCAAGTCTTATGATTTTAAGAAATACATTTTATAAGGCTATAGCTGCCATAGATGGTAATTCCTCTGATGGATCTGGGCAAAGTAAATTGAAAAGCTTATGGAAAGGACTCACCATTCTAGATGCCATTAAGAACATTTGTGATTCATGGAAAGAGGTCAAAATGTCGACATGAACAGGAGTTTGGAAGTTGTTCCAACCCTCATGGATGACTTTGAGGGGTTCACAACATCAGTGTAGGAAGTATTAATAGGTTGATGTAAACGTAGTTGCATTGTGTTTTTTGTGGTTTTGGATCATGAGTTAACTCATAGCTAGGCTCAAACACATCTTTATTAATCGAAATTGGAACCATTACTATCAACATGTTTTTGTCACTGAGAAATAAGTTTGCTTATTCCTGTAGCATACAAATCCATGCTTCGGGATTCAGTGAACTCTTAGCATCTTCTGCCTCCTGCTGGTTGTGGAAGTGTTATTCCCTGCAAAAAGTTGTTGAGATGCTTGACGACATGGTAGTTGGTTGGCGAGAGGTCAGGTGAATATGATGGATGAGGCAAAACTTGAGCCCAATCCGTTCAACTTTTGAAGCGTTGGCTGTACAGTGTGTGGTTGAGTGTTGTCACGAAGAAGAGTTGGGCCCTGTCTGTTGAGCGATGCCAGCTGCAGGTGTTGCAGTTTTGGTGCATCTCATCGATGTGCTGAGCATACTTCTCAGATGTAATGGTTTCTCTGGGATTCAGAAAGCTGTAGAGATCAGACGGGCAGGAGATCAACAAACAGTGACCATGACCTTTTTTGGTGCAAGTTGGCTTTGGGAAGTGCTTTGGAGCCTCTTCTTGGTTCAGTGACTGAGCTGGTTGTCGCTGGTTGTCATATAAAATCCACTCATCGAGCACATCACAATCCAATCGGGAAATGGTTAATTGTTTTTGTATGGAATAAGAGAAGACGATGTTTTTGATTTGTGGTCAGCTCATGAGACACCCACTTATCAAGCTTTTTCACCTTTCCAATTTGCTTCAAATGCCAAACAACTGTTGAATGGTCAGTGCTGAGTTCTTCAGCATCTTCCCGTGTAGCTGTAAGACGACCAGCTTTGATGATCCTCTCAGTTATTCTTTGTTAACTTGCAATGGCTGGCCACTACGGTCCTCATCTTCAAGACTCTCGTCTCCTCTGCAAAACTTCTTGAACCACCACTGCACTGTACGTCCGTTGGCAGTTCCTGATCCGAATGTGGTGTTGATATTGTGAGTTGTTTCAAACAGTTTCATGTGATCAGGAAGGTTTGCATTTCTGTTCTGGTCATTATCTTTGGTCTTAGCCTTTTTGAAAGGCCTTTAGTTCCTTCTAGTCTTTTATTTGTTGTGTGGATGGGGAAACAATGGAAACGGTGACAGACTTTATTTTGTTGGGCTCCAAAATCACTGCAGATGGTGACTGCAGCCATGAAACTAAAAGACACTTGCTCCTTGGATGAAAAGCTATGACCAACCTAGACAGCATATTAAAAAGCAGAGACATTACTTTGCTGACAAAGGTCCGTCTAGTCAAGGCTATGGTTTTTCCAGTGGTCATGTATGGATGTGAGAGTTGGACCATGAAGAAAGCTGAGCGACGAAGAACTGATGCTTTTGAACTGTGGTGTTGGAGAAGACTCTTGAGAGTCCCTTGGACTGCAAAGAGATCCAACCAGTCCATCCTAAAGGAAATGAGTCCTGAATATTCATTGGAAGGACTGATGCTGAAGCTGAAACTCCAATACTTTGGGCACCTGATGTGAAGAACTGACTCACTGGAAAAGACCCTGATGCTGGGAAAGATTGAAGGTGGGAGGAGAAGGGGATGACAGAGGATGAGATGGTTGGATGGCATCATCGACTCAATGGACATGAGTTTGAGCAAGCTCTGGGAGTTGGTGATGGACAGGGAGGCCTGGCGTGTTGCAGCCCATGGGGTTGCAAAGAGTCGGACACGACTGAGCGACTGAACTGAAATTGACACTGAATTGTTGTGTAGTCAATAGGAGGGAGTTACAAGCAGTGAGTGTACTTTCTTTTTTCCTCTCATACTTTTATTGTATTTTTCCTACTTGTTGGAAGTTAATCAGCCCTTTTGCTGAGGCATCCATCTCCTGGTTGGATGAAGCTTGTACACGAGTAGATTTTTCAAGAGGGTTATGAGTAAAGAATTTCCTGAGTTCTAACCTGTAACTAACTGGTTTTCTGTAGCCTTGATACCTCAAGTTCAGCAGCATTGGATATAAAATCCATGGTTTAAGTTTTCCTCCCTTGAATTTGTTGTTACTTACTTTTTATGTTGTTTTCAAAGTCTGATGCCAAGTGTAATTCTTTTGCTCTTGTCAAGGGAGTTGGTTTTTTTGCTTGGAGGCCTTGAAGGTTTTTTCTTCATCTTTGAAGTCTCAGTTTTTTAGGATAGGTCTCAGAGTTGAGTGGTTTTTTTTTTTTTTCCCCCAGAGTGTTTTAAATCAGCTTTGCCAGGTTCCCAGTGGGTCTTTCAATATGCACATCTGATCTTTTATTTCTATGAAGTTTTCTTGGACTGTATCATACATATTAATTCTGTTCCATTGCTTCCTTTCTTCCCTTAGTCTGAGTTCCATTTCAACCACTTTCAGCTTTTAACTACTTATCATTGTTTTGTCCATTTAATTTTTGAATTTCTGATTCATTGTTTTTCAGATACCAAAATTTTGCTTGAGGATATCTTTTCTTGTTTTTGGCCGGCTTGCAGGCCCTCAGTTCCCTGACCAGGGATTGAACCAGGGTCACGGTAGTGAAAGCCTGGAATCCTAACCACTAGGCTGTTAGGGAATTCCCCGCCTGATATTTACTTCAGTCACAGTTTTCTTCCGATTCATGGTTATGTTTGGGGAATTTCTGTTAGCTGAGCTATTTTTGTTCATATATGTTGTTGTCCTGTTGTATCTTTGTACAGGACAATACAATAGTTTTCATCTATTCATTTTGCAGATTTGGGGTTATTTACAAGATTCCTAACTCATATGCATCTATTTCTTTGATCTAGTAGATATTTTTCCCTCATCTCCACATAAGTTTTGATATTAAATGTACAGTTAGATACATTAGTAAATGTACATTAATTAATGTATCTAACTAACAGCTCAGATGGTAAAGAACCTGCAAATCTGCCTGCAAAGCAGGAGACCTGGGTTCAATCCCTGGGTTGGGGAGATCCCCTGGAGAAGGGAATGGCAACCCACTCCAGTATTCTTGCCTGGAGAATCCCATGGACAGAGGAGTCTGGTGGGCATCAGTCCGTGCGTTCGCAAAGAGTTGGACACAACGGAGTGACCAACACTTTCACCTTTAGATACATTAAAGCGGTTTGAAGTCTGGGTGTTCTCTGGGTTACACTTAGGTTGAAGGTGTAGTTCTTGTGTAGCTTTTGTTGTTCTTTGAGTTCCTCTGCGTTGTTTGTGGAGGATACTTGGGGATGTCTGGATAAAGGCAACTGCCATTATTCTCAGCTACCTATCAGTCTGACGTGTTTTGTAAGTCACTCGGCCTGTTGGGTGGAGCCTGGATTGTAGGTAGCGAAAGGAGAGGGAGAGAAAGCAGCGGTTCAGGGGAGAGTGGTATGTGATGGGCCCGGGTGCAGAAGTGGTGAGGAGTGGCGGGACTGGGGCTGTACATTGAAGACAGAGCTGACAAAATCTGCCTGGGTTTGGCTGTGTGGGGTGAGGCCATGCGCAGAGTCGGGAGGGCTGGAAGCAGCCGGTGGGCACTCACCCGCAGGATCTCTGGAGGGGAGAGTGGCTGGAGCGTGAGCTGGCCCCTCCCTGAGCACTGCGGTTCTCTCTCAAGGTTACAAGCCTGGTGAAGGCAAACGAGGGGATGCCTGTGAGGGCGACAGTGGGGGACCCTTCGTCATGAAGGTAAGCGCCTCAGAAGGCCCGGAGCTGGTGGGTAGATCCTTCTAGGCGGACGGGGAGGGACCTGAGTTTTCAGGAACAATCGCTTGACCCTACCTTGGACTTGACTCTATTGGAAACCCCATGTTTCTTCCTCAGAGCCCCTATAACAACCGCTGGTATCAAATGGGCATCGTCTCATGGGGTGAAGGCTGTGACAGGGATGGAAAATACGGCTTCTACACACACGTCTTCCGCCTGAAGAAGTGGATACAGAAGGTCATTGATCGGTTCTGAAGTTAGGGAGCCACCCACATTCCAGGCTCCTCACTGCAAAATCACAGAGGCCAATCCAGTGAAAGAATTATTTTTGTGTTTGTTCCTAAAACTATCTTTCTCAATAAAAGTGACTCTATCAAGGAGCCTCGGGACTCCCAGTGCTGTTCATGGGGCAGCTCAGGAAGAGCCAGTCCCACCACTGGACAAGCGGCACACGAAAGATCCGCCACCCCGAGAACAGGGCCAGGTGAGGGGGAGATGGCAGCCTGAACTTAGGAGCATTTCAGACGTTCCAGGCTTGCGGCCTTCATGGATTATGTCATGTAATCCTCACACAAGGTAGTAAACTGAGACTTGCAGAAGTACCTTGTCCAAGGTCACATGGCTACGAAGGGTCAAAGTCTGACTTGAAATATAGGAGATATTGAAGCCTGTGCTGGACTGTGAAGAGCTTGTCCTGGGACAAGCCTCCAGAGAAGAGGCTGGAGGAGGGCAGGCTAGTGAGGGGTGAGTAGTCACATCCATCTAATGTCATTAAGGGACTTCCCAGGTGGTGCTAGAGGTAAAGAATCCACCTGCCAATAAATGCAGGAGAGCCAAGAGGCAGGGGAGGGGGAGTTCGATCCCTGGGTTGGGAAGATCCCCTGGAGTACCCTTCTCCAGTATTCTTGCCTGGGAAATTCAACTGGCTACTTTGTGGGGCTGCAAAGAGTCGGATGTGACTGAGCACAGATTATTAAAATATCAGATCTACGCCCCCAAAGGCTCAGTATTTTAAGTGTCTTCACTCTAAAGGGTTGTGGGATAGCAGATTGGAGTAGGGGCCCTAGCATCAGACTGCCTGAAGGTGTTAGTTGCTCAGTCGTGTCCGACTCTTTGCGACCCCGTGGACTGTAGCCCACCAGGCTCCTCTGTCTGTGGAATTCTCCAGGCAAGAATACTGTAGTGGGTAGCCATTCCCTTCTCCAGGGGATCTTCTCAACCTAGGGATCAAACCCGCGTGTCCTGCACTGCTGGCAGATTTTTTACCATCTGAGCCACCTGGGAAGCCCATGTTTGGGCGTCAGCCTTAAAAAGGATAATCATGGAAATTTCCTGGTGGTCCTGTGGGTAGGACTCTGTGCTTCCAATGCTGGGGCCCAGGTTTGATCCCTGGTCAGGGAACTAGGATTCTTTAAGCTAAAAAAAAAAGGGGATAACCATGGTTAAGTCACTTGCCCTCCCAAGCCTCGGTCCCCTTGTGCGTAAGATGTATAGAATGACGTCGCTTACCTAGTAAGGCTTTGAGGGCTAAAGGTGGCTGTTGTGCACTCAGCAAAGCGTCTGGCACCTGGTCCGCTCTCCGTGGGTCACCGCTGCCCTTGTTCTGCCTGCTGCCTGGTGTGGTGAAAGTTCCTCGGCCACTTCCCTCTCTGGCCCCTGAAATAGCCCAGTGGTGGGGTTGTTGCTGCCTGGAATTTCCACTCCCACAGTGGTTATCAGACTTGAGTAATTTGTTTTCCTAAGAAATGGGAACAAGAAGTTGTGGAAGTGGATTCTGAAAGGGTTTGGACTCCTAAGAGCCACAGAACCGTGAAGGTGTCTTTTCAAGGCACATGCTTCGGTGTGCCGTGGTTGGAGGGCGGTGGTTGGACGGCGCGGAGCTCTGACACGTCGTCGCCCTTCTGTGTGGCTCTAGTTTCTAGCTGAGCTCGGCGTGTTGCTCTTCCTGTTGGGTGCATGTATGACTCAGGGAAGCGGGCACTATAGCCTGTGATATGTGTGGCAGGGAGTTGCCTCTGCTGTGAGACGCTGATCTCTCGGCAACCGCCTGTAGGACACGGAATTCTCAACTCCAGGCTCAGAGCAGGGTGGAGCATGGGTGGTCACCTTCTGGGCCTAGGAGCTAAGGTCTTTAGACTTCATGGTTTAAAGCTGGAGGGGACCTAAGGTAGGTATCTTTACCCACCTCTCCCCTTCCTCTCCTCTTTTCCCATTCTCCTTTTTAAAATCACATCAAGGAAGAATTAGGACTGAGTTCCTCATTCTTAGGTTCCAGTTGACCAGAAAGTAGGATATAAACTGGAAACTCGGTGAGTGTGCAGGATCTTGGCAGCCCAGAGCTTTAACCCAGAGCAGGGGGATGGCATCAGGTTAATTGTAGTACCCCAAATCTGCTTTTTAAACAAGGGCGCACCTTCTCACAAGACTGATGGCCACTTTGGTTTTTCAAATTAGCTGTGTTAGTTCAGGATCCAAGCACAGCCATTCTTTCTAAATACGTTCCTTCTCCTCTGTCCCTTTCAGCGAAAGGCTTGCTTCTATATATATTCCCAATAGAAGGGAGAGGCAAATTTAATTTTTTGTTTCAGGCAGCATGTGGACCATCTGAAAATCATGACTAGAATCAACAGAAGATTAATTTCTCATCACCCTTTCATTTCTTGAACACCAGTTAAGTAAGAGGTGTGTAGAAAGGTTCCTTTGACTTAAATGTTTTCTGACTGTGGAAGGGGGCCTTGTGGAATGTGCTGCAGAGGTGAATCCTCAGTTTATTTCTAGCTTTTTTTAAAAAAACATGATTTATTTGACTATCAGGTCTTAGTTGTGGCTAGTTGTATTTTTAGTTGTGGCATGAGGAATCTAGTTCCCTGACCAGGGATAGAACCTGGACACCTTGGAACTG